>NC_045559.1:4210534-4515969 GCF_009819795.1 Aythya fuligula
AACCTTCCAGTGGTTTATACTTCTACATAGCTTCTACACAGCAAGTAGAAGTATTATTTTAGCCTAATAAGAATGCATTTCAAACATCTTTTTTGAAGTACATTACTCCAAAGCCTTGCTAATTTTCAGGAATTGAAGCGCAGGCAAGAATAGGCAGTTCTCTCTGATCTCTTCAGAGATTAGAGTTTCAAGTGGCGATATGAGTGTACTGCCCAATTAAAGTATGCCAAGCCCATTTACCCCTCTAGTTTAAGAAATTGTCTAAGAGGTTCAGCTCCAGCTTCTCTAGAAGGCAATCAGTGCAACAGACAACAGTAACCCAATCCTCTTTTTCTTTTCATCTTGTAGACTAAAAAACAATAATAATAATATTAAACCATTCACCACACATTTGATGCAAGGTAATTTTAGGCTAATTTCAGGTTATCATCTTCTGCTAAAGAACAGAGAGAGATAAATGAGAGGACACTGGAGAACATTAAATTCAAAGACAAATAGTAAGGATAGAGAAACCTGAGGAAATAAAAGAGCCAGTGCGAGCTAAAAGTAAACTCTTTTTTTGTCTATTTGTTTAATAGGTGAGTTTTAAATATGGTTTAACTTCCCTGAACAATCAGTAAAGACTCCCATGTGGTGGGCTCAATGCTCCACCCATCCCCAGCTTGGCCAACACCCTGGCTGGGTGTTCCTAGAGTCTGTGGCTGTCTGCTCCCTGACCAAGCCTCTAGGAGTAGTTAGCTGCCATAGGAATATCTACAGTTACAGGGTTGATGGAGAAAGCACTGAACATTTTTTCAATGTATCCTAGCAAGTATTACATGTCTCTGACAAATCCCAGCAGCCAGAAACTCCAAGGAACATCAGAGTAGCAAAGGATGCTCAGAAGAAGGTGGATGTGCTAAGCAAAGGATCAGTGCAAGGATGCTGCTTAGTGAAGTCATTCTCCTTCCCTTCCTTGAAACGTCCTCGTACACTTGCTCTTCTGACAGCAGTCTTTTGGGAGCCATCCCCTGCAGGCAGATGTTGTACCAGCTGTGGGAGGGAGCTGGCTGAAGCAAGGTGGAGCTGGGAAAAGCACCCTCTCTTTTTGTTTTTCGTTGTTGTTGTTGTTTGTTTGTTTTTATTTTTCCCAGCTCTACTCTTTTTGCTGGGCAGAATCCCTTTCTTTTCAGAGATGAAATGAGGTGACATTTTTAGGGGATCTTTAGAGGAATCCAAAGTAGCAGGAAATCCAGTCTAAAGCCAAGTTTTTTAATGTCTGCAACAGTCCAGAATCCTATTCCTGGATTTCTGAGAAACAAAAGGAAACCATTTGGCACAGAGGTGACTACTTCTTTTCCCTTCATTTGGTTAAAACTTGAACAAGATCTTCAGTGCAAGACAACAGCTGACAGCAGGTCCAGTCCTGATGCCCCAAGTAAGAAAATCTTCGGTGATGCCCCAGGAGCTTGCAGAATCTGGCCCAGTCTGCAGTGGTTGCACCCATCACATTCTTCAGTGGCAAATCAGGAAACTCCCTGAAAAACGGACTAGAAAGTCTCCATGGATGCATGTCAAAGAGTCAATACTTGTTGCCTAATACATACTCCAGATCAGATTTGGATGTTGTCCAGAATGTTTATTTCCAAGGCTTTCCACCTTTAATCCAAAGAATCTAAGGTGGAAATTGATGAAGGAGAAGGCAGCTACGATAGCCTGGTGTTGGCCAGGAGGTTTTTCTGAGCACATGGTGGTCCGTAGGATTTTCTGATCCAAGTTTGTTGTCAACATATGGTAACTGCTGGAGGTGGGGGCCATAAGCACTGCTTTCAGATTTAGGGCTAGAAATGGCATTTCTTTTTGAAGAGGTCTTAGCAAAGTGTCTCTGGCATTACAGCATTGTCATATCACTATTAAATGTCAAGGGTGAGTTCACTGAGGCCAGGGAACTATGGTCTGTTTGTGATCTGTGAATAAGAGTCTGCTGAAATCAGTGGTTTCCTATGAAATCAGGCTAAAACTCAGCACAAACCATCCAATTCACTTTCTGATGGATGGATTCAATTTTATTGCACCTTAAAGTCAGATCAAAATTCAGACTTGGTCTGAAGAATCAGTTTGGCTCTTGCTTTTGGAAGAATTTTATGCCAATGTGATGCCACTGACCTCTTCTGAATTACAGAAAAATCAGGCTCAACATGTGGGACTCAGAGGGTCATATATCCCTGTAAAGTAAATTGAAAATACTTATCCTATATATATATACAACTAAGGCAAACCCTCTCTGGTGCACACCCTACTTGGCACAAAGCAAGCCCCCAGTTTCACTGGCCAGGGTGCCATTGGGACAATCTGGGGGCTGTCTACAGGCTGGTGACAGAGGGTGCAATGGGCCGGATCCTCAGCTGTTTTTTTACCTGAAAATACTGCAGCCTGAAAACACTGATGATTTTTATTCACACCTATCAACCAGATTCAGGAAAGTGCAAGTGAAATCAGCACTTTCTCAACAGTCTCACCATTAAATCAGAACCCCCCCTCTTTTTTATTCACACCATGGGCTCCAAAGCCAGGCCTTTGAAGTGACTTGAATTAAATCCAGTTAAAACTGGATGGGCTTGACTGTGAAGGGTATCATGCATGGTCCTTTACAAGAATGCAGTACTGTACAGATCCCATCACTGAGACTTTCAGCTTCTTGTACACAGCCAGCGTGGCTCAGAAAGCACTACTGTGCTTTAGGTCTTGGTGCAGCCCTGTCAATTCACTGCAGCTTTGTCTGATACCATACAGAAACCATGGGTTGAGTCCTTCTTTATAAATCGCTCCGGTATAACAAATAGTGTACGACTGGTAGAACACTTCATCCTTTTGTACGACTGGAGAGGGGGTCAAAAAAAGCCCAATGATCACTAAGATCAATTTGAAGTAAAGCCCAGGTCTTGTTACAGATGTTCACTTCCATTTCAATATGAAAGAAGTGTGTCAGAGTTGGAAAAAAGCATTGTTCATGTCCAGAAATTGATCTACACAAACCATCATCAGCTGAAAATGTCCAACCATTCTCCTTGGGAATGTGTCTGCCATCAGTAGGTTTGCTTTAAAGAATGACAAACAGTCTGATCCAAGCTGGCCTGGCACCACAGCGTAATGGATTGGCGAGGCTCACAAGGAGAGATGCCAGCAATCTTTCAGTGTGCTTTACTACAAGTACTGAAAAAATAGTTCAATTTGTTGCTAGTTTTTCGTTGTGTTATTTGTTCCCCCATAGATTAATTCCCAGTGCTTCCAATTCCATGTGTTTTTGGAAAAGAAAAGAGAGAGGGGATGAAAAACTTGAACAAGTCACAATGCTAAAAAAGAGAGGGAACAAGAAGGGGAGCAGAAAGAAATGGAGAAGTGCAGTCAGTTGGCATATTGTGCATAGAAAGCAACTTTTACTCGCTCAATCTGGTGACACAGTTTGATGGCTGGACCAAGCTTCAGCTCCATGCACTCTTGCACCGTGGGCAGTGTCAACAACAGGAGGGCTTGGCCATCGATGTCCTGGGGAGGAAAAACACAGTGATAACAGTTTTGTTTATAGATTCTTGAAGGCAGAAAGCAAGACCAGATATGGAGAAGCAAGAAGAGAAGTTTACCCCAAAAATTAAAGACAGTTTTGTCCTCTGCCCTTTTCTCCCACTTTGATGCAACCCATCTCCTTTTTCTGAGGTACCTGATGCTTTGTTTTGAAGTAGTGTATTCAGAGGTTCTCACCTCATCCACCTTTTGGGAAAAGCCTCCCAACTGTGAGAATGCTGGATCACCTTCTAAAGAGGGGACCACAGAGATCAGGTACGTCCCATTCCATGGCTAAGCAACTGAGGCAAGGAGAAGGCTGCAGAGAGTACACCAGGAAACACAGCAGGGAGCTGAATGGACGAACTGTAGTCAGTCCCAGTATCAAGCCAGACCTTTCTTTCCTCTTTTTTGGCACACAGTTTGCTTAGCACAGGTTTATGTCTGCCTTAGTCCATGTTGTGTCCCCTGGTGCACCCAAGATCTGCCTTGTTCTTCATCAGCTGCTGAACAACCAAGAAGAGCTCTTGCAGTCTCTGATATCACAAAATCACAGGGTGGTGAAGGGTCCTCCAGAGGTCACCTCCTTCCCTCAGATGTATTTATGCTCCAAACTCTCTGAACTAGCACCCCAGACGAAAGACATTTTATGAGGGATTTCTGTTGGCTTTATGATCCTCCTTTTAATTACGTGCTCAAGTCCTCTTTACTCTTTAATGGACTGAGAAGCAGACCAGTGGGCTACAAAACTGTTTTTTACCCCCTACGGAGGATCAGAATGTAAGTGCAGAAAAAGCACAGTAACTCCCAGGCAACATAAACTCCCCAGGACAGCCCTTATTAGGTAGTGTTAAACACAAGGAGGATTTGGACACCTTAAACACTGCTTTGATCAGGACTGTCCCGTTTTTCAGGTTCTTCCTACGGTGAAGCTTGATGCTATGGCTTGATGGTATGGCAAATAACAAGGCAAAGCTCCAGTCATCTGTGTTTGATTAAAGTTCCTATAAAATTCTCTTGCACAGGAGGGACAGGGTTGGCTTTCAAGCCCTGGAGTTATTCCAGGCTGATTAACAAATGGTTGGAGCAAGCTGCAGTGCAACGACTACAGCATTGTGCTATAGGAGTGTTTCAGCCTTGCTCTACACTCACACTTCAGTTTCCCCCAGCCAAAGCTGCTGTACTTTGGCACAGAGCTATTCACAGTGAAAAATCAGAGATAGTTCGACATGCAGTGGGCCATACCACTGGGTGCCATTGGCTATGGACTAATTAACTGCACTTGCTTCTTTCTAAATATGATTTCCTAGAGCTGCCCTTTACTTTCAGCAGTTGCTGTTACTCATTAGCCAAGGAATGGCTGTTTCTATATAAATTTTACATGTTCACACTAACTTGAGATGAAGGGCATTGGCTTCTACTCCTGTAAACTTACCTCCTTAACGGGAGGTGTTTGGCATCTCCTGGAATTGGGTCACCCAAGGGCCTGCTTGACTGCCAGATCTTCAAAAAGATGTAGATGGGAAGTTGGTGCCTACATACTTGGAGCACCTAGGGGTTTGTGCCAAAATCAGCTAATTTGGGGTTCAATTGTCAGTTTTCTGCTTCCCTGGCCAATATTTTAAGACAGGGAGCAACCATGTAGCCAAGAGAAACAGCTGTATATGTACCAAATAACTACTATCTGTTGATACTCTAAGGTGTCTGTGCTGTGCTGGGATTGTGCTGTTGACCTTGGCATGGACCACAGAACAACAAACAAGAAAGAACCAAACTTCTAGATTTTGCCAAGGTCTCAGTTTGGGGGCTTTCTGTTCCCTCTGAGTATCTGACAAGGCTCTGACTTGAATTTCCAAGGGTAGCCATGCCTCATCAGACACTTTGCTACAGCTTGGTCTCAGGGGATCTGAAGCCTACTCATACACTCTTCATGGAAGCCACAGGCCCAATATGTGCTGCCTTTTTTTTTTTTTTTTTTTTTTTTTTAATGTGAATAAACACCACAGTCACAAAGAGAAGAGTTACATGAAGACTTCTACCTGCTCCTGAAATATTTTGGCAAGGGGTGCACAGTCAGTCAGTTTAATAAACCTCACAACATCAGTCACAGTCCACTCCAATGGATTACTGTCCAGGACAAGCTTCTCTTCCTCTTCATGCTTAATTTCCTAAGAAAAAACAAAAGCTCTCATAAAGAAAACTACCTGGTGTGGAAAACCATGCTGCTGCTGAGTGGAGATGCCCTCCTCAGATGAGAAAGGCTTGGCACTGAAGGTCAATTTATAGAATCAAAGAATCATAGATTCATTAAGGTTAGAAAAGACCCCCAAGATCATCTCGTCTTTAGGGAAGACATTAGGGAAAACATTAAGGAAAACACGTCATTACTTGGGAGCTTGCAGGCACACTCACTTCCTTGACTTGCGTGCACTTCTCCGCCTCACCGAAGGAGAGGGGCTGGGGTTTGCGGCTCCGCCGAGCCCTCTCCGTAGGAGGAGGTCTGTCCGACTCGGTGCTGCTCCGCAAGGTAACCGCTCGCCGGGGCCTGGTGGAAGGCACCTCAGCGGAGGAGGTATCAGTCTGGTCATCACGGAGCTCGGAGCTCGTTTCCTCGCTCCCTGTCTCATCCTCCATTGCATCTGGCTCGTCATCTTCACTCTCCTGCACAAGGACCATCAGAGAAATGGTAGCAAGCCTCGGACACGAATACAGCAGCAGCTCAAAAGGCACCACATCAAACTGCACACCCATGTCCATGGCAGTCCACAGCAACATTTATTTTAACCAAATTATCTCATTTTCATTACAGTGCTACGTAGATTAACCCTCAATTTAGATTTGTCACAAAATGTAAAAAATACCCAGTGAACAAGTTCTTTTTTTTTGTATGTTTCTAACAAAAGGGCAATGGTAATAACCCATCTGGCATGAAACGTTCAGCAGATTCCTGGAAGTTTTGTCAGACAGAGCTTGCAGACACACACCAACTGATGGGAAGTGTGTATTTTGAATATTATATATACCTAAGTTGCCCAAATGACTTTGACAGCCGAGCTCTGATCATGCATCCAAGGCTTATGCACAGGTCTTAAGTGAAAGAAAATTTAGACCAAATTAGTTATATTGGTTGAAAGGCCAAAAAACTTGGGTAATGGTTGATTTCATCTTAAAATGGGTTTATTTCAATCTAAATTCCTTTGAAGCAGTATAATTTAAGGAAATGAGGCTGAACCACACCTAAATGAGGACTAAGTCATGAAGATGCAAGCAATCAAGTGATAGTGGATAAGAAGTTGCTCCCCTCCAGCTGAAGTGGAGGGAATTTAACTAAATTGGTGGAGGAAATTTAACTAAATGAATTTTCTTTTGGGTTGCATGAAGCAGCTGCAATTGATAGCAGAAATCTTCAAAATGTCCCAGTACAACCAGTCCAGTCTTAGAAGCAGAGAGTGGTAAAGAGGAATTCAAAATGGGAAACAGAAGTGGGGGGAGGTTGCTGATAAGTCCCTCAAAAATGAGATGCAAAAGTGCGTGGGGGGAGAGCAATGAGAGAAATTTGCTGATATATCCCAGTGCAATGCGTACCTCTCCAGAGCCTGCAGCATTCACATCAACAGCTGATGACCTCCTTTTCTTCTGCACAAAGATGGATTTCCGCCTTTTTCTGCGTCTGGCTGGCTTGACATGACCACTTTTCATGTTGTTATTTTCCCCAATTGGCGGCTTAATGATTTTTTTCCTCTTCCCATAATAATAAGCTGGAGAAATTAAAGCAAAATTCTCACTGAAAACTTTAAACCACCAAAAGAAGGGAACTTCAGCTTGCTTTTTGCTACTGATTTGGTATTACACTCTAGGTGCACTTTTATGAGGAACTTTAAAATGCCTTGATTTGGAAAAAAATCCAGTGTATACATAAGATGTCATTGTGGTCCAGCACAAAGTGTTACAGCTTTTATGTATGCACTTTTATTGGTGATGAGTTCAGAATTTAACCCCACGCTATGTACTTAGAGAAAGTTTCCACTAAGCTGAGCAGCAATTTTAAGCAAGTAAGCCAACATGTTTCATTCTTGATCTAATGCCCTTCTGCATGAGTTAACAGCCTTAGACACATTTTCAGCTGCTAATAGTTTCAGCAGAGGGTAGAGAGAGCCAGCTATCCTGAATTATGTATGTTGGTTCAATGCACAAAGGAATGTGTTTTGTTTCTGTTTTCTAACTCTGAGTATTTCTTGGCCCAAGCTGAAATTAAGGATGTGAAAATCCCCTGGCTTTACATCAGGGGCTTGGTTCATCTCCTTTTTTAGATGCCCTACATCATCCTCTGGGGCTGACAAGCAGGGTATCCTTGGACATGTAAAATGGTACTTGGCACCCACGTCAAAGTTTGTAACTGCACCGAGCTTTTCACAAGATCAATGGAATTTAGGGCACCATTCATCTGGCCAAATAGAAACATCAGCTCTAGGATAAGATAAGCACAGATGTAGATACCCCAGCTCTATCCCTCCAGCTCTCCATTCACTACCAATGGGAGCTAGGAGTCCATCAGGTGTAAAATTCTATAGAAACCCATACTCAGTGATATGAATCTCTCCGAGCCTGCTTCTTCTTCAACCCTGGCACTGAACAGAAGCAAATCAGTTCAAATCAATCATACTGGTTCATTGCAACTTCTGTGATAGAAGGACCCACTTCCACTTTCCTCACCTGTTTAAGACCCAGTTATATCAGTAACACCGACCAGTAATAACAGTAACACTGACAACAATGATGCAGCAGTTTAAATCTCAGCTGGCCACTGCAGGCTCCTTTTATGTGCTCCTTAAATTAACTTTGCATACAAAGAAAAGTCAATACTTCCAAGGAGCAGTGAGTTTCCAAGAGATATATTAGGATGGGGTGAGATGGACTGTTTTCTGGCAATGCCTGTTTCTCTGCACAGAATACTAAGGGAGCACATAGTGGTCAGGATTAAATAACTACTCAACCTACATGAGATGAATCCTACTCATTATTAATGCATTACCCAACTCACGTTCACTCATGTTCTAGCTCACACAGTACCCCACTGCTCTGATACCTGGCTAGCAACAAGTCCTGCAGCCAATACTCACTGTACTTGGTTTTAGTATGAATGGAGCAGTTCTCTGGGCAGACTTCAGCCACTAGCACAGGGCTGAATAAATTGGGGCAGCACTCCAACTTTGCACAGACTCTTCTGCAGAAATCCGCCACCTGATCCGACGTTCGCACAATCTTAACAGTCGCCCTGTACGTCTTCCCTCTGTATCTAGAAAAGAGTTCAAGATGACCCCGTGTTACCAATCAAGCTTTGATGCTACAGACCAGATGCTGCCCTCTTGTAGGGGGACACAGTCCTTAATGGTTTTTGGGAGAGTGTGTCTCTTGGGAGGGCAGGAATAAAAGGTCTGCTTGGTTAAGTGACTCCATTTCAGGCAGACTTGAAGGAAAGGTAGGGTGAAACGATCCTGGAAGCTGAGCTGTGGCATGGTTTTGGTCTAGAAAAGCATACAAGTACAAACTGGATATACCTGGACATACAGCAGAAGACAGAATAAGCTTCCAACCGACTTGGTGCAGATATTATACAGGATAATACACTAATACCATGAGCTGACACAAAGTTTTGGAGAGAGGGGTGTAGTCTCTTCTTATATATTGACCTGTGATGAAAATCCTACACACCTTGCAGAACTTTCTGGTCACCACCCTGTACTGGCAATGGGCTCTGTAAGCCCTCACTACACCTCTGGTCTCCTCCACTGCCTTCCTTGTTGAGGCAGCTCCCACATCACGTGCCAGCTCACAACATGTCCACCGTTTGATCACACAAACTAAGGTCACTTGCATTGTAGAAGTATTCGGGTGAATACTGGATTGTCTGCCATATGGAGACCAGATGACTTCACTGCTATGAGAACTGGGCAGTCCAAAGCCCAAGGAACTCATCGGGAGTCTCTGGAGTGGTTTAACGGGGTTCCAGGAACAGGCCCTTAAAACAGCGATTCCTACAGGGAATGCTTAGAGCAGAAATCCTCAATGAAAGGTTTGTCTTAAATTTGTTAACCATGTGCTACTAAAACATTTATTTCAGTGTTTTATATGAAGTGTTTCTGAGCGATAAGTGAAAGAAAGATACAGTTACATCCCTGCTGTAATACGTTGTAGACGTGAACTCTGAAAAACCAATTATCCTCATAATTTATTAAACAGCAGCACCAAGCTATTGTAAACAGTGAGATAAGGTTTTTAAAACATCTTTTACGCATCCTGAGGAATGCAACACAAGAGACAATCATGCAAGCGCCTGGTGCTAAGGCATTATAAATGTGCTTTAGAGGAGAGAAAAGTGACACACAAAAGAAAGGGAGGGTGAGACAGTGAAAGAGAGATTACTGGATTGGAAGCAAAGACGAAGATAGAGTCATCAGGAAAAATGAGACAAAGCATTTGTGAGTACATTACAACCCATAGGTCACTAGCAGGGAGGCAGCTCCTGATAGTCAGATATGGAAGAGGAAGAGAAACAAAGGAGACGTGGCTGGAGAGTTAAAATACACAGCACGCACCTAGACTCAATTCCCTCCCTCTGAAGATTTTACTGAATTTCACAAAACAACTGAGAAACCAACTCTTGCTGCTCTACCACCCAAAAGTTCTTTCTGGAAACACTGAGATATGGGAAGAGGGTTTCATCTCATGGTATGTGAAGTCCCATAGAGGGGATACCCAAATGAAACTCAGGTCTGAGAACATCCCAATCTGACCATTCTCATGTCACAAAAGACTTGATCCAAACTATCACCTCAACCCAAAACTCTTCCAGAACCTATAGGAGCAGCTCTGCAAGGCACCAGACTCCCAGACACTCTATTTGGTGTCCCCAAACTACCCCAGGTTATGGAGACAGTCCTGGAGCCATTCACTCTCCTTATTTAATTAGCCAACCCTTTGTGCACCCTGACAGACCTTGGCAGACATATGAGATAAACTGGAAAAAGTGCTTCTTCTAGACAGACAGCACTGTTATTCCGGCTCCCCTATGAAATAGCTGTGCAGGCTGGCTGGCTAAAAGGGGTTTGGCAAAACCTAATATGAAAAGAACAAATTCTACAGGCATTAAAATATATCTACTTATATATGTTTTATATTTCTTTTCAATGTGTTTGAAAAGACTCCTGCCCTTATTACTTCTCCAGAAGCCATTAAGTTTAATGACGGCCTAGATCGTTAGGTCAGTAAATCTGTGACAGGCTGAAGAATTTCATTGTGCTACCTTCACCTGAACCTCAACAACTTTGCTCGGACTAAAGCACCACTTCCAGAAAAGCACCAGACTCCCCTTTAAGGTCTTCATGCTGGAAGAAACCTGGCAGCAGGAAAACCTGTACCTATAAATCTATGCCTCGTTTTATTTATGGGTATGTGTGGATCTAACTTACATTTATTTGTCCTTGTTCTGACTTTCACCACAAGGATGAAAAGACTGCATCTGGTTTTGTTTCCCTGCAAAAGCATTGTAATCAGATTGCCTCTTGATCTTCTTTCTTACAAGCTAAGAAAGCTGCCTGATGGGTATTATTCAAGGATGGCTGACTTCTTCTAACTGCGTACTTCCTATTGTGTTTGGCTACCCAGAAAGGACCCATTGTACATTGTAAAGTGCCTGGTGAAAGAAAAAGATGAAATTATGAAAAGGAACAACTGACTGATTTCACAGTTCGGTCTGAATGCAACACACATAGCAATTAACAGACTGGATGGCAAAATGTAGATCAACACAACTGCACCAATGAGTCTCAACAACCCAAGGTGTTAGTACTGGCCACAGTATTATTTTTTACATGATTTTGGCCTTGGCAGCACCTCTTTCAACTATAAACCAGATTCTACTAATATTTTCCATATTTCTCACACTGCAGATTTCTAACACAAACACCACCAAATGTAATTTGAGCTTGTCTAGGACAGCCATGTGGAAATAACTCTTTTGGATATAATCAGAAAAACCTTTTCCATTAGCATCATTCAAAAACTTACCTACTACTGATATTCCTATTGATGCTTTCAAACAAGGACTCCTATCTTCTTAACCACTTTTAAGTAGTAAGTAACCTGCATGCATAGCATGGCAGCACTGGAGACAGCAAACAGCTGTGTCAAGCTTAATATTTTTAGTTTGCTTGGAAATAACTGTTACTTTAAAAATAATTTTTCAGCTCAAGTCAAAGTAATTTTACTTTACTCTCCCTTTCTTTCTGCCCTCAGATCCCAAAATGTGGAGAAACCCTTCTGGCTGAAACAACTTCCAGGAAAAAATATACTCAGGATCTTTGCTGATTCATGAGCAACAATATTGAGCTAATAGCACTTTGCTGGCAGTATCATTCTTCTTTTGGAACCAGACATTCATGAGAATAAAATGTCTTCTAGGAGCTCCAGCTGGGGTCCATTGTGCAATGGTGTGAAAAGGATTGTGATGAAGATACATCAAAGTGCAAGAGCTTTGAGATTACCCTCATTTTCAAAGGTTTTATCACAAGGATATAGCTAACAGTTCTGACAACCTTTGAGACTATTTTGAATAACTCAGTGTCTAAAAGTCTCCACCTCTTTTCGAGGATCAAAAATTCCTATCCGTTCTTTTGCAAGAAATTTCCAGTTTCTTTTCCAAGCTCAAAGTCCACCAAACATATGAAATCTCCTGCAAACACCTCCTGCAAACACCAGCCACCCACAGCAGACAGCCAAAGTCTCTCTGCATTGGCTTTACCAGAAGCAATTTACCAGTCCAGCAGTACAAAACACCCACTTTACTGTTTGATTCAAACCCTTCCTGTATGGGCCCTTGCAAGTGCCAAAAAAACAAACAAACAAGCAAACAAAAACACCTAAAAACCCTAAAGTTTTCATCAAAACCTTCATACCTTTAAAGCTACTCAGTCCACCATGAATACCAAGGATTTTGCAAATACTCTTAATCTGGGTAAAATCAACAAAATCATGGTAGTTTACAGTGGTAATTACACTAATTCACTCTTGCAGTGCCTCAAAAAATAGGTGGCAGAGCTGTTGCAGAAGATAAATCACATCACATGAGCTGTAGATTTGTACTGACATTCAAGGACTGCCATTAATAACTGTTTGCCACCTGGACTTGGCACCACTCCACAGCTTGACTCTAAATATATTATGGGAGACTGTGACGAAAGCCTTGTTAAAGTCAATACAAATAACTTCCACTGGTTTTCCCCCAGCCACCAAAGCAGTCATCTCATCACATCAGGCAGAATTTGTCCTTTGTAAGTCAAATGCTGAGTCCTCCCAGCCACCTTCTGGTCCTGCATGTTCTTGGAAATAGCCTTCAGGAGGCTTTGCCTAATAACCTTTCCAGAGACTGAGGTTATGCTGACCAGCCTGTCGTTACTTGGATTCTCCTTCTTGTCCTTCTTGAGGTGCCATCTGATGTTTGTCTTGATCAAGTGAACTTTCAAATATGACAGAGAGTGGCTTTGCAATGACATTAGCTTGTTCCCTCAAGCAGAGCTGGATGCATCCCATCTGTTTGCATGCACTTGCATACATCCACTTTGCTTATGTCATCTCTAAGTTCTCTTCCATCAACCATGGGCAATGCTTCACTTCCTCAAACAGGGCTAGGGACATGGAAGGCCTGAGAGCAACCCTTGCCAGCTGTTGAGGCAAAAAGCAAGCCAAAGAATACATCAAACACCTCAACACAATCTATCGCAAATGAAAGAAAGTCTTGTAAAGCAGCCACAGTGAAAAGACGGTGATTTGGGGTTAATATTCCTAGAATTCAGCTGCTGGATTTGCAGGTCTCAGAACTTCATTTTTCAAGCAGTCCAGGACTACACATCTTTCATATTTTGGTTAACCGGGCTTCCAACAAGACACCAGATAATGCTCTGCACGTAACGGTACTGTTAATGCACAAAGTCCTGCAAACATGGGTAAGTCCAATCAACCCCACTTATAGCTGTTAGAAATGAAAGCCTTTGTATGTAAGATTGGGAAGCCAAATCTAGATGTAGGCACTGAAATTAAAGCATCAAAATCAGAAGGGCTGAATGCCCACAGCTTTGTCTATTCCTCATAGGAATTCAGGGGATTGGGCCTGACATTTCTAACTCATCATCACCAATAAATCAGGTTTGACTATTTCCACAGAGAGCCAGCAGTGCTGTTGGGAAGTGAATGCCATCACGCACTGCAGACACATCTCTTTGGACAATCTAAATTGTTTAACTTCTTTGCAAAGCTAGCGTAATTGATTTTGCACTGGTCACTCTTGACAGCAGTGTAAACTAAACGCAGGTTGCCCAAAGACTGAGCTAATGCATTCATGGCAGTGAATGATTTGGCATTTGGGCCAGTGGGAAAAAAAAAGAAAAAAAAAAAAAAAAACACGCCACCTTCTCACCATCTTCCTCCCTCCCCTTTGCTCTACCCTACCACAACCATCACTGCAAACAAACAACAACATTGTCAAGATCTAAGGAGTTGTCAGCTCGCATCAGAAGGAAGGCGGTGACACAACATGTCACATTACAGCGCTGGCGCTCCAGCTGGCTGTGGAGCTGTCATCATTAGCAGCAAGATGCCACTGGGAGCTGGCATAGCTGGAACTCGATGTAGACAGGCGTTTGCTTGTTACAGGTCTCTGTTTAAGATTCCGGAGCACAACAGACTGTCATACCTGATGTAGCATGGCATGTGCTGTTTGCATGTCTCAGGGTAGCTGATTTCATAAGCATGTTTCTTTTTCTGCTTCTGCACAAGCAGATGTAATTAAAACCCCAGTAGGCTAGATGAAACAGCTCAAGTAAACCCAGGAAGGGAAAAAAAAAATCCTAGGGTAGTCAGATAGGGCACATCTACCCTTTGTCACCCACCAAGAAGTACTCAAGGTAGCTGCAGGCAAGCTGGTACGACCCGTCAGCACCACTCTATGCTCCAGCCCCAGAAACCAGACAGCTGCAGCCATGTGGTTCTCTCCAGCACCATTAGCTCCATCTCCTAAGGAGCCAGAGGACAACACCATACTGAATGAGAATATATTTCTATGCTTCGAGTCACTCCAAGACTTGCTGTCCTAGCTCTGAGACTGTAAAGATCCATCCTGTGGCTTGATAAAGTTGAAAGATGAAAATTGTTTGACTTGCTGAAGAGCTGAGCTTGCTGCTTCCTAGGGTAGCCATCATACAGGAACACACAGCCTGTGACTGTCTGGCCAACACTGCATATAAAACCTTGGCATACTTTTATCTGGCAGGCAATACAGATAAAAGATATATCCCAGCACCTGGCTGCCCTGCTAAATATGTAGGACAAGGAAAAAGACAAAAGCACAAATGGGTGGAAGTGCCACAGAAGAAAGTACAGGGGATGGAGGTGGTCCTTACAATACACCTAGTACATCAGGTAGCAGTGAGGGAGGGTAAGTGCAATAAGGATTGCAGCAGCCTTAAGAAGTACATACTACTGCTGTTGAACCAGACAGATATTCATACTCAAATGAGAATTCCCAACAAGCTTCTATTCTGAACACTGCTAATAGGAAAACTGCCCACAAGCTTGAGTCTTTGCAGGATCGAACAGAAAAACGGAGCATTACAACTTGATTTCACACTGCTAAGTACCTTTTAGAGTGCATTATCTGTCGTTTGCTAGTACAAGGTGTGGGAGCCCAGAATCAATGAAGTCATCGCCCATGACCTGGTTTTATTTTTAATGAAAATCTGCATGCACAAGGATGACTTTTGGATTCCCATCCACAAAATTTCATTTGATAAACACAAAAGCATGACTTTCCACATGGCTGAGAGAAGCAAATTAAAATAGGATTTTCTGGTAGCTTCTCAATTCTAATTGCAATCCTCCTTTCCAGTTTCAGATTGTGCGGGATAAAAGGTTCTCAATTCTCACCCTCAATCAGAGCACACAAGAGCTTTCTGCAGTATCGGCATGGCCAAAGATCAAATACAACAGCAATCAATAATTCCATATTTGACAGCAAATCATTGTAAATAACCAAAAGAAAACTGCTTTTATTTGAAAAGGAGTAACAGAGTTCAGCATAAAGGGTGAAATTCACTGCATTTAATGTCGGTACTCAAAAAGTCACAGCAATCAAGCTGGTCAGAAAGAGAGAGCTATCTACAAAGAACTATTTGTTGACCTTTGTCTTAAAATGGGAAGAATTGCTTTTTGGGAGGGATCTGGAGAGAGCATTGGTGATTGTCTCCTCTTTTAGAAGAATAATGGTTCTTGAGACACGTCGTAAGTACAGTGCCCATATATAAAGATATAAATGGTACATTTTAAAGATGGAAGGAAAAACAGAGTATTTTTTAGATACCAAGATTTCTTAAATATTGTTTAGATTTAGATAGAATTGATTCTAGAAAGGCATTAAAACATAATCTGAATCCCACATCTGCTAGTATTTTGTCCTAACCACCCTCCTATTTAAAAACATATCCCTGCTATATTGCTTACACTTTTTAGTGCCATTGATTCTTGCCAGGTTTTTCTGTATTAGAGTGACAGGCTCTATATTAAAATCAGCAATACTGCTACATTTAGAAAGCCAGGAATTGAATGAAATCAATAATAGCCAAGCTTATTGGAGCACCTTATCATAAAACTCAAGACTTCAGTGAATGAAGATGGCATATTTCTTCAAAATCTGGATAGCTGCTTGGAGAAAGACAATAGAAATGTACCATTCAGGTGAACATTTCACTTCTTAAGTTGCTACAGAACTAGGCAGGTAGCTCAGTGAAGCAAAATGATAATTAAAAAAGCAAAACTCTCACAATACAGAAAATCTCCTGCTCTTTTTTTTTTTCTTTTCCCCAAGCCAGTACAATTTCTGAAGCCTTCTATATAAGGGAGCACACACTGAAGACTTACTTTGCTTTGAGTGTTTCCTCTTGGAAATTCCACTGAGGGTCTTCCACTAGCTGCAGCTCTCGTAAAACACTCCCTGGCTTGTAAGCTGCATTGATCACCATGCTCAGAACCTATTGAGACATAAAACCAACAACACTGATGGATTTAAAAGCAATCCTTGACCACGCTCCCTGGTGCTATATAAGCAGGAGAAGCTTACAGATGCCAATTTATGTTCAAGGATGCACAAGATAAGTGTTAGATGCAATGAGAAGATGTCCCAGATTGAATCTATGTGCCAAGCACGTTGTGGATGACACTTCGGTATGGTACCATGATTGCATTAAATGCTGCTGGCCAACCCCAAAGATCTCCCATTAAATGAACGCCAGTGTTATTCCTTGAGACAGCCCCCCTCACCCAAAGCAGGTTCCATTTCCTGCATCCACAGTGGCTCAATTTATTAAAAAATGAAAACATCTCTGACGGCTCAGCCAGGGCCAAAGTCACGTGGGGGTTACACACCGAACACTAGATGGGAAACTCACGTACTTAAGGTTGGCAGTACACTTAAGCATCTGAGTGCTGCACGCCTTGACGGTATTAACGGAATATTAATGAAGTCTACACAAAAAGAGTTTGCAGGAGGAGTGCCTGAAACCCAGTATGTGTCCACTCTGTACAATAAAACGCATGTGCCAATCCATTTAATCCACAGTGTTTGAGAATAAAAATAATTCCTACTATTCACTCAGAGGATCCAAGCCTTAATAGCCTACACTTGGCCTAAGGAGATAAATACAAGAAAAACAAATCTCTTAATAGCACCAGATCATGTGTTTGAACACTCTGCATTGTATGCCCATGAATGACTCCACAATGAATCTGGATTGGTTTTGATATAAATTAGCTCTTTACCTAATGCCTGCTCTTAATTCTTCAGGGCTCTTAAATGATTTCAGTATGATAAGCATTAAGTTTCCCTAGCACCCATGAACATGCATCATATGGTTTTCATGAAAAACTGACCAGGTCATATTGCAAAGAGCAACGACTTTATGTTAACATTTTTTTCTTCTTTTCCTTTTGTATGCGTTTCTTTAATAAGCCAGCAATCTAATGATTTTCTGGCATTTGGAAAACCTTGAAGGGTGGATAATTTTCAGGCAAGGGCTTTAATTCATGTTGCATAGTACCGTGTAAAACAGAAGTGGTTTGAGTAGCCTGTCTAGATTATTCAATAGAAGCAAAATTTAATTTATCGTTGGTCCCCTGGATAAACAACCGGAACCAGTCTTCAAAAAGATGTAATTAGAGACACTTAAAGCAATGCCTACTAACAGGACCCAATGCCTTATGCAGCTCTGATCACCTGCACATCTCAAAGAGTGCTATGAGCACACTCATCTCACACAAGGGGAAACTAAAATACAGATTTACCCACAGTTCTCCATCTGGTTCCTAGCTTGTCACATAACCTGAGATTCCCAAGGCTTTGATTCCCAAGAAAACAAAAGAAAGCTTCTGAGCAACTCCATCTAGTTGCTCATTCACAACTTTTCTCATCTGCTACTCACCATACAGATGCAGCACTGGTATCTGAAACAGGGAGACCCAATGCAGGAAAGCCAAAACTGGGTTTTCAAATAAACACCAAGTATATGGGTGGCTCCCATGCTCATTCACAACTCATGTGTTCCCCTCCTGCAAATCCAGGGGGTTATTTACCACCTCATCAGGTGTCTGCTGGGGACGGTCTCCTTCAGCACGCTTTGACTCCCCTGTTTGCTGGTGAAAGAGCCAGGAGCAGAAAGCAGGGGGTTCTTCCACACCAATTCCCATAAACAGTGCTGCCTTGATCCTTTATCAGTGCAGTGGTGTTTGTATGAGTTGTCAAAACAGTTAGGAAGTGAGCAAGAAAAGAAAATCCCCCCCCTGCAAATAACTGTTTGGCACTGCCTGAGCATCACCCTGGACACCTAATCAACTCCAGCCCTGCAAAGAAACCACAATGCCAGTACTTCTCTCAAAGGTCACTTGTCATTCATCAGGACTCTTGCTAAACTTCTAAACACAGTTTTTAAATGAGTGTTTTGTAATAGGAGTCATTTCCCTTTAACAGAATATTTTTTTATTATTATTTTTTTAAAAAAGCATTAGCTGTTACTCTTCTTGTATCTCAAATTTAAGTCACTGGGTCTGGCATTTTACAGTGCAGCAGGAGTCCATTACCATGTTAAATATGTTACCTTCTAACAACACTCTCTCTTAATATTACACACTGCTAAACACTAGGAAAAAAAATATTACTTTTTTTCTTGCACAAAAATTAACTGGGATTAAAGGAAAAATGGTGAAGAAACCTATACCATTTTCCAGCTTTCTCTGGAGATGGAAAGTACCTTCACTCACGTCATCAGAGATCAGTGGGATTTGCAAATTTCACATCACTCGACCCCTCTTCATTGATGATCTCAATCCTGGATGAAGCTTTCTCAGGAAGTATCACTTAATGAGGTTATATCACAAAATAGCACTATGCCCCTTCTCTTCAAGAGCCCTACGACCAGCATCCTTCTGAGAAGAAATTCAACTTCCCTCCTCTAGTCCAGGGGGTAGCATTCAAGTGGTGACATGCTTACAACAGACTATGTCATTTCAAAAATACAGATGGCCAGATCCTAAGTTAGAGAATCTGCTATAGATGGGTTGAAATCCATGGAGCAGTCTTGAGGGCAACATAAGTGAACCCTCTTGTATAAATGCAGTTTGTATCTTTCTAGACTATAAAAGATTTTTGCTATCCCAACACAATGTCTTATAACTAACGATAACACCATCAACATGACTCAATCATACACCTAAGGCTCAGTACAAGCTATGTAATTTTCCGAGCACCATGATTTAATTATGCAAATTTCTCCTAAGAACTCATGCTGTGCTGAAAAAAAATAAATAAAAAAATCAAATTGCAGAATGTAATAGGATTCTTTCACAAATGCTGGCTCATTTTTCCAGTTTGCATCAGTGGCAAACACTAAGTCATGCTACCTTTAAGTCCATTTTCATCTAAATAGAAAAAGAGTAAAGTGTCTTAAAAATAGTAATAGCAGTAAGCAATGAGGCTAATTAATCTTTACAGCGTATTTCCTTAAGATATGGTGGGTTATAGATCATCCAGAGTCTTAAAAAAGACATTTCATTATGTTTTACAATGTTGCTGTGGTAAGTTGCTGGCACAGATAGAAGAACAGTTTGGTATTTTTAGATATTCTGCCCCAAGAACTGTATCTGTAGCTGACAGTGTGTTTATTTTAATTTAACTTAAAGTTTGTATTTATTACGTATCTTAGCTACTATACAGCCACTACTTCTCAGCCCAGATGCAGCTGTTGGATGGCAGCAGTTGATGCCTCCACTGTCTCTTGGCTCCAAGTCTCAACTTTTTTTCCAAACAAGAATCTCAGGAATGAGATAAACTTTGAAGCTGATGTTAAACAACAGGCACTAACACCCTCACTTGTCTCTTGGGGTGAAGGAAGCCACAATAAACCAAGGGCTTGTGCTGGCACCAGGACTAATGCACCACCAGGTTTTAAGAAGGATGAGGCATCATCCAGGCTTTGCATGGAAGCAAGGATACATACGCACTAACAAACACAGAATTAAAGACAGTATTTTTGATCATACTATCAAGTAAGTTGTAATTGCTCCCAGAATTTTAGATAAATCTTGCTGAAGGTGGGCCATTCTGGGAGGTACCTTAGCAGCTTCCTCATTGCAGAGCTCACAACCTTTGCATCCAACTCTGGGGCAAAGCAAGTGGGCAGAAATCAGGGGGATTCCTGATGTGCTGGAGAAGATGTGTTGCACAAAAGCAAACCTATCCATGCTGCTTCTGTCCCGATGACCCACATGAGAAAGGCCCAGATTATTCAGCTAGAAGGAGGAGGTCCTGCTCTACATTACAAGGATATATCCCAACCTTATTTAGACCAGAGCCAAGCAACCCACGGCTATCTCACTGTTGGTGTACAGCCTGGTAGCACCAATTTATTTGGAGCTGGATCCAGAATGATGTTTCATTGCATCGCTGATAGATGTAAAAAAGGGACATGAATTCAGGGGAAAAAATGTCTGAGGAGCATGAGCCACACTTGTAATTCTTTTCTTTTATTTTTTTTTAATATATATATATATCCCTCATGGTTGAGTGCAGAGGAAGGCAGGGGATGGTGAGCTACTTGCTCAGCACCCAGCCAGGAGCAAGGTCTCCCACCACCTGGTACTAACAGGGAGAGGACATCTGCTCTCTTCTTGTTTTAGGTAATCCAGGCCAGGGAATGGGGCAGGAGATGGTTATTCAGCTGTTTTCAGTCTGGGGTTTTCATCAGTGTCAAACACAACAGCATCTCTATCACAGAGACTGCTGCCCACTGTGAACTAGCTCATGTCTGGCACGGGTTCAAATTTTAACTAGAACATCTCTAAAGGCAGAGAGCTGTGGCTGGAGACCAGGGTGATTTAAAAGGCTCCCACCAGACTGCTGATATGTCTGTTCTTCCTTCATAGCTGTTGTTTGGGGTTGTCTTTCCCACACTCCCCTGTGTGTTGCCAGAGTAAAGCACATGTATAATTTATCTATTCCAGACAAGTTATGCTGATGCATAATTTACAATGGCCTGTAATTCTCCTATATAGTGAGACAGAGATAATTATAATGCATTTGCATTCTCTGGGCCATGTCATCAGTGGGTATAAAGCCAGACAAAGCCATCAAGCTTTGTATTGAGACTGGGCTTGGAGGGATGAGGACCTTCGCAGGCTCTGCAGCTCACGAAGCCTTGTGGCTGTGGGTTTGGGAGATGTCTCTTACACTGCTGTCAGCACTCAGCTCTGCAATCCTTTTGGGTGCTCTGGCAGCTGCTAAGATATTTAAGTTGTAGGTACATTTTCCTTGCTGCCTCTTGCCTCCTCCAGCTGCTTGGGTACACCCATGGTTCTCTGAGCTGCTGACACCTCTCTTGCCTTGGCTGATAGGAACCAGGTGTATTTCCCCAATAGCAACACCCTGAATGCCTCCTCTTCACCCATTCCAGAACCCAGACCTGGTCCCCATAGACTCAATGATCTTGGATTTATCTTCAAAATACCACTAAGAAACACTGGGACATTGCCATGGTCCTGCTCCTGAGGAATCATTTATGGCTCCAAAAGCAAGATACTCATGTCTTGTTGAGACTGCTATTTTCTCCTTCAACAAGGAATTCTTCAAGGAGTCAGAGCAGGGGGAAACTGGATTTCTGTAGGAAAATTAGTTTGGTTTCCACAGTCAATAATAAGTCCCTTTCTTGAGGAATTTGGAGAAGCTGGTATTAGTCTATGCAACAAAGCCATGAGACATGAGGGGAGGACCTGTCAGCAGCTTTGCACTACTTGTGTTTCCAAAATCCAAATTCCAGGAGGAGAGGGGGAAGAAACATTAGCATACCCATTAGCTGTGGATGCCTCATGTTTCCCCCATGTTGCTTTTTCATTGCCTGGTTTTCAAGCAGCAGCAGATTGCTAACACTCCCCATCAGCACGCCACCAAAGACTGGCTTTCAAATTTGGCAGCTGTCAACTTGTGCTCTGCAACCACTTTATCCTGCTTTCTGCTGAGGGCTATTTTTGATTTGCATTTTTTGCAGATCCAAGTGTCCCACCTGCATAAGCAGCTGGATTATTGGGCTCTCTTCATAGCCTTTTTTTAACCATGTGAGACAATTGGCAGTGCTGCTGTGTGTAAAGCAGTGTACAGATGCAATCAGGGAGTGGGGACACGAGAGTCACTCTACAGTACAGAAGAAGAATGTTTTCGAAATTGGTGGGTGATTTGGGAGGGATCTCTCATTTCAGGTGTTTATGCCAAGGGATGAAATCCATCTCACTTCAGACAACTTCAAACCTCCTCACCAAGCTGGGCACCAAGAGTCTGGCAAATACATCAGACCTAAAGGTTCCCCTGCCTTTCCTCTGCAAGCAGAGGGAGCTCAGATCCACGTCAAGTGGGGTTCATATAGGTACAGATAAGAAAGCTGGAAGACCTAGATTACTAAAAGACCCCAGTCAAGTTGAAATAGTGCCCACAGGACCAATGGCACCCTGCTTATCCAACAGGACCATCTTGTCCTCTCCCACTTGAAGTCATCCTGCCTTTCATCTGTACATGCACAGTATACCAGTGGAAGCTGGGCACACCACAGCTTCCACTCAGCACATCACACACCCCCATCGTTGGCTTTCTGTCCTGTTTCACGTTGAATCCCAATGATTTGAGTCCCATAGGACCACGGTCACACATACAAAGGTGTCCCCCATGCCAAATCTGCTGGCTCAACAGTAGTGCAGATGCTGCACTGCTTGTGCCAGGAGAAACAGGTTGATGGCTAAAACCACAGAGGTCCTCTTCACGGACAGCTCTGGCCAGAACAGTAATTCTCCTGCACAGCAGCAAAAGTTAGATGAAACTTGTTCCCAACCAAGAAAACTCCCCATGTTTCAGAAATGTCTCCTCTCATGTTAAAACCCCCAATGCATACACATACCCCAACTTCCCAACTTGTAGTTTCAACCTGTGGAAGCTGCCACAGGATTCCAGCACAATTTTAGGTACCTCCTTATTAAACTCTGGGCCCAGCAACCCACAATCCACGTTTTCCCCTGAAGTCCTCCCAAAAGATAGCTGAGCCATACCTCTTTAAGGACCAGCACGCACTTGCCAGGCCCGACAGACTGAGGTAGCTCTGCTATTCTGCCTTTGTTTAAATAAGGACCTGAGAAGCAGCGGTGGTTGATGTAGAGCTGAGGGCAGCAGTATCTCCCATTGATGGTGCCTGCAAGGAGAAAGTGGCGTTGATGTGCATTTACACTTTGGGACAATAAATCAAGGGTCCTTCTTCTTCCTCCATGATGGGGGAAGGAGGAGAAATTAAATGGGGGTCATAAAAAGTTTTCCCTAAGAATGAAGGTAGAGAAGCCTCTGCTACTTGAATTCACTCAACACAGGAAGATTAATTGCTTTTAATGGTAACTAATATGGCTGCACACCCTATAGAAGGGAGAATCAGGAAGGGATTTTGTTCATAACAGGACCCGAGGCTCTATCATAACTCACATTGCAGATGAACACGAGCAACTCAATTGCAACATGCTATGGAGGGAACACGTTAGTTGTTTCTGACCAGGCATGTAATCAGCTCAGGGAGAAAATTCAGGTGAAAGGCTCCACCATCCCTGTTCAGCTGCCCTCCAACCCAGTAAGAACTTGGATACTATTCCCCTGAAATGACATGGGTCTAACATGCAGTTTTGTGTATCTGGGCTAATAATCCTGGGCTCCTTTACAACCCATGGAGAGAAGCAGATACTTAAAGACACCATCCAAATGGCTGTCCACAATAGCTCAGATGATCATACCCAAAAAGAGCCCATTTGACTACATTTGATTATGAAAGAGCACTGGGCTGTTGGCTCAGATACTGATATGTGTCCTATAGATATATGAAATAAAGTGAATTAAATCCTGCCTTTCCTGCAGTGTCTCCACAATTATCTGGATGAATATTGTACTCTTGGTGCCTCTCACCATCACTAAATTGGAGGAAAATTTACCTTTAGCAGAAGTAGCAGCCATACCACATAGTCATGATGCTAACACTGGGACACATTAAGTCCTGGTGTAAGCAATTTAATAGATGACAATTAGAAAGCCACATCCATCTCCACCAGAGCTTCTGGCCCTAACATCAGCAGCTGAAATGGGCAAGTTGTATGGGAACCCCAATAAACCCAGCAAGACACAGTGTTCCCACACAGAGGACTGGACCCTCACATATAGTACATCTGAGACACCCTGCACTGCTTTGTAGGTCTGCACCCCCTGAGGATGTGACCCTATTTCCCCACCCGTATGACACATTCACTTCTTTTTTGGGGTTTTCCCCCTCCATAAAGGCAACGGACCCTTGATATCCCACTGGTGTCAAGCAGCCTTACCTGTTGTGTCTGGCTGAGGAACTGGGCAGAGGTCATGAGGTATTTTCTCAACAGGCACTGCGGATGGTAACCTGTTAAAGAGCAATTTGGAGTATTTACTAAGGTTAAATGGGGCAGAACCAGCCTTCAGGCTGGACTGTGACACACACCACCATCTGCCTTGAGTGAGGACTGAAGATGCAACAAACACAGCCCTGCTTCCACTCATTTTATCATAGCCCAGAACCTGCATATTGCAGAAGGTGCCAGACTGACCCCTCCTCCAAAAATGCACCCCAGTCCATGCGCTTTAGCTCTTTGGACTGCAAATATTCACATTCAAGTCCTTTAAATTCTAGTTTCTGGAAACTGGAAGGGTTAGACAGGGAAATGCTTTCCTGGTGCACACCTGTCCTTCCCAGGTATCCCTTACTGGCCTTCAGGCACTGGGTATGGCTGCACAGTCCCAGCTAGCAAAATTTTCTTTTACATAGACTTTCTAATATGTTCACAAATATTCTAGATTTAAAGGAATTCCATTGCAACTATGCTGTAGTATCTGGGTGGCAGTGAGCAAACTCGCTCAGGTGCTGTGTATCATTTCCCCTGGAAGACCTGATGAATTGCCATAAAAATATCACCTTAAAAAACAAAAACTTACTGCTTTTCTGGTTGCACAACTGCAATTCTTCTCTTCCTTCGCACTGCAAAAATGAAGCAAGAATTAGTTTTGTGCTCTTCTGTCCTATAAAATACACCCATAATGCATAAAAAGCCATATAAATGCACTGACTATAACACAATGAAATGGTACTTAATTACTATCGCCATCTTTTCCTGGTATTTTTAAGTAAGTCACTACATCATTAAAATCTGCTTTAAAGATGTAATAATACATTTAATCCTTCCTCTGGAATGCTAATATTGTGTTTTATGGGATCAATATAAAAAAAAATTAAATAAAAACACAAATATTTTTCCATACAGAAACACATATGGATAAGATTACATTTTACAAGCATGATTACCTCCAGCATAATTTATCCCTAGCTATAAATTGCGATAAGTCTGCATAATGTTGCCATAGCAGTATTCTCCCAAATTAGGCCCTGGCTGCCTGATTTTTAACTTAAGCATATTTAACTCTTCAAAAGGGCTGACACATTTTTAAATTTGCCTTTCAGATGTTAATTAATGTAAACAGCAAGGCTAATTTTTCATCTGGTGGCTTGAGATCAGGGTTGAGTAGTTTCTGCAAGGAATGGGAGAACAGCACCAAGCCACTAGGCACTTATGAACTGCCTGCAAATGTGAAGGGCAAGGGAAGAAATCAGTCTTAATATGCACTGGAGGTAAGACAAAACACTGTGGGCTTGATTGCACCAAGAGAGACTTAAGTTAAACACTTGGAAAATCCCTGGACTCATAAGGGCAGTGAAATAGCAGGATAGATACCCTGGGAAGGTGCAGAAGCTCCATGATAAGAGGCCAGTACACATTTCTCAATTTAGGTAAAGCTGTTTTGGAGAGGTTGTGCCAGAATGGCCTCTTTATGTCCCTTCAGGCCTATATTTTATGCTTTTGTGTGTGTGTGTTTTTTTCTTCTTTTTTTTTTTTTTTTTTTGTAATTTGAGGTCCCGTATCCCTAATTCACTCAGTTGCCTAACTCAACTCAGCTCAGCACAGCAAAACTTGGTTTCGTTCTGACCCTACTGCAAACCCACAAGCCACACTGTGCAATCCCAAACCACATAACGGCCTTTCCCAGTGCTAACCATCCCATTTTTAGAAAGACTGAGCACACAGACAAGTACAAATTATGTAATAGCAGTGCTGCAGCATCTGGTCACTAATTAGATTTATTACTGCTTATTACAGCATGCTTGCAGCCTGGTTACTAGTCCACTAGTCAGGTTGGTAGTTTCAAGAATTAGATTATGGGCTTAATCCAAACTCCCTGATAAAACTGTTGATACGGTATCTGTTCTGCTTGAGGTTTCTATATACTTACAAACAGCTTTGTGTGGTGGAGTTAGGTTATAAGCATTCGCTTCACACCAGCCAACTGGGAAAATGTCCATAGACTCTACATCAACTATATACTCTGGAGAGGGCATCTGTAAACCTATAAACACAAATTTATAATGAAATTTGGACATGAGCTCAGAGCCACTCAAGCATTCATCACAAACCAAGGGAAGCAAATGATGGAACACGTAAAAATAAATCTGCTTCCCTGCATCAAAATCAGGCATCATTTCATCTTCAATTTTGCAAAGACAGCAATGATAAGGCTGTTGCATTTACAGTGAATTGTGATACTGGAGAAAACCCACATTAAGAGCACACTAGGGGTGTGTAGTGAAGCAGCCAAAAGCTGAGGTTGAACACGTATGACTTTCCCCAACAAGACAGTGTGACTGACCCATTGGCTCTCTCGTAGAGTTGCATGAGCAAAGTAGAAGAAGGACAGTTGGGTGCTTACTCTTACTGGTAGGAGCATGTCCATGGGATATAACATAATGGCAGCAAACATGATAGGTCTTTATGCCTCAGTGCTCCCCTGAAGCTTTTCTGTGTAGTTCTGCCCTCGAGCCACTGTTTTTGAAGGTGGGAGATGGCCACTCATCTGCCTAGAGGTACTAGGAATTCTCCTAATGCTCCTTACAGCACATGAAACTTGAGCTGATCACCCAACAAGGCAACATAAAAGCCCTACATGGGATAGATGCACTAAGATCTCTGACATAGCACTGGCTCCAAATTCTCATGGGAAATTTCCACCTAAAGCCAATCTCTTCCAGCTTGGTTATTACGTCTCCTTCAGAAGACACTTGCCTGTCTTGGTTTATTTGGGTCTCACTCAAAGCCCACTGTCTTTGAGGTCTTTCAGAAACAACTCCGGGCCCTGAGTAAAGACACCATTTAACAACTCCAATTCAACTCCATCTGTGCTCGTACAGCCTCATCAGCAAGTTCCTGCCCCTCTGCCATTTCCACACTAGGACCAGCACCAGCATGAGGCAATCTACTAATAAAAGAGACCAAAAGATTAGCAGCTTCCCCTGCAGCATCCTCACTTCTGCATCTGTTACAGCATCTTTGCCTCCTGCTTAGTGCAGCAGTGTTTGGCTGTGCTCAGCTAGATGACTACGGGGAGCTTCCCACTAATGAATGTTCATCAAGAGCTTGCAGTGTAATTGAAACAGTAATTGAACTTTGTGATGGGAATGGCATCAAGACTGAGCTGCAGCACTTGGATTGGTCTTGTCTCTAGCAATAAACTTGCTGTGCTTTTGAGAGTGTGAGGTTGTACTGAAAACCAAAGTAAGCAGGAAATTGGTGCTAGTGTTTAGAATGCTGGAGGAAACATTAAAAATAAAAATTAAAAAAAAAAAAAAAGCAGTCACGTTGTCTGCATAGATTCATTGATGTCTTCGTGGTATTCTTCTGAGCCCTGCATCATGCTCATGCATCATACCTTGAAGATCTGGTCTCCTTCACCAGCATACAGGGAAGGGAAGAAGAAAAGAGCAAGCCATACAATGCAGGATGCAGCCTGGCATTCCCTGGACAACCATTTACCTCCACAAGGAAATACCAAATGGTCACAGCTCAGCTTGAACCTGACAGAAGATGCACTTTCCAGTATGTAAAACATTTTCACCTAATGCCACAAACCCAGCCAAGGATCAGATGTGAGAACTGCTGAAGTCAGAGGTGAGACATTCACAAGGTGAGCAAGCAATGGATCAAACCATAAATAGAGCAAGAGATCAGCACACTGAAATTTCAACAGATCTAGGAAAATCTACTGTTTTAATGACTGTAACTGTCCTATGGTGTTATTCTGACTCAATAAACAAATGATATGTACCTTCCTGCTCACAAACAATAAACGTGGCATGAAAACTGTTTTTACCAGCTGCAGCTGCCCTGATGAGCAAGAAAGAACCATAACGTCTGTTCTGCTGCAACACCACTATTCTTCTTGTAAGACATAATCACAGCTATTCTGGCCTTGCTTGCACTGCTTCTTCCCTTTGGCAATCAATAATCCTGCCTTCCACTTCCGACATCTCACTGCTTCATTTGGACTCACTCGTGTAAATGGAAACCAGCTTGTTTGGAACTCATTAGTTTCATCTGCTGCATTTTACGCTGCCATCTTGCTAGACCAAGAAATGTCCGTGAGACTTGAGAGATTAAATGGAAAAGTAGAGAGCAGGGAGACTGGAAATAGGGTGAGGAAAATTTCCATCTCCCATTATAAATCTTATAGGATGGGCAGAATAGCGCAGCAACTCTGGAAAACTGTCAGAGGGAAAATTATGGAACACCTCTCTGGAGAAGTGATTAACAGGAGAGTTTTCCTTAAATTCCTAGTCTGTGCAGAGAGGGTACATTATTACTTGTATAAATTCACACCAGAAAGTTTCAGCCTTAAAATCTAAAATGAACCCGTAAAAATTAACAATGCAGATGATGAGTAATAAAGTAGCAGCAAGTGATGGGATGTGCACAGCCTCGGATCAGCCCTGTACTTCTTTCCGTCCACAGGGGAACTATACTGCTGCTCATTAAATGCTTGCCCTGAAGTTTACAGAGTTTTGCTACTGTACAAAGCATGATTTATTAAGCAATGTTCCCTCATGTCTAACTCGACGCTGCTTAACTACTGCGTCCTGTTTTATGGCTGCAGTTTGGGCTGTCAAACAGCGAAACTGGGAGGGCAACAATGAAAGCTTCAGACGCGCCCATGATAAATGGTGGGACCCGAGGTCTTCAGCGATGGGCTCCCATGGCAGTTGGGAGTCTTGCTGCTACCAGAATATAAATAATCAGTTAGAAACAATAGTGTATTAATGGAGTTGAAAAAAAACCAACATGCCATAGTCCAAGCCACATTTATTTTACAACTCTGCAAGCAGTGTTCTGCATTGTGTTGTTTTTTTTAATGCCTAGTTTTAACCTAACAGTATGCATACTGCAGTCACGAATTTCAACAGCAGCAAAGCCTTTTTATTTTTGCAGCCTTTTGCATCTTTTCCTTTTACTACAGATCATTCTATTCCTGGTATTGAGATATAAAACAAGTGTAAAGCATTTATATATAAGAACTCAAAAGGCAAGGAGATACACACAGGATTTTTATGACAAGTTGTAAAAAAAACTTCCTTTAAGAAATTAAAAGAGTAAAAAGGCAGAGAGAAAGTAACAAGGGAAGGGAGCAATACATGTGGCTTTCTCTCTGCCTTTATTCAGGGCCTTGGAGGACTGGTTGATTTAAAGACCCAAGAAACAGCGTTCCTTGTTCACTGTAATGGGCAGTTTAGTGAACATAGTCCCTTTGAAAGTATTACAGATTAAGAAAAAAAAAGATTCTGAAAGATTCCCAGACCCCATCAAATCCATATAGAAGAGTGAAGGCACCTCCCAATATAAGAAGGGCATTTGTGAAAATGGGCCAGATTCTTTGACCACATGGGTGTAAATTCAACAATGGTATTAGTGAAAAGTGAATTTCAAGCAACCACTAATTCCAGTTCTTTCGTAAAAATATCTACAAGTGTCCAGAACAGGCTGCAGATGGGCTTTAGCTACCATGAGTCTGAAGGCAATTGTTTTTTACAGATGAAAAAAACAAAACCTGCCATTGCATGATGCTCTACCAAAAGCAGATGTACACAGTTGTACCTGCTCTATACACTGGAGACAAACACAGAGGGGCCAAAGCTACATGCTGGGGATAGAGAAGGAAGAAGATCTCCCCAGATTTTAGCCAGCCCAAGCTGCAGGGCTTAGCAGCAAAGACAAAACAAGCACGAAGGAGTTTGCCTGCCAAGCTTTAGATCAGACGGAATCTCTCTTTAGGCAGCAATTGAGTTATAAATCTCTGAGAAAGGGATTTATCGCGGAGGCACTGGGAGAACCTTGTCTACCATATAATGCTATTTCTGTAGAGCTAAATGCCACAGAACATCTGCCTTTGTTACATTTCAGAACAAGCTGCTAGCACAGATGAGGTACTTTGGGTTACATGTCAACGTTATTACTAACTTTAAGGGCTTTGATCTGAGACCTTTCCTCGTGTACAAACTGCACTGCACATTGTCAGGCGCTGAAATACTTCTTGGGTTATTACAATCAATGCACCATGGTGCTGAAGGGAAAAGTAGCTCCCCTGCACCAGGGGATGATGAAGCTGTTAGCATCAGTCTGGCTTTCAGTGTTCTCCCAGCCCCAGAAAACTGAGAGCTGAGTATCTTGCAGAGGAGAGAAGGTGACTTTTGTGCAGAACATGCATGAGACTTCATATCCCATGGGATCTCTGCAGAAACCCCTTGCCCTGACCCCTGTAGGTCTGTCCTTTCCTGATTATCACATGCCTGAGTATGGTTTGTACCCCATTAACATTTTCCTAGCTGTTCTACCCTGGAAGAGCCAAAAACACTTGCAATTATCTCTGAGAACAAGGCTCCATACTGCTTTCACAGAAACAATCCTGACAACTGTGTGGCTTTAATGCATTTCATCAGGATTACTGAGCCAGCATCCTGCCCCCATGGGCCATCACAGGAGAAATGCGCAACTCCTTTCCTTGCTCCCAACTCCCACTACAGGGCTCCCATTGAGCTTGCAGGTGTCACTGGCTTTAGCAAATGAAAGATGCTCTGTTTCCGTTTGATTTTGGTCTCTGCAGGGAAACTGTGTCTGTAACTGAGCAAAAACTTAATTTTTCCCCATCCCTTCCTCTTCTTTGGAGCCTGGGATACCAACAGCATGCACTACTCCTTTGGCTGCAGATAAGACCATGCCTTGCTTTCCTTTGAGATCACTGAGGAAAACAAAGTCACTGTGTTTCCTGGGCTTGTATGTAGCAAGTGTTTAAAAGAATGCTGCTCTTTCATCAGCCCCATCTCTCACAGATGCATTGAAACACCTAGTGGCATCTATCAGCTATGCATAAACAGAGCTACACAGTTTCTACCTATCAATACGTGGCAGCAAGCAAAGGAGTGAAGGCATTTTATCGTCACCCCTTCATCATGACAGCTTAACCAAAAGCACTTTATTTTCCAAATGGGAGGGTTACAGCAAACCATTCCATTTTGACTTTGTCGGGGCTGGCAGCACAAGGCAGACATGAGCATGTCTTCCCCATGCACTTATCCAGCAGCAGGAGCACGGATCATACAGAGCTTGGTGATGGGCAGGACTCCGGGCCACCTGATGTGCCTTTGATATTTTCGTGGCTCCCCAGAAGAAAGCAAAGAAACATATGGCATTTGTAGTTGATGCTGACCCAATTACCATTGATTTCAGAGAGAAAATGAAGCTCTTATATTGACTGTAGATGAAGTTAGCAGCCTCTAACGATAGTGTGTTAGTTTGATGGGTAAAAATTAAAATATGTTGTGACAAGGACACCACAGCTTTATGGTTTATCACAGTGCTCATCAAAACACTTAAATAACCATGGTTTTTTGCTGTCCTCTCAGTGATTTTACAAATAATGCTGTTTTTAAAGCAATAATAAGAAGAAACCCTCTGCTGTTCTAAATTACCCTAATTTCAGACATCCTTGCTCAGATGAATTGAGGTAAAAGAATTTCCAAGAGTAAAACCACCTCAAAAATGAGCTCATCTCTACCTCACTAAAGAAAAGGTAAAAATGGAGGGTTTGATACCAGATTATGCCCTACTACTTTTTCAGCATTCTCCTAATACTGCTTGTAAGGTCATTGTATTCTCCACAGGCTGACAGCTTTCTAAACCCTTTATTATAGTTACTGCCCACAAAAGCTCTCTTAGGTCAATGAAAGAAGTGAGACAATCACAGAGTGGAAGGATGTGAGCAGGCAATGGCCACAGTGAGGAACAGCACATGTTACAGTATGGATCTAGATGGAGAAAAAGCAGTGAAAAGAACAGAAAAGAAGGAAGAAAGGAGCTTGCAGGAGGACAGGCAATCCCACAAGAGCACGTTGGAAATATCAGTGGAAGTCTCAGCCATATCAACAAGGCAGACATCCCATCCATTCCTAGGTCAGAGATTTATCATGATGGCAGTGAGATTTATACAGTCAACAGAGATCACTGATAAAGTCCCTGTGGCTGGGAGGGTGGAAGGTCTTGTAGCTCCCTCCTGGAGAGAGCAGGGGAAGACAATTCTCAAAAACTTATATTACTGGTTAAAGTGTATAAAAAGGCAAGGCCGAAGAAAGCAATATTGGGCAGAGGATAAAGGACAAAACAGGGAGGGTTTGAGTGAGCCACACAAATACAAGAAGTCTTTACAGCACGTACCTTCAAGGTGAAGCCACATTAACCGTCCTTTAACTGAGGTGATCGAGGCAACGCATATCTCTGCAGGGTTCCTGGGGTTCACTGCCTCCAGCTTCATATTCTTTGTAAAACCACGACTGAAGGATGTCTGAAAGAGTCAAGGACCAACACTGGAACATGGCATTGCAGCACTGAATGACTTTAAATAGACAGTCTGCTGGGAAGCATAGCATTAGCACCTTCTGCTTTTTGCTCTAAGTGCAGGAGACACTGAAGAACCCAAAGGAATCAGGGTTTAAAATGGAGCTACCCTGGAAACGCCTATGAAAACGTCAATGATGGTGACAAATCAGGGAGCAATGCAATTCATGGTTTACACCAATCTCTAACTCTCTGAGACCGGAAGGAGGTTAATCCACACCAGCAAAGCCAGGCCAGAGGTGGCTGCAATGGTCCCCAAGTCAGTCAGAAGGAAAACACGGGGTCACAAGCTTGTGAGAATGCAACTCTGTCCCTTCCATGGTCCCCTCTCCCTTTGCTTAACTCAAGAGTTGCTTGGACTGTCCCAAGCCTTGCCCAGAGCACAGATCAGCCTCACGCCGCAAAAACCAGACCGGGCCAGGACTGCAGAAAAGCAGGGTGAGTTTGTTTAAATGCTCGTTATGTTGCCTAACAAGGAAACCTCATTTATCATCACACTGCCTCCTTTCACTGCAACTCAGTGCTGGAGGCTAATTTATACAGGATCAATGGCAAAACAGTTAGCTGGGAGTTTATTTTACTAAGCATTTGGTCATGTCAATCTATTTCATAACTGCCTCTCCTTGTTAAACATCCCCCCTGGGGAAACAGCTACAGCATACCCACTTCCAGCACCACGTCTGGCTGCACTAGGTGGGAGATGTGCCTGCAAAAAAGGCTTCTATCAAAGAGCTGCTCACAGACACGAAACAAATGGACCAACCTGGCAGGGAGGTAGCCCAAGCGACAACAGTAAGATTGCTTCTCTCTGCAGAGAACTTTGTTATCAAGAGTGAAAGAATAACAGACGTGTTCATCTGATTAATGTTTCTTTGAAAAAAAAAAAAAAGGAAAAAAAAAAATAAGGAGAAAAAATAGTGCTTAGTCCTGATTTAATCTTTGGAGAATATTACACAGAGGCTATTTTCAAGGCTGCTGGTGTTGAGAGCACAGATCTATTACTTGAGAAAAAGGAAGGAGATAAAAAGTAAAGGGAGAGTGCTTGCAGAAGTGAAGATTTTCCACTGTATCAGTGCGAAGCAGCGCTGCCCACCTTTCCTCTGCACTTTCAAAAATCTTCACTTGAAGTCCTCTGAGGCAGAGGGTTTTGCACAGGAAGGTACAATAAATGGGGCAAAGAAAACCTAACTCTGATTTTATTCCCAACTCAAACTCTGTTGGTGGCACAGGTCTTCTGAATTCCTCTATAAGACGTTTTCAAGTCATCAGTTCACCATCTAAGGTTTATTCCAGGCCAGGCTTGGGCCACTATGGATGAGGAAGGCCACTTCACAGCCCCCATGTGCCATGCAGTAACATGGGTGGTGTGATGTGGGACTGCCTCCGCTCTGCTTCTGGGAGAGATGAAGAGCAGGGAATCTCACTGAATCAGGTCAGGACAAGAGTAAAATCATTTTTTTCTCTGTTAGAGACAGACCTGAAACACTTTTCTGGCTTCCTTCCTATGACAGACTCTTGGGGAACCTCCCAGAGTCTTGCTGCAGTTTTCCCGTGGAAGCAATCATGTTTTATGTGGTTTGGCAGGAGCAACACAGAGGCAAAAAGAGAGCTTACGTTTCTGAAGCACTGGTGAGGCGCCGCCTCCGCTCCGCACTGCTTCTGGTAATCGGCCCAGTCAAAGTCCTGGCCAGAGTAACCTGCAGGACAACAAGACAGAAAAAAAGTGCTATCAGCCACCGCTTCATGTCAGAGGGAGAGCACAAACTGGATGCTGAGCAGACAACCTTTTGCATTTCAGCATCCCACCATGTCTCAGTGAAACGTGCAGGACCAGCAGAGCTCCCTGAATGCCCATTCATACATCCTGAGGGCAACGCCAGCACTCCTCCAGCACCCATTTCTGCATTTCCCTTTGAAAACTTCATGTCTTTATTAAAAAGCAATAAAACATATACACTTTCCTTATTTTCCCTTTCCAGTGACTATCTCTCAGGCTTTAATAAACCTGTAGCTACCAAGAAGTGCTACTGTCTCTGCTTTCCATGTGGGGCTAGCCATGGACCTCTTTCTCCTTCCTTTAGGTATCTGAAAGATGGAGCTGTGGAGAGAGACAACAAGGGTCCCTCAGCAGTCAACAAGAAGTGAGCCAGCAGAAACAGAAGCTGATCCATCCCATCTCATATCACGAGATAAACCCTCCTCTCTCTCCATTGGTATGGATGTACCCTACACGACTGACTTGCCAGCAGCTCAGCATACATGAGCTGAATCCCACTGCAGTCAGCATGTTACCCAAAGTCATACAAGAACCTGAAGAACAGCAGGAAAATGAACCCAGAATTCCCAATTCCTAAAGTCTCAGCAATCAGATGATCTTTCCAGCTTCTGGTTCTAGGGAAAAATGGAAGGGACAGGGATTTACAGAGGCAGCTCTCAAACAATCCCATCACGGAGAGACAAAATCTCTGCTCATCCATACTTCTTTGTGGCTGTTCAGGCAATAAATTCCTGGGAAAGAGAAGTCTTTTTTTTTTTTTTTTTGGTTGCTTTGTTTTGTTGTTTGCTTGATTAATTTTAATCTCTTTCTAAGCCTAAGTTTTTACGGTGTTTCTTATCACCAAGTGCTAACCCTGTCCAGGGCTCTGGGATGATGCTGTAATAACATTATTGCAGAACTACTCTCACTGGAAAGTTTCAGGAGTCATCTAAAGGCCAAATTCTCCCCTTAATCTCCCTGTCTGGCATTTCATCCTGGACTCAATCTTACAGAACATCCCTTAATGTCTTTTTCATTGACAGTCAAAAAGGGACACTCAAGATCAGATGGGAATGAATCATTTATGACAGTGAAAATTGTGATTTTTTTTGTAGGCAAGAAAGGACTGGAATACTGAGTTGTAGTCACTTATCCATCACCCAGATCCAAAAAAAGGATTTAAAAACTTTGAAAATGAAGTCCCAAGCATCCTGCTAAGATGCAAGTATCTGGGACAAGAGGAGCTTCTAAACTTAATGACTGCATTCCTAACAAACAAATTAATGAGATAAAGCCTGGAGCAGAAAGGGTCCTAAGATGCCTGTCTCAGTGGGACATGAACACGCAATAGTAAAACACAATAATGATAGGAAAGCTAGAAATAAACATGCACAGGGAAGTATAAAAGGGCCATCACTTACAGAGAATCTTCATTTTTTCCTATGAAAAAACTCCTTGTATTGTTTTCACATACATTTACAACCAATTCCTACAAGTGTTTTCTTACTGCTGCTTTTCCATCTCCTTTTTCCTCTCTAGTTATTTGCTTGCCAGATACTTTTCAGCTTCATAAAATGAAATGGGAAACAGGAGGAGAAGCACACATCCTATCAGAAAGGATTCATTTGATCACATACAGATGTTTGCAGAGCCAGTGCCTAGAGCTGTGTCTGTCATCCTGGGGCTCCTTGAAGAGTCGATGGAGAAGTAGGCAGATCTAGAGGTGATCTGTCTGTCCTCCCTCAGGAGGAGCAAAATCACTCTGCAAAAGTCCCTTTCACACTTCATTGACTCCAAAGGCAGTTATGATGATGGACTCGGATGGAGACAGCCACAGTGCAGTTATCCATACTAAGTAATACCAGGCTCACCCCATGATGCTCCCAGGGACCCAAAAACCTGCCCACACCCCGCATGTTCTCATGTCTCTGATTAAAACCCCTCATGAACAGCTTTTGACTCTTAATTTTGACAGAATGGATGGGAAAGGGTTTCGCACTGACACGCTGACAGGGTTTCAGCAGGGTATAAAAACCTTACAGTTGTCACACACAACCTGTTGGCTTGGTCATGCACTACGCAAATCTCTGCAAAACCCTTTGCTGGAGACTTCAGTTGGAACAAAACCCAGGAGGGCAGTTTGCTATAACTCACTTCAGCAGCCCAACGAGGACTGCTCCAAGAGGACCATACACAAGAATAACCTTCAACCAAACCTGGACCTCTTCACAGAGCCTCATGATGTAAGGTAAATGTGTGCCTGCCCTCATTAGCACATGGCATCCCCATACTGTTATCCTTTAAGGCTCAGCCCACATAATAACGTTCAAAGCTTGGCTTCAATGATTCACCTACTGCCCCCTAAACATGTACAACCTCATTGCGACTGCAATCTTGACTCTCAGCAGTTTAATCAGAAATAAATGTAACAATACAAACGTAATGGAGGTTTTGGAAATGGTATTTCCTTAGTAAGCCTCATAACTAAGAGTGCTACTGCAGTGTTTTTCCCCCTCTTAATAGCTCATAAAAAGGAACAATGGTTGCCACTCTAAAGGGAAGTGGTCTATAAATCCAGCTCCAATAAATATAAACAGTGCTTGTTCAATGTTTATACACCAGCAGTAAATGGGTATTCATTTTTGGCACTGTACAGGAAAATACTGCTCTCTGTTTCTAGTAGCAAATGTTTGCACCTCCTGTTCATGACTCATCTACTACATGTTTGGTTTCAACACAGGCCTGACAGGCAAAAAAGCAAAAGAACAGATATTAAAGAAATAAAGGACTCTGAACCCAAATATCCCAACCTGCCACACTGTTCTGATGAAGTTAAATCAGTTAATTTTAAAATCAGAGAACCTCCCTGTCAACCATAAATAAACCCAAATGAACAAGCCCAGAATACAGCAATGACACTTCCCACCAGGAGGAAAAAGACTTCTGTGGTTTTCCCTTGTCATCTGCTACTCCATGGGAATTTTTTATGCCTTTCAACAAGGAGAGCCACTTAGACTACACTAAATTTTCTCAACATTGCCAAGCAGAAGAACTGTCAAATCCGCATTAAAAAAAATAAAATAAAAAAAAAGGTAATTCTGGATGTCCCAGAGCAGGTAGAACCATTTAGTGGTTTGAGTAGAAATGGTGGGATTCCCTCCTCCTTCTACAGACCAACTCAAGAGCAGTGTTGCAGCCCTCTCATATCAGCCCTGATTACTTCTTTATCCAAAGCTGATATTTTTTTTTCTCAGAGAAGACCTCAAACTTTCCATCTGCATTTTTTTTTTGTTCTTTGGTTGTCTTTTTCAGAAAGCACTCCAATGCCTGCTCAGATTTTAGTAACTTGAAGTGTGTGTTTGCTAATGGAAGAGTTTTTTGACACTGTAAGTCCCAAGATGTATTTTGGGCATGCAGTCCCCATTCACACTAGAAGAAAACACATATTTAGTGCATCTATATACCACTTGCTGTGTACTTCTTTTAATAGCTTCTCTCCATGATGTCTGATCTGACAACAGAAAAGAAGGACTTTCTACACTTTCTCATCCCAGATAGACCCTAATCACCGGACATCACACCAAATGCTTCCCTTTCTGCTTAGACTTTACTGACCAAGTTGAGAAATATGTTAGGACAGGTAGAAAGATGCTACAGACACTTCTAAATACATTGGTGTCTAAAAGAGAGTGCACGTACACCTGACCCATAATACACCACCTCAGACAGGCTTTGTACCAGCATGGACTGGAAATTATTAGGCCATGACCTTTTAAAGAGAAATGTCTGGCCTATGGTTTACTTAAGTTAATTAGCTGGCCTGGGGGAAGCTGCATGTGAATTTGTGATGGAAAAAAAATAATCAAATCCATACAAAACAAAACAAGAAAACACCGAATTTACTTCCATTTTTAGCAACTTTTCTGGCCAGGGAGCACTTACACAGGTATTGTCATTACACTGAAATTTAAGCAGGAGGGAGATAAAGCATCCACAGAGTACATTTATTTCAGTAAAAGCAACAAATTAATCATAGATACACCATATACAGCTGCACGCACAGGGCTCCAGGATTTTGGTGAGAATTTCAAGTTACGATCTATGTAAGAGGACTCTGAATCTGACAGGGAATAACCCTTCACTTGCTTGGGATTAGCAGAAGCATATTTGTATGTGTGTATATATATGTATACACACATAATTTCCCCAAATGAAGACAAATATACATGTACACTACTTCATAGGATTTTTTTTTTGAAGCATTTCTTCTTCTCCCAAGCAATGCCATTTTTTGGCAAAAGTTCAACACCCTGACCAGCTTCAAAAATCCAAAATTCCAGAGAGCCAATGCATTTTGCAAGTGAATAAATATTGCCAAAGCACTGCAGGTGGTTGTCTGAAATTGGAAGTAATTAACTGCACTGCTACAAAGTTGGGAAATAGCACAGTTGGAGGCTGTTTCTCCTAGCTCTGACCTGAGGACTGCGCTGAATCTGTGCTCACCTGGATTTTTTTGAGACAGCTAAAGAAATGTCTACACACTCCTGGCAGGCAGTTATGAGCTTACTGGTGAGGCACAAGGTGATTTCAATACAGGAGATATTTAGATTTAGGAGCTTTGCTTCATCTCAGCATTGCACCTAGGGGGATACTGTAGTGGAGCTGCCTGGTTTGTCTCTAACATAATACGGCTTTTAATGCTCCTCTTGCGCTCTGCACACACAAAGCAGCAGCACGATGCATTTTACAGGAATTTCCTAGGCTTCAGTGCAGCTTGCTTCAGAATTCAAAGCACATGGACATCAATCTATCAACAAGACACGTTTGCAGAGATGTTCATAGGCTGTTATAAGCCAGAACGGCCCCAGTGACTCAACAGAGATGCTCTGGCTGGAGATGCTTAACATGATGCTGTTTTAAAAGGCAGTAAGAGGAGGCTAGCTTCCTTAAGAGGAAAGCTGCAAATCATCAAGAAGGAATACAAACCCTTGGGAGGTGTGAGATTGACTCCGTTTTTAAGGCACCACTGTATTGGCAAGATCCCTAAAGAATCTGCATGGCAAAGCATTGAGATTTTGCTGGGTTCAGGTCTCAGGTCATCAATGGTCACTTGTAAATAATGATTGTTAAAAACCTAAGGGAAGAAAAAGAAGGAAACAAAATCAGATGTTAAATTTGCTGCAATACTAGCAAACACTGAAACAAACTGGAATCAAACTGCTCCTGAAAATAACCCCCAGTCACCTAACACTTGTTACAAAAGTGTTTCTGCCAAAGAGATCAAGGTTTGAGTTTTACAGATAGGTAAACTGAGGCAAAGGACAGCTCCCTCATCCAAGGTCATTCTGTGTGCCCATAGCTAAGCAGGGAATGGAGGCAACCCTGGAGACTCCATGGCCTTCCCCTCTCTTGCTTTGAGAGCGTGAATTAAATACCCGGATACCCTGACTGTTCAGCTGTTTTATTTCAAAGGATTTCCCAGATGTGCAGGGAAAATATGCATGCATGGAGAGAAGACAGGGATAAAAGAGAGATTCCCTATTTCTGCATGAAAGCGGTAGATGGACATCTTCATCCCAATCAGATCTAAGTGTATATATAGTCACCTAGTGATGCTGGTGCAACTGAAACAATTCATGAAGAAGGAAAATATTCAGATGACTTTTAAACATGCTTCTTAACGTGTTCTTCAGGAAATCAAAATAAATAAATAAATAAATAAATTCCTGATTTTTTCTAAATATGGTGGAAATCAGTAAGAATGTTCACAACCAGGCTCTTCCCAGCCATCCTGGCCAGGAGCTCACCTTGGTCACTGATGCAGGACAGATATGAAATGGCTCCCTCATATTCACCGCCTCCAGCTTCATCCCCACGGTGAAGAAGTGGCTTCGCAAATCAGCATGGTCCTGGGGAAAGAACAGCGAGGAGGAACAGGCAGTGTGTCAGCACCATCCACCAAAGAGGGGCCAATACTTTTGGAAATCTATTTGAAATGTCTCTGTGTGGGTTTTGTTACTCAGCTGATTACCAGATTACCTGCCCCCCAAATCCAGCTGGGTGCTTCTGGTCGACCTATGGGTGGAAGCAGCCCAAGATGGCCCTAATTCACCCTGGGGGATGCCTGGCTCCTGCAGGGCACCAAATACAGACCTGTGCTGGTTTCCATGTACCATAAGAGGAAAGGTCATTTCTCCAACCAGACCCAAGGCAGAAAAGTGCAGACACTGAGCTTGGACCCAAAAGTTGGGCAATGAGAGAACACGGTGGTGGGAAAACACAGAGCTATGCTCAGGTACATGCCCATAAGAACACCTTCATCTGGGATCAAACCTGCCTGTGCCCCAAAGGCTGCACACAACAGCTTTGGGGCATCAGCAGGATGCAGTCCCAAAGCCCAGGAACAACCCAGGTTCGACTCCCTGATTTGCCACCGGTTTAGTGTTACATCTATCAAATTACTCAATCACTCATGACCTTTGTCTAATAGGCATATACACTGGCATCCTAATATCAAAGTAATGATCACATTTTGTGTTCATTTAACAAAAGTGTCCTACAGTATTTCTTAACAATCTGTGTTTCAGCCAAAACATGCATAAAAGGCAAAGCTGTTACATTTAAAACATGCACACACACACGCTGAACTCAAAAATACATGCAGAAAGCTACCTAATAAAGTGCTTAGCAGTGTCATTCCCACCTACATTCATTGCTACATGTACTCTTGTTCTAAAATGATTTTTTATTGATCTGGAGTTGTATGTCGTTGATCTTTCCTTCCCAAGAACTGTACTCGTTTGCAGACTTAACAACCTCTATTTTGGGATTGTACATTCCTGGTGCCATTAGAGATAAGGGGTTTTACAAGATCCTACTAAGGCTAAAGGAATAGTTGTTTTTATCCCACCTAGCTTTGCAATGTTATGGTGCCTTTTATGTGAGAACCAAAAAGCAGTCCAAAAAAAAGTATCTCAATGACTTTAGCTTCACAGCAGGGGAAGTATGTACTTACAGGGAAACTGAGGAAGATTTAGCAATAATGGTCCAAAGCACCAAGATGGAATAATGGCTGAGAAAGGAGCAGACATTTAGGAGTTCGAGTGTCCTGCAGCACAGCATCAGCTGTACTTGCAATTGCTGGCAGTTACTTCTGCATCACTGGAGTCCCAGCAAGCCAGGAGACCCATTTCTGGCAGTTTTACAATGTGACCGTTTCACTGAATAAAAGGCTGATTCAGGGAAGAGAATTTGGTTCCTTGTACATAGATGTTGCACAGTTTGAGGGATGCATTAGTCGGATGGGTTATCGAAATTGCCATTTTTACTACCAAAAATACTTCAGCTGGGAAAAGATGATGGCTGCAAAAATCAGACCTCACTGGCAGTGAACTTCAGATCTCCAAAGGCAGAAAGCACTTGGACTGGAGGGATGACTCCTTCCCTACATGAGGATCCACACCCTTAATCCTTGGGGTGAGGGTTGTAAAGAAAAGGCAACTGCACAAAACGTGCATCTGGAAGCAAGCTTACACTGCAGCATCTTCCCATCAAAAGATACAGGATTCAATTCACGCTCGCATCTGGCTTCACTACATAATAAGCCCAGATCCACCAAACTACTTAATCATGTTTATCTTTAAACATGCAAGTAGTTTCATCAACTTTGTAAGTGATTTGTTGATTGAGACCAAAATACTTAAAACCATATTGCTTCTCATTTTTATTTGAATCAGTTTCTTTGGTTCTGCTCCTTCTTTTTTACTCTGGCCTTTTTCGAAGGGGAAAAATAATTAAGTAGGAAAAATCATGAAGTTAATAACATTTAAAGCTATTTGTTTTACTTTTAAAGCACATCCCCTTTTGTCCATGTGCTATGTATCTTAGAATCAAATCTCCCTTCTCATTCAGTGGGGCATGTAAACATCTTTCCCATTAAATTAATAGCAAGAATAAACCCAAAGGGAAATCGTGGGATCTTAGGTATGTCTCCTTTTTAAGGCAGAAAATTCTCTTTGAAGCAGGAATGTACATTTGTTTCGAGAAGGGCTGTGGAAGCAAAAAGCTTCTCTGTGTTAAATGTCATTTTTGAGATGGAAAAGCTTTCATGGAGAAAAAAACCTTTGTATTGTACCTCTCTGGTCAGGGTCTGGATATTTGATCTCTTTCACATATTTGTTAAAGGGAAGCATCAAAATTTACCGAAAGAGCCTTAGATTTTTGCTGCCACAAAAAGAAAAAAGATCCCAATGCCGTTTTCTGGTTCCAGTGCTGGAGTTGTCTCAGCCAGCAGGGAATTACTTAGGATTTGGCATATGCTCCTCTTCAAAACTCCAATTAATTTACATAATTTCTAAGAATAGGTTTTACAGAAGTGAAGGCAAAGCTTTTAATTAGTATTAGACTCAAAGTGATACAGTGGATAATGAACTGCGCTCTCTTCCCATTATTCACACTGACAGGGAAGACGCCCGTTAAATAAAAGCAGCTGCAAGAAGAGAACCAAAGAGGTGAGACCTTCCCCTGGCTCGTCCCCAGACCCTGCAGCAGAGCAAAAGCAGTGCCTGAAATGTTTCTGGGTGGCAGAAACCAACCCTTTACAACTGTCCATGGCATTCAAAAACTGCCTATGAGGATGTCACCAGACATTAATTTCTAGCAACTACTTCAAGCAAGTTTCAATTTGCTTTGCAATGGAGTCGAATAAGCCAGCTGGACCATTTTATAGCCCCGTGCATGGTGAACCTCTACTCCTGCTGGGAGGCAATGCTTCCCAGAAACAACCCCACTGACCACACAGATTTACACAAGCAGCTAACCTGTCTAAGGGGCAATCAATAGAAGTAACCTCCCAGCCCTCACTGCTGGTAAGCAGTCAAGAAAGCTAGCCCGACAAGCCACACTAACGCTGAGAAATCCCCTACAGCAAAGCAAAAATCACACCAAGGAAAGTACAATGAATTAACGTGGAACGAGCACCAGAGTTGCTCATTCAAAGGGTCACCATCTCTAACATGATGGATTACAGCCCACAATGGCACTTACAAGCAATGAATGGAAAATTGCAGAACCTTCCATTGAACAAACGTCCATCACTTACAGCCCAAACCCATCGACAAAGCCAGGGTTGTCACAGCTCTCACTGCAAAGCCCAGGAAGCAATTCAATTCAGCCCCACTCTTGCCATTTGAGAACAGTGTGAGCTTGCAAAATTTGCAGTGGGCATGAGCTGCAACCTTCCAGGCTACCTGAAAGTCAGCTTTACTTCAACACTCATTTGCATCATTATCTGCATCTTCTTAAAATACATTTTACTGCAACCTTTCCACAAAAACATCTTTGCGAAAGCTCAGTGCAACAAGCACTGCTTCCCGTCATCCATCTGCAAGGCTGAATGCTGGAACAGCTGAAGGTCAAACAAGAAGTCAGCAATTGGGCTGGGAGAAGAACCAGGCTCCTAATTCCCAATCCTCTTCTTGAGGTGCTGAGAGAACTGCCTGACTTTCTCCTTCATAGCTAATGAGAGACAGGCAGTGCAGGTTTCAAAAACGTGAGGGTGACTTGGGAGCCTAAACGTCATTCCAAAAGAAGCCCCCAAACAGATTTACAAAAGTATTCAGACTCGAGGATATGGACAGGCTTTAGAGATGTACCTGTGTGGGTGATGTGCTTAATCCTAAAGAATACTCACTGACTTCCACTAAGCATTGGTCTTGAACTCAGAAATACATACTGCAAAATCACCATAGCTATTTGCCCTTTCTGGTGCCAACATACCTTGCTAAATCTGGCTTCTGAGTATTTCTACTATACAAACATCATTTAAGTGTAAGTAAACTCAAGTTTCTCCACATCACAGCAGTATTCTGGCTATAAAAGACTGGGGCTCAGGTCTTTTTACACTCCACTGGGCAAAGCAGAGAGCAGTGGGCCTTGGCTAAGCTGCTTTTGCCTGTGACATTTAGGGAAGCCATGCTATGGGCTGGTTCTGCTAGCTGTGTCCACAAACCCAAAGAAAGGTGTCTCCTTCTGGTTCTGAAATGCTCCTTCTTAGTCCATCCTCCTCACCATAAAACACTGGACTCATCTCGTTTTAAACCCAACAGCTTACACAGTATACAGATAAGGGGAAAAGGCTCATTTTCAAATACCTCCAAATGCAGGGTTCTTTTAGTCCAGGATAGTCACATTCACACCAATTATGAGAACTCAGAACTAAGCCTGAACGTTGAAAAGCTGCAAAGTTGAGAGGCTGAAACAGCAAACAATTAACGTATGATTGACCTGAGCCTCCTTTCATCCTCACCAGATGCAACAGTGTGAAACGGTATTCCCTTCAATCACCTCTCTCTTGCTTTCCCCTACTAAGGGCATAGAAGAAGCAGGCTCCATCTGGTACGACTGGAAACATATTATTTATTTCAGCTTTTGTTTTGAAAGAAATTGCTTCCCCCAGTGTTTTCCCTAATTCTCCACGATACTGGCTGCTTCTAATGGCCTAATTTTAATCACAAAGCTCATGTGTGGTAACCAGTCACACGCACAGCAATAGCAGTGGTTAAACTGCCTCTACGGGAATCTGGCATTTGTTTTTTAATTGAGAAAAAAAAAATAATATAAAGAAAGAAACCCTCCCAACTGCAACCCTTTGCATTATTTGCAGATGAATCAGTCTTGTTTGCGATTCATCAACTTCCTTTGCTGAACACGGAGCAATTTTCCCTGAAGATACGCTCTCTGCAGGGACACAGAGATCCCCCAGTAACACACAACAGGAGCAAATCGTCCCTCGTTTGGATGAGTGTGGTGGTGGGAAGACCAGCCTGGAGAGACGTCGGGTAGGATGAAGAAGAAAGGGTGATGAGAAGGAGGATTTGGAGGCTCTGTGACCCTGAGTGTGGCAGCCGCTACCCCCCTCACCTACCAAAGAGCCCCTTAAAAACCACAGATGCTTCTGCCTAGGACTGAATTTAGCCCTACAGATTTTAAGCTTCTCTTTTTGAATAAAAATAGTTACCATAGAAACAGCAACGTTGCAGAGTAGCCAGGCTAAATCCAAATACACCTTCTCCGTATGGCTCGGCCTGCTGCAGATGGCATTAGGGCAAAGATCCCCTCCTACACAGTGCATGCTTTGATTTGCCTGGGCGGTGGAAGCACGGGTGGCAGAGGTAAAAGAGACAGATAGGCATCCACTTTTTTCATTTTTTCAAATGTCTTACAGCAGAATTAATGCATTCAGCATCACCACACCATTTCTGGTGCTTGCTAGCAAATCTTTGTGTCATATGCATGGTTCCCATGTCACAGGTGGGAACGCTCACCTGCATGCTCAAAATGGAACCATCACTGGCTCTTTTCACACCTCTAAGTAAGAGGGGCAGAGTCCTCACAGGCACTTGCTTGGATGGAGTCTACCCTCAGTAATATAGCAGTAATTGCTATTGAGAAATCAGTGGGAATTTGTCGGAAAAGAGAGGATCAGAACAAGTTCAATGCACACTGTGGGTTGCATCCTTCTCACAAAACAGCTTTGGGACAGAGCTGACTTTTATTTTTTCTGGGAAAAATCATCCATCTGAAGACGGATGGTACACCCATCCCCTGCATGAGAACAGACTGGTTGCAGGTGCACATTGGGTCTTCTCAGTGGCAAACACTGCCATGGCCAAGGACATGGGAGGTGGAGGTCAGGTCTTCATGAACGAACTCCTCCACACTGAACTTGGATGCAGTAAGTAAAACAGATCAGGCCTTTTACTAACTTCTCACAGTCCCAAGAGACCTCTGGTATGTAATGGAGAAAGAAAACCATGTGTGCTAAACGTGCAGCTAGGAGGACAAAGAAGGCAGCAGGTTGAGGGACCTGGTTCCTACTCAACCCATCTGCTTTGCTTGAACTCCCTCCAGCACTTCTTTTCCTATCCTGACTTTCACACGGTACTGCCAAATAGACCCTTGGGGCTTCTCTGAAGGCAGGGCCTGGCATCTCAGACAGGGTTTGTCTTCATTCACCTCCTTGGAATGCTCTCCCTACCTGCTTCCTTGCACAGCCCACCATCAGGATGGATCTGCAAAGAAGTTAAAACTTTTTTTCCCCATCAAGTCTTTCCACCAGACTCCATCTCACCTGAGTGGCATCTTTGGTATTAGAGACATCCTTGCTCCCAAGGGCCAGGAAAGCAGTTTGTAAGGACCTTTGGGGGATACTCTTAATGATGGTCATTAGGTCTTACAAAGATAAATGGATTTAATGAGCTGAGACAGGAGTGGGTCAAAAGATGGAGGCACATCCAAGGGGATGGGAGGCCATGCATGTCGCCCAGACAGGCAAAATGCAGCCAGGGAGAAGGGCTGACGAGTGCTATGGATGGGGAAGAACAGATGGAGTATAAATAATTTGGCAGTCTGCAAACTACACGGCAACTTGTGGGTTATTAAAGCACAGCATGCACCATGAAGGCCAGCCAAGCCATCGGTGCATGAAGGAGCTGGGGATTGCTAATGCTTGAATTTGGCTTCCACATGAAACCAAAAGCACGGCTGCTTTAACCTGCTGCATCAGCATGTGCCCACCCATTATGGGGGCTGAAGACAGAAAAACCCAGCTGGACTTCAAGTCCATTCATCCACTCAAGTCAGGATTGTCTGGGACAGATAGTCAAGGGCAGGAAAGTAGCCCTTGAGCCCTGAGTATCTCTTCCTTGCACTGAAACTTCTCTGTAAGACCAAAAAATAGAATAAAACACCATAAAACAGACAAATAAATTATTACTTTTTGAGAGATGTTGTTCTTAAAAAAAAAAAGTCATAATCTTGAAAAAAATGTGCAATTCAGATTATGGAAAACAAACAAACAGATGTATTTGGGAGGGGGAAAATAAGTTCTGTTTAATATTTCTCATTTTAGTTTTCAATACAAAGAAGAGCCACCCAGTCTGGTGATGGTTGTTCCCTTCATCATCCTCCGTAAGAGAGAACTGTCCCAGATGATTCCTTCCATCCCATTATTTTTTTTTTTAATTTTTATTTTATATTTTTTTATTTTTATTTTATTTTTATTTTATTTTTATTTTACTTTTAGTATCAATTAATACCATTAATGATCAATTAATCATTAATTGATAATTAATAATTAATGCTGGGCTGGGGATAGTGTAGAGTAACAGGGTAACAGGTGTTGCTTGCCAGAGATAATCATTTCAAGTGGTTAAAACAAACAAACAAACAAAACAAACAAACAAAACAAAACAAAAGAAACACCAGAACAATTTTGGGTGGAGACAAGAGGAATGGGACCAAAAGCTATAAACCAGGAATCGGCCCTTGATAATCCCTCTCTCTCCTGAGCATCTGTGCTCTTCAAGCAGTTGAGCACAGCACAGGTTAGGGATGCGGCTCCATCCAACCTAGCCAACAGGAACCACTTTATGACGGGGAATTGTGAATAGGATGCCCATATGCAATATCCACAGAGAAGTGACAGGTAGCCCAATTCCTGGGCAGGATTTAGCTGCCCAAACAGAGGTGTTTGGGTGAGCTGAGAGACACCCAGGGATCCAAACCTGCACAGGGCCCACCGATATGGCACAGGAGGCCAGGGAGCACTTATTGGGGTGTCAGAGAAGATCCCCAGGACACTAATCCACCTCTGCCTGTGAAACCGAATCCCATGATCTATATCCAGCCTTAATCTTAACCAAAGTACAGGGATTTAAGTCTAAAAAGCACTTTTATTCGTAAATATTAGGATTTAAAGGCGCTGTTGTTGCAGTCTGGCTTACTGCTGCAAGGCCTCTCCTTAGAAAGCACCAACATGGCATCACTGAAGCAAACTCTGGTGTCACACAGCTTTAAAACTGGCCTCAGTGACAGTCCATTCACCTTTATTCACACCCAAAGCCTTGGCCATTTTCTCAGCTCTGAAGCCCGACCCATTTGTGACTGGCATTCAGCCAAGCATGGGGATCCCTACAGCACCCTGAAACCAGAGCAGGAACAGCAAAGGACACATTTCCCTAGGTTGCAGATTTTTGGAAGGATTTCTGATCCTAAACTATGCAAACACCCTTGAAGATCCAGTCTGTATTTAGTTTTCTTTAAGAATCAACATGTTTTCTAAGAAGCACAGAATGACAAAACAGCGGATGTGTTGCACAAAGCTTTTGTGAAGAAAAAACTTACTCCAGGAGGTGCAGTTTGCAAAACACTATGTTTAGTAGCTATATAATAGTGACATTTTCTGGCAGTTGAACATTGCGTTCCTTCTCAAAGGATCCTAAAGCGTTTTACAAATGCTTTCAACATATGGCCAAGTGTAAAACAGCACCAAAAAGAACTAAGATCCTGCTTGCAACCAGCTCGTAAGGTCTGGTGCCCTCTGCTTGGATGCTAGGAGGGGACTGGGCCTGCACTTTTACAAGGGATTTTCAGACCTGCTGAAGACCACCACACACAAGTCCAGCTCTGCCGTGCTGCTCAGCATTGATAATTCAGCCTCAAATCAATGGCATACAAGGTCTCAATCAGAATCCAACCCCATGGCACCAAAACCAAACTGCTTTTCCCCTGATAAACCCCTAAGAGGAGCCACTTTTCCCACCACAAATGCAGACCTGCTTTTCTGGCACCACCACCTGGGCCCAGTTTGACCGTGCACTAGTGACACTGCCCACAACCAAGCACAGCTCAAATAACAACAGGAATTTAAGTTGCAATCCAGTCAAAAAAGATGTGCACATGCTCTCCCTAGGGCTCGCTCATGTCCGTACAGCAAGCACACACTTACGCTCTCCTCACTGATGGATTTCTGTAGGGAAACGTGGAATATAATTGCTCAGTGGGCAGTTTACCATGTCTGCCAAAGTAAACATTTCCAGCTTTCCAGAAGACCAAGATCTTTAACAGTTGCCAGCTGTCAAACTCTGTGTTTTATATCTCATCTAACACATGACAGTTGTAGTAGCACGGTGTCCCCTGGCACTATGTACAGACATTATTTCTGTGCTGGTTTGGGGAAGAAAAAAAAGCAGGGGGTGACGACTTTGGATTCAACATATTTTGCTGGGATCTTCTGGGATTCTTTTTGAAGGTCCCCTGCAAATTTTGGCTCATCTTATATAATTAGAAAATGGTACTGTCATTTGGGCTAATAAGGCCTTTCCTTAACTCATGTTTAAGTCATAACTAGAGGAAGACGCGCTCACAGGCATGGACATCTCTCATATTTTAATCCATAGTCAACAGGCACAAGATGGGGTTGACTCCCCCTAAAAGAGGAGGACACACTGATGCCCACAGGCAAACCATTTATTCAGCCTCCTGCCTCCCCAGCACCAGAATCAGATTTAGGTAACACCAGACACTGAATTCAGCTCTCCTTTTACTCAGCTTTCACAGTACAATTAAAGAAGCTGAATTGCCTTATTCCTGCTTTTTTGTCATGCGTAGTTCTAGATTCTCTCTCCACTTGGGCTATTCAAGAATTGCAAGGCACTGCATTGTCTAAGAGGAACATCCTTGTAAGCTCCAACCACACCGCTTATTCGCTGGAATTCGCTGAATTTAAATTTATGACCCTCATGCAATAATTAAAATAAGTGAATATAAGTCTAGCATGCTGAGAAGAGGCAGCAAAACAGCTGTTAGTTATAAACCAGAAAAAAAAAAAGAAAAAAAGAAAAGAAAAAAAAAAAAAAAAGATGCTTTATAAGCCTCATCAGAAACATTCTTCACTCTCTCATATAGACAGGGATAAAATTTACACATTAGGCATTCCCTATTGTGATTTAATCCCTGCCCCACACAACGCGTGTTTGATCTTGCAACTTCAAGCTTTAGTAGTTTGTGGGTTCAAGCACTGTATGAAATAAGCAGCAGAGAACCAAAACTCTGCACGCCATTCCCGTAACAACACGGGACTTCTCAAACCCACATCTGTTCTGAAAGCCCACAAACCCTTCCCACTTCTCCCAGTCCCACAGAGCTTTCCCATAGTGAGCAAATAAGCCACTGCCTCAGACATTAGCAAAGAGTTCCATAATTAATGTTGCTATCTCAAGGGTTTCTCAGCTGGACGAGGAGCATGAAATCCTCAAGGGATGCTGCCAGCAAGATCCTGCAGAATGGGCAAAGGCAGCACCGGGTTTTGTGATGCACCAGGGGGATGGAGCATCACAGTAGCTCCATCGCACCACAGCAAGGCTGCACCCATTAAAAAGCAGCTAGAAATCAGGATTATCTGGAGCAGTCGTGATTAATAGCAGTGCGGATTTGGACGGGATATTAAAGCTGGTGCCTCGGGGCTGAAGTACATCTCTAACTATTAAAAACCAGACTGAGAAAAAAAAATGACATGGGAGGAAAATTATCTCCTACTTCCACTACAGGTCCCTGAAGGAGGTTTCTCTGCATCATGGCTTGCAATCAGATGAAAATCTGGGTGCAAGGCTCAGAGAAAGCTGGCTAGTTTATGCCCACTTTCAAAATCATAGCCCTGTGCTATCATGGGCTGTGAAAACTTAGGTCTGCAAAAAAAAAAAAAGATGTTGGAGAAATAGGGATGTTGGAGAAATCCTTGCTGATCACCCCCCTCCCCAGCATCTATTAAACTTTGATGGCAAGAAATCAGGTGTCAGGGCAGAGAGTCCACACAGGAGCAGAATTTCATTTTATACAAACATCTCACTTGTGACCTTTTGTATTAGAGCAACAGCATTTCCTGCACAAGCTTAACATAAACTGCTAAACACCACATGTTATTTATTCACCATGTAACTGAAGAAAAATGTGCATCTTTTACCTTGAATACTTCCATTGGAAGAGGAAAATTTGCTGCATCAGTAAGGGATTTTTCCAGAGCACATTTCCACTCAGATACAGTCTTCAGAGAATAGATATCTAAAGCAATGATAACAACAAAAACAAACAAACAAACAAAAAAACACAAGACCAAGAGGTGACTGTTTGGGAATCAAACATTTTTGAAAGACTTCAGTTCCCATGCCATAAGAATGGATAGTCCAAGTGAAATGAGCAGTGTGTATATCCCAAGCTGTACAGCATGGATAAATTGAACGCAAAAGCAACTAGCAGGGGCACATCTGAGGAAGACTGTGTTTTATATCCTGGAGTAAAACCCAGGAAAATGCACATCCTTTATTTTCTGTTGAGGAAACATGAACCATACTGTCTCATTACTTGAAAATAACAAAAAACTCCTTTGATTTTCAATTCTCGAAATACCTGATGTTTTCCAGTTTGAGGACCCTCAGGTTTTCAGCCAATATTAATTATATTTGAACAAAACCAGAAATATCTTTAACAATGCTTCTGTTCATTGGAAAAGTCATTTTTTAAGTGCAGGTTTGTTTTTGTTTTGTTTTGTTTTTCTTGTGTTTGGTTTTTTTTGGAGGGGGAGGAACATTTCAGCTAGATCACTACACTGACATATTTCTTGGTGCCACACTGAAAGCAGAGCACCGCACCAACTCAAAGACATACACTTATGAATTCTAATCATTACACTTTTAGGCAGCGTCTTTGTGCAAATTCACATTGCCTTCAGTGAGTTTCCTTAAATAGGTTTAATATTATTAAATCATTGTATTAGCAAGCCCTTTATGGTTCAGTGCAGTGAAATGCCTATGAATCATCAAAGGAAACAATGTAGGAAACAATACTATGATGAAGAACATTATATTGGATTTACTTCTGCCCTAGAAAACATATTGTTATCCCGCACATAACAAGTTATTGCAGAACATTCATATCAAGGTCTTAAAGAGACAAGATAGGTAGACAGATTGCAGCAATTATTAAAATGGAAATGAACATTTACTTATTAATAACTTGAACCTTGATACAGAGTGAATAGGGTGAAGCTTTGCTTTTGTCAGTTTGGCTTCACACACAACACAGTTCAGTTTGGTCCAATTTGCATTTAAATTCTGTACATCTAGTAACCATATATATTTGCTGGCTAGCAAAGATTTACTGTTGTATTTTACAATTCTGAAGGAGGAAATAAAAGATATATATATATATATAAAGGAACTGGCAAGCACTGTTTCCACCTAGCACTGTCAGTAGAAGAGAATTTTATGCTCTGATCTCAATAGATTTAAGACCTTATCAAAACAGGATTTGCAGAATCACTCACTGAAAGTGGATGTATTTATTCTTCCACTATATCAAACCTTGCTACTTCAGACAGACATCAAGGATATGCATATGAATTTAAATACGCTTAAAAGGAAATGTTAACCTTTCATGGCTGTACTTTAAATTTCTCAACTGTTTGGTTGTTAATGGGAATATACTTTTCAAGTCTTTGTTTACAGCACATGCAGCCATCACAAGTATTAAGAAATGTGCTCTTTATCTAATTGTTCATTACTTTATAGTCCTGTTTCACCAGTTCTCCCTTACTTGTAGGGGACTTGATTGGGCTGACATGCTGGGAGGGAAATGACCCACCTTGTTTCTCCCTTTTTAGCTTAAATGATGCCAAATAGGGAAATATTAAGTCACAATTTTGCCTCAACTTGTAGCTTCAACCAACAAAAAGTCCAAGTTCTGGAAAACCCAGCTGGATGTTTGCCAGACAGAGCCAGCTGATAACAGACCTTCATTTTTCACCGTGGGGGCAGTGAAGCATGGGAGAAAAGAAGAAAGTGGCATTTTGGGCGACTCTCTCATGCGCAACCATCAGAGAAAAGAGGCAGCAACTTCTTTGGTGTCAACAGGCTTTGAAAGATTAAGACAACCTCAATCGTTTCAATAACCAGCAAGCAGCATCATGTGCACGTTTCATTAGACAGTGGCAGTTAGCTTATGCTGGCAAGTTTATGGACACTAAATCGCACGGTTAAAGGAGCATAAAGCATTTTGTTTAAGTGATAGTGTTGCAGGTAATTGAGCAGAGTGTACTGTGTCAATTTGTATTTAGGTTAACAAGGAGAAAGCAATTAAAATGACTGCCAATTTGTCTTTAAATAGGAAGCAACATAAAATGAGACGATCTCTTCCTGCACAAACAGTTCGGGCTAGACCATCGGTGGCTCTGTGTCAAGTGGTCTCTGCCAAATTGAGCTAGCAAGGAGGCTTGTCTTGGATTCAAATTTACATCTGAAGGAAAAAATATGGTAGGATCCCTTTGCCACAGTCAAAAAGGGCTTTCAGGATATATAAAGCCACCGCAAGTTCCCATTTGGGGGATGCAGCAATGTTGCTATTTCCTAAGGACTCTCTTGCACGTTTTTGTACAATGAGTGTACAATCTTTGTCAAAGATTGTATGGTCTCAGAAAAGAGACCTCTCCACACAGAATGGTGTAGACATTTGGATCCATGGGAATTCTTTTATAGAAGGATGCCCTGCATCTTGAAAATCTGGCCTCAGACTGCTGAGCAAAATGAAATTCAACTTGTCAGGCACCGGCAGTGGATCAACACAGCAAAACCACAGCCCAGACAGATTGGGAAATAAAGCTAATGGTGCATACACAGCATCCAAGTCAGGGGTGGGTAAGGCACTATAACAACCTGCAGAGCTGATCTGCAGCTGAACAGCCTCACTTGATAGCAACTGAGCTCTCAGCTTGATTTGGGAGGAGTCGTATGCCCTCAGCATCTCTTCGTAGGAGATGCATAGTGGCTTTTATACACTCTAAAGCTGTTCCAGTTTTCCATCCAGCAGACATCTCAACTGGCGTCAGAGGTTCAAAAGGTAGACAATGAGCTTTGTGCTCTTTCCTTTTCACCCTGTGAGTGGAAACATAGGCTTATGAAGATGTTATTTGTTCTGATCTGTGCCAGGCCTGTCTTAGGCACTCCCTTTCTCTCCACTGATCATAACGAGAAAGCAATAGCTCACAGTGAAGCATCATTTCAAGGCCTACATGATGGTAAGCAAATCTACTAAGTAAAGGTAAGTAAGATAAGTAGAAAGACCAAAATATTAACCACAGATTATTTTCCTAAGAAGTTCCATAATGGTGATGCCAAAGGTCTTTGTAGTCCAAACACTGTTTACTACAGAAGTCAGGAAGGAGGTAAGCAGACAGGGACATGTCCCTGGCACAATGTCCTGGTCTGGCATCCTTATGAAATCACATCCTGTGACAAGACTGTGGTTTAGTAGCTTCGTTCCTGAGTTTCTTCAGTGTTTTCTGCTGCCCAGCACCTTACCCTGACAATTCACTACTGCTCACCTATCTCCTTTCTATAACGGATAAGCTTTAGTCATCTTTTACACTTTATGAACACATTGATGTTATGTGGACTTCAAATGGCCAATATTGTCCACTATGTCAGAAGTGGAACAGCCAGCATTCCGGCCTCCAGAGCTCCACTGGATTCCCATTTCTGACTGGTTACTCCTTGGAGTGCAGAGCCTGACAACTGTGTAGCCCAGAGGGGCAGGGGTAGGTCAAAAAAGATCCTTGGGGGAAGTCTTCAGGAGGACAGGACTCATAAGAAAATTGAAAGGTTTAAATCCAAAGGGTTTCATCTCAGCAAACACCAGTGAGACACTCCCTAGATATGTATTTACCTATTTAAGTAAATGGAAGGTAGGAAGAAGATTTGGACTGTTGAATTCAGTAATAATAATGCTCACTAAAAGGTGAATGGCTAGAGAAATGCCAAGGAGAAGAAAAAGATGCTAGATGAAAACATGAAATACATTTAAAAAGCAGTTAAATCAAGGAGAGGGAAGAGAAAACATAAACAATTTCATCAAATAAAGAGACCAATAACAGGTTTAGAGATAACACAACTGGGAAGACAGGAAAAAAAAAAAAAAAAGGAAATAAGTAGAGAAGGAAACAATTGGATAAAAGGAAGAGTAAAAGGGGAATGGAATCGACAAAGAGGAAACACATATATAGTTGTGGCTATTTCTATATTGATTCATCAAACCTACACAGGCTAAGAGAGTTCAGAGACAATCAATGAAAAGGTGTTTCTCTGTAACACAAATTCTCTGTGAAATAACAGAGTGAATGATATTCATGCTTTCCAACATTCACATCTGATTTAGAAGTGATGGGGACCATTGGTTCCCACCTATCTTTGAAGAAAAACACACACACTTCCAAAAGCATTCAAGATCCCAAATTAGACCCAAGACCCATGGAAATTTGTAAGCAGCACAATTGCACGTATCAGGGTAACCACTCTGAATCAGGTGCAATGGAGAAAAGCCACATCAGAAATATCTGTCCAAAGAAAAGCTACCTTTCTTCCATCATTAGACACCCACAGGAAAGCTTTGCGTAAGGCAAAAGCAAATTGAAGCACAGACCTGGCCAACTTGCCCAACTACACAGGAAAACGTGGAGGTCTGCTATGCCAAAAGCTATGCATTAACCAAGACAGTACTTCATCTATCAGAGTCCAACTCAGTGGTGCAGACAGCTAGCAAATGTAGGCCATGCTCCACAAGACTTGGCAAACAGCTTTGGGGCCCCGAGTATAAGCTACAGCCCTATGAAAAATACATCGGCTGCACATTTTGTGCCCCAAAGCAGACCACACATTCAGCAGGCAAGACTGCCACGTTTAACCAGATCACTAACTCCACGAGAACTCTCGTCAAGCATCTTAACTTGACCAACTCAACCAACTCAAGCTACACCAACTGAGTCACACACCCTGTGTAGAGAGAAACCTAATTTCCCAGAAGCTTTCACAAAGTTTTGACCAATACTGTTAGTGTAATGCAAAAAATCCACCATTCCAGTCTTCTGACACAGTAATGTGGTACAACCTGCATGGAATCACATCTCCATACCCAGCTCCAGACCGTGACAGTAAGCACCTCTGAAATAATTTCTCCAGGAGGCCACAGCCTCTGCTGTGGTCCCAAGGCCTTAACTGACTTGTTAAACATTAGTGATCCTTAGTTTTTCCCTACACCCAGAGCCTTGCACTCCTTGCCCCACCAGGTTGATCCTGCTCCCTTTGCTCAACCCAGTCCCAGTATTTCAAGTCTGATTCCAGCTGACCCCAAGGCCTACTCTTGGCCAGCCTCCTGGCTTAGCCTTCATGTGCCCGACTCTGTCCTATGAACTTGTCCTTGGATTTGTGACTTCTGACCCCACGCTCACTTAACTGTAATCCCTATCTCCCTCCTTCCAACCTGCTTTGGATTAAACTCAGCTCCGAAGACCTTCTTCTCCAAGTTGCAGTCTCCTGATATTCAGTCTGGTCCACCACACTTGCAAAGACTTTGCTCCCTTGGAGAAAATTCAAGACAAAACCTGTGGTCTTGTAAACATTAAAGATGCCATCTACCACTTACTTAAAGGAGTAATACCTTACTTTCTAGCAACACACACCCCATAACTCCTTGATGGGTAGATTAACATAGACAGGCAGACAAACCCAGCCCCATTCCACTGCACTTTCTGAGCTGGTTACACACAAGGCAGGTCTCACTTGGCAGCTGTACAGCCATGTCACAGCAGAATATGAAAGACGTGCTTTAAAGGGACCATATAGATCTCAAAGCATTTTCTCCGGCCCCAAGAAATTCCATGGAAATCCACTGCTAACCAAGAGAAACGTGCATGACCATAGAAAGAACGATTGGCAAGAGGTCTCTGGGTGAAGGGAAAGCAAATGCTGAGAGATGTCATCTAGAACTTGATTTGGCAAGTAGAAGACTTCTTCTAGAAGCTGGATCCGATGATCCATGTGGGTCCATTTCAGCTCAGCATATTCTGATTCTATAAATCCTAGCATCCTCCTCTAGGATCACCAAAACACTACTGAAAAGAGGTGCGCAAACAGACACAACCTTGGACCATCTCTATCAGCTCTGCCTCTTGGTGCACAAAGCTACTCTTACTGCACACTGCTTCCTTTCAGGAGTGAACTACACTAAACAGAGTTTATTAAATATATTTAATACAGCGTACGTGACCCACTTTAAACCCAAATCAGATGGCTCTCACATATAATCCGTATTCCAGTTTAAAACTACCATCAAAGCAACATGAATGCTGGAGAAAAGGAAATGGGTTGCACAAGTATCTTAAAGCATCACTAAATAACTCAAAATAAGACAGTATTTTGCAAAGGCTTTTTACCTGCAGGTGGGTCCATTCTGTATTTATTCTCTTGACACCAACCGACTGGTCGAAGTCTGCAATCCAAGTAAAACAACCACTGGTCATAGGATTCAGTCTCCTCCAATCCCACATAGCGAAGGCGTAATCTTCCTCCAACATTTTCAACCACACTAACTATCCAGTACTGAAAGGGATTCTGGGAATCCTGCAGCTCTATTAAGGAATCAACTGTAATGAGGTCTACAGGGTTTTTTCCTCGCAGAGGCTGTTTGAATAGAAGCAAAACTCCTTATTTTAAACTTTATTTGAAGACTTCTCAAGGAAACAGATGACAGCAGAAGATTATTTTTGTTTTTCACACCATCATCCAAGCGATCAGCAAACAGTCTGTTCTTCTTCTATTTTACCCAATGTCTTCCAAGTGCAAATTCAGAAGTAAAACAGAAAACAACAGTTGTGCTAATTTCTCAACCGACATCATCAACAACAACAAAAAAAGAATAATAAAAGGTGGAACAGCTCATAAGGCACATCCACTTAGGATGTTCCTGAACAACTCAAAGCCCAGTTATACTGGAGGATTTCAAACCAAATTCTCATCAGTTGCAGCTGGTAAGAACCAGTCACCAGATTGGACACCAGTGTTTACCTAAAAGGCAACTACTTTGGGCAGGACACTGAAATTCCCTTCTGTACACTGATCTTTCCCACTAAAAAATAAAAATTAAAGTATCTTGCTCCTACTGACATGTAGAGCAAATTATTCCCACTGTGATAGATGCAAGAGTCTACGGTGGTTACTCCAAAGCTCATGAAAGCCAATAGCAGTCTCCCACCACATCAGTTGGCCTTGGGATCACAGCCCAGCCACACAGCATTTCATGGGTCAAGCCAATGAATGAGGTCATTTGCTCACACACAGTATTTCCTGTGATCCCAGTCTTTCAACCATTTACACGTGTGCTTAATGTTACACCTGCAAAGCTGCCAACCACAGCCATTAAAAAAGTGTAAGACATTTTCCGGAATAATACCTTTGGGATTCACTGATTTGTGACTGTGAGCATCTCTGTGTTGTCAAGCTTTTCACCACTAATGTATGCGTTAGAGCTCTTTTTTTTTTTTTTTTATCTGTTTTCTTTTCTTTTTCTTTTCTTTTTTTTAATGCAAGTTCTAATTTTTATTTGATTTCTCACTTCTAGGGTTTTAAGAACAGCACTAAAAATCACTCTAAGAATTGGAAATATTGCTCCTCAAAGGAGATGCTAAGCATAGGCACAATATATGAAAAAATGGGGCAATCTTTTTGCTTCTGTATGCATTTCTTCCACTTCTACTTAATTAAATAATATGTACTTTGACAGTTGTTTTTTAAATATTAATTCTGTAAATCAGAGTCAGCCCAAAACAGTACCTTATAGGGGTGCCTAGAAAAAAAGGAGGAGAAAGCCTTATTTTTTCAAAAAGCTCTCTCACAGAATTTTTAAAACATTCAGAAGTTTGAAATGCAACCAAATTTGGCTACATCTCTCTTAAGCCAAAATGCAAGCAAGAGAACAAGAATTTGGTTAAAAAAAAAAAATAGTAAAATTAACTAAAACTTTATCACGTGTACAGTTTTAACCAGACCTGTGATTAATAGATATTTCTCAAAACAATATATCTACCATTATAAGCAACTCCTCTACTGTATAAGCTACAGGCTCCTACACAATCTCTACAAATATTATTTCATAGCACAATGCAGTCTCAAAAATTAATAATATAATAGAAATGGCTTTAATGTTATTTTTTTCTCTTCAACTACTTCGTTGCAATAAAAGATGCTTTAATATCAAACAATGGTATAATGATTTAGCTTATTATTATAAATCCCTAGCCACTAAAAAGCATCTATTGCTTCTCTGATTTGTGTGCTAGATTCTAAGCCAGTGGGTTGTCACTTACCCCTGAGAACACAATGGCTAAAATTAATAATTGGTTTGCTTGAAATATTAACATTTACCACAATGCAAGAACTCTAAATGCATAGCTAGCATGTTAAAAATAATAAATAAATTTTAAAAAGTATCACTGCATATTGATTTAACAGTACAAGAACAATCTGCAGCACTCACAAACAGCAAATCTGTCAACAGGGGGTTACATACATTGCACGACACAGACAGCACCAAGCATGTACATGTATATTGCATGAAACACCAGGAAAGGATTAGATACTGTTTCAAACCAAAGCACTGTTTTCTCTCTCTGCACTTCTACCTTGGGCTGCCTATTTTCTCTGCCCGAAGAAAGGGAATGGAGAGGTTTGCACTGGTGTTGTCCCATATGCCAGGGATGGGTGCAGACCACCACTGACTTTTCATATATGCTGCCTGGGAATGGTCCAGAAACAGGGATGCAGCAGCCCTGAGAATGTACGTTATTTTTGCAAGGGCTGTCAGGCTCACAGATTTGGAAGGAAGGGGGGAGGAAATCCCTGACAATACACTATTTATTCTCCCTGCCAGGGACCTTGTACTGCATGGGTGGATGGAAATAGGATACAGCTGTGGCTAGTGGCAGTGACCAGGGACAAAATTATTAAAAATGGTGCCTGGAGGCACTCTTGCTTCCAAAAAGCCAACATGAGTGTTTACACAAAGCTAAACAACTTGTTTACTTTCACTCCCAGCCTAAACTCAGAGGGGCAGAGAGAATCATCCCCTGCTGGACAGGCTGCCTGCTCTCCAAACGTCCATGCAGCATCCAAACAAGAGCAAGGCACGCCCCAGTGGAAAAGGTGCCTCGCTCCCATAGTTTCAAGCTAAAGCTATGAGATATTTGTCAAGTATTGCAAGGCAAACTGAAGCTCCCTGCAAATGCCCTGGACAGGCTGGGTTCCTGGCCTCTGGGTGCATCCAAAAGAACAGACAATTCTTCTCTCCCATCTACCAGTGACCAAGGTCATCTCACCCAACTTCCCTGCTAAATCTGACTGCTGCTTTTAGATGGATGGAATGTCCTTGAGGGAGCTATTTCCACACACCTATAATTCTGGCAGTGCTTTCCATCAACCTACTGACCCCCCCCCTCCAACCTGAGTCCTGGTGCAGTTTGCTGGAGCTGATGGGGCACTGAAGTCCTCCTTCCTACAGACACCCTCAATGTTCTCCTTCACAACCCAGACTTCTATGAGTACCCAGATTTCTAAGACCAACCCTCCAGCCTGAAGGCCAATAAACTACCACATGACTCAGTCAGAAGCAGAGCCAGCAGAATCAAGGCAACATCACCCTGGACTTTTGGCCAGCACCGGATGAGGCCCGCTGCCAGCACACAGACGCTGCAAGCACACAGCCCTACACATGGTGAGCACAAACACTGCTGAGCATGCACATCGCGAGACAGTATCAGATAGAAACTGCAATCTAATACATACGCCTTCCAGTAAATTCGCAGGTGCAGTCCTGGCGCCGGTCAAATCGTGTATAAGAAACTCCGTCCAGTCCACGTATTTCTCTTTGATTGCTGCAGAGGGTGAGGGAAGAAAAGAAATGCTTAGCACTGCAGGCTGCAATGGATTTCCCACGTGTATTTCAGAGAGAGCTCCCCAGGACTTAACAGCTTTGAAGTTTCAGGTATGATTGCAGTCCAGACCAGGAGAAAAGCTGATACATTGCCTAGTTGCTTGGGCAACACACACACATCATGTGATTACATCTCCAAAATAAGGGAAGGGGCTGTTCGGCTGCACCCACTGACATGATTTACAACAGCGTGGCTTATCATCTCCATCTTTCCCATTCAAAATTGGCCACTGCTTGGGTAACCACTTGTTTGCTGCTTACCAGGTAGGCTCAGATATCATTCATAACATCTCTTTGTATCTTTACTACTGACCACAGAGACAAAATGTGCTAACTTTTAAGTTCCTTGACTTAAAACAAGGTCAACAGAAACTACAGATGCTTTCCCCCAAAAAACAGAAAACACAACCCTGGGATTATTCTATGTCAGCTACTGAATCAATACATTTGCAAGAAGACTTAATTTATCAGGAATTTTTATTCATTAATCATGAATTTTTATTTCATTATTAAAAAAAAAAAAAAAGATATTTTGAACTGTACACTGTATGCCTGTGTTACTTTTGGGATCTGTATCAACCGTTTCATAAGATTTAAACTAAAACATATAAATATACATATACAATGTGTAAGTATATGTATAAAATGTATAAAATATATAATTTTATTCATAAGAATTTAACTAAAATGTATAAATGCTGCCTCTGGGATTCAAACTTTGGTTCAATTCTTGTTGAAATTAGTGCAAGTTAGGCACCAAATGTATATTCAGCAAATCTCAACTCCAGAGATTCAGAGGCCTCTTTGAATTAATTGTGCATCTGCAGTTGGAAACCCAGAAGCCAGACTTTAATTTCACCTGCCTCTAAATGGGAATTAGATTACATCAGAAACATTTTTATCTCCCCAAAAAATCTTACTTACATGTTAGACAACCCACAGTGATATAGTTTTGTTGTTAATCATACCAACACCTATAGAAGGGAAAAATCATAAGCATTTGAAAATTAAACCTTTTCTTCTGAACAAACTGCACACACAGTTTAAAGATCATTAATCCATTGGGGAGTCCAGAAAGGGCTGTAAGTAACCAGCAAAGGTCCTAAATAATTACATTATAGCAACCCTTCTGTTTTGCTCAGAAGAAGCCAAGTCCTTTGCTTCACACTTCAGGGAAATACAATGTTAGTCAACCAAGACTGAAACATTTCATGCTTTCTGAGAAGGTGTAGTTGCAGTGTTTAGAGCAGGAGGGTTTCAGATTAGAAACACGACCAGCAGAGGCGGTGAACTGTGGGCACAAATCTTGCCACTATTACCTGCAGACAAGGAGGCCAAACCTGAGCCTTCTCAAAATGCATTAAGTGTCCTGCTGCCGAACAACGAATAAAGAAGTACAAATTGGTTTGAACCTCTTCAAGACCAAGCACCTTTCAAACCATAGCCACGCAATTCCTGATAGAACAGCATAGCAGGGCCTTAAATAAGGCAAAAGTAAACTTGGCACCATGAGTTAATATTGCTCTATATGATCCCCATTCTTCGTCCTCACTGCATGACGTGAATGGCAGCAAGGAAGGACCAAAGCTGGAATACATAGAGTTATTTTTTGCAGGCCTCCCAGTTGCTTGTAGAAATGGGTAAAGGCAGCAAAGACCTGTAACAGCTCTGTTTGATGGGAAGGGCTACAAGGACCCCAGGATGGTTTCAGAGGAGGAGAGAAAAGTGGCCTGTAGACGTCATGATGGAGCTTTTTACATGGGTGTGTCTCCCATGCCAGTGATACCGCTTCAGCTCTTCTTTTTAAAAGGAAAATAAACACCAACCTGGTGTCAAATGGATACGGGAAACCAGAGACCCTACCTGAAGCATGGGTAGAAGTAAAAGTGTTTCAAACAACTCCCCTCCACAGGAAGCCCCAGTATTCCATCAAAAATTGTTCCTTTAGACCCATCTCCTGGTGAGCAGCTTAGCTCAAGGTAGCTCATTCTCTTCTACTGACTATTTCAAAGAAAAAGGTAATTTACTCTCTTCTTTGAAGACATGCAACTCATTTCCTTTAGTTACAGGCATGTACCTGGTGGGGGGGTGGAATAAGGAGACGTGTTTCTCCTCTTGTTCAAAGACAGAAGGTAGATGACAGCCTGGGCATGAAGCCCAGGAAGGATAAGATGGACAGGCTAAAATGGATGGATGGAGAAATGGGCTAATGCTCCTGAAACTCCATGAATGGGGCCACACCAAGTACATGCTCTGAGGTATTTATGAATCTACACAGCCCACAGTGAGGAATAGTTTTTATTCCCTCTGTGCTACAAAGGGGTACACAGGTTGAACAGAGGTTTGGTATCAAGCTGATGAAATGCTCTGTATTTGTGCACCCAGCACAGGGGTGTTCATCAGAGGTACTCAAAGCTTCAGTGCCTAGCAAATATTCATTGCCTTTGGGGGAGAAAAAAAAGATAATACCAAGCTGCCTGGCAGCAAATATTCCAAACCAGCAGCTATTTCCTTCAAGAAGCTCAGTCGAGAGAGCCTGAAATTAGCAAGAGCTTCATCTCAAGAAATCAAAGCACGGCAGAATTCAGAACTGGCAATACTCACACCGACCTTTGCATAGCTCCTACAAATCCCACCTCCCTTTCCAGACCGTGGGACCAGTGTTTTTGTCTGATAATTACATGATATTGGCAAAAAAATGGGAAAAACATACTCATGCTTGGGCTTACTTCCAGTTTGGGCACTTGGCACACTTGGACTTTGGCCCAAACTCAATTTATACCCTAAATACTTTATGCAATCCATACAGATGGCCATGGAAAAAGGTAGAATCCATGCTCAGCAGACTTTACATTAGATCCCATTTCTGAGTTGTGCTCTTTCCTCTAAAGTCAGTTCTCCCAATGTCACTCGAAACATATGTTCAGTTTATAGACCTAAACAACCTTGCAAGTGCACTTAAATGTATTTAAAATCAGCAAACTTTAAAATGCTGGTCTCAAGCTTCTATAAAATAACACTTAAGGTAGCCTGGAATTGCTCTAAGTCTTAGGCAGCACCGATTTTGCATGATTTCCGGGAGATTTATCACCTTTGAATTATTTAAGAGGAAGGAATAGCCTGCAAATAAATGGTTTATACAAGGTGCTTTCTCTCTCAATACTCCTGTTTCACACACCTCATCAGTTCCTGTCCACCTACACTGAGATAATAAACAAGCTTAATCCTGGCATCAGTGAGAAGATAGTAATTGCTGTAATGAATGAGAGCCCTTCTAATTCAGACTTCTGCCTCTCACTGCAAACAATGCTGGGTGCATCGGGGAAGGGTGCAAACTGAACTTCATGTTGGCTCATACCCACAAAGTTGTCAGCCAATTTTGTAATGCCAGAGCTCCGTTACTAAGGAATGACAAATGTGATAAAAAGAACACGGTTCAAACTTTCAAAACTGGCAGGAGGAAAGAAAAATAGTCAGGATTTTCAAAGTTGACAACAGATTTCATAAGCCTCCATTTCCAGATGCCCAATTTCAGATGTCTTAACGGTGCCGGATTCACAGATCTTGCTGTCTGTCAGTCAGACCCCTTTTCAATGCCTCTCAAAAAAAATACTTTGTTCTGCCTAAACAACTTGAACCTCAAAGCTTTTGGACACCTAAATAAAATGGGGCCTCTGTCAACATTTAAATCTGGATTAGGGGCTTCCAAAGTCCAAAAGTGACAAGCTGATCTTTGCTTTCAGACTGAATGGCCTCAGCTGAAAAAACATATTGCTCCCAGTTTCTAAGCGGTTTCAGAATCATCCTTCCCAAACAAATCCAGCATGTTTTGCTTCATTTTAATCTTCTTTTGCAGTGCAGATAAAGGGACTCTGGAAACCTCTGGGAGAGAAGAGATTGCACTGGAAGTTTTAGGAACAGGGATTTGCACTCTTTTCCATGCCCGTGGAGCATGATCAGGATTCTCAGTACTGCAGTGCAAATAATTACAGTGCAAATACTAATTTTTAGTAGTAATGAAGTGAATCTGAATCATCACAAGATCTGCAAAAAGCCTTTGAGGACCAAGCAAAATGTTAAACAAGAATATTCGAACAAAGGAAAATCCGCTGGGTAAACGAGAATAGCTGGCAGCATAATGCATGGGTGCCCATGCATCCATCCTGAGCATCTATCAGGAAATGCTGGTGCTTCTCTGGTGTATCTGACCCAGCACCTGTGAACCAAAGTGCCGATTTTACATCACTAATTCACATTTTGGCTTATTAGCTAGAGGAAGAACACCCAACTGAACCTCTCCTATTTTAGACGTGCGGTAATAATTCTGTTTTTAGAGGCCACCTGCAAAAGGCTCGCCATTTGGTGGGACAGGAAGGTGGAGAGAACATAGGACCCTTTTCACAGGGACCTGAGCTCCTGTAGTACTGCTACTTTCAAAACAATTTTTCTGTCCTTAGATAACTATGGTGAGTCAGGAGCTGGGTGCATAGGGTTCAGATAGCTGTGGCTTCTCTCCCTTTCAATGGCTCCATCATGACCTCTGTGGGACTGTCACCCATACCACAACAGGGCTCCAAATAGGCCCAATGACAAGAAAATATTTGAAATATCCTAATTACGTCGGGACTACTTTGAAAATGACCCTGGGGGCCAACCACCATCAAATGTATCACAGGGAAATGATTCAGAAGAAGTGGAAATGTGGCAGCAGAAAAAAGACTAAGTGCCCCCAGTGATGCAAAGGCTCCAGTGTGAGCTGAACTGAACGATTAGACACTAAATAATCCAGAAAGGAGCCAGGCATTAGCATTGCTCTCAGCATGGGAAAAGTGATGTTCTGAAAATGCCAGCACCTCCTAACCACTTTTCTTTCCAGGTTCAGCAGGCAACACCACAACTTGTTGGGAGCCACAGCTTGGGTACGCAGATGTGCTGATTTCCTTTGGACTGGGTCCCCTCCACCTTGAAGCCAGCACTGGTGGTGGTTTTCACACTTCTGCAGCTCCAAGGCCAAAGGTTTTAAGGCATCTTGCTGCAATAAAAATGTTACAAACCACCTGCCTTAGAGCAAGGGCAGCCCAAAACCAAGGCCAGATCTGCATGCTGCTGGGCCAAGGTGTACCCACAGCAGTTAGAAGCAGCCAGAAGCTCTGCTCCAAATTCCATTCTTGAAGGACTAAATGCACAGAGAGTAAGATCCAGTTGGATTTAGACCACTACAAAAGGACCTGAGGAAGATCCCTGATTTCTTACAGCTGTCCCCAGTTCACAAGAAGCAGTTATTTGTATAGGTGCACCGATCCCCAGACAGAGACAGTGTCCAGCATTGGTCTGGTTGAAGCCAAGACAAGGCATTGTCTCTTCCTAACAGACTTCCATCAAGTTATCCATACCTGCAAAAGTAAAAACCAAGCATCCCTGCTCTGCTGCAGTCCCTGTAGCATGTTACCATGGAGAAAAATGCAAAGCCCTCTTGCCTTTCTCAGTGAAAAATACTTATTCCAAAGAGCAGTTTCTAGTTTGGCCAATATTACAGCAGATTTTTAAGTTAGAAAGAAAAAGCACCTTTCCATGTTAAGACTATTTATTGCCTCAGAATTGACAGTATGGGCTATAAAACTGAGCTCCTCTTCCACAGCGTTGAACTCGATCAAAAAGGGGTTGCACCCAATATCCTTCAGATAGTAGTAATTATTCCCACTTCTTTCTCTATTTGATTCATCCTGCCCCAAAGCTCTGCTCGTACGTCCTTTCCTCTCCCTCCCCCCTTTCAACTCCCTGCCATTTTCTCACTTTTACTCATTCATTTTCCTGATGAATCTGGGCTGCCAAACCCAGCAGCTCTCAACCTGGGCACCACGGGGGCAGCTGAGGACCCAGCGCTGCTGCAACCCGGGTCAGTAGTTGATGTGCAAAGCACCTTCAGCATCACTTACCATGCACCTGATTTCCCGTTTTTCACTGTTAACAGCTCAAAAGTGGCCCTTTCCCCTTGCATTGTGCATACTGACTACAAAAGCCATGCAAACAGAGGTCGAAAAAGCACAGAGAGCTGCAAACCCTGCATCACTGCACTCCCTGTAATCATGCTAATCACATGCCTGAGAACCAAAGCGGCTGCTTCGTTCCCGGTGCTGCCACCCTGTGCTCCTGCAACCTTATAATCTCTGTGCCCTGCTTCAGCCAGAGTGTATAATGGGTTCAGATTTATCTGCCTCTCTAGAGAAATAAGAGATTAAAAGAACATTTACAGTCCCGTGAAAGCACTGAGTCATAGGCGCTCCATTCAATGAGTATGAGATACTATTATCACATTACCAACTCTTGGGATTTTATCTAGTCTTTAGCAGTTGCTGTTTCTCTTAAAGCCATTTCTCCTAAGGTCATGGGATCATATGAAAATCCTCATTTTCTTCATTTTTTTTCCTTCAAGAACAGTGCACTGCAAACTACAGGAAAAAGCCTTGTAATCTATAGGACAGTGGAGACAATGGTAAGAACATACACTTTTTTTTCCTTCTTGGGACATTTTTTTCCTCAGAAAAACCACGCCCTCAGTTGGCAGGAGCAAGACTCAGGAATTTGAACTGAGGCATTCAGTAAAGGGAACAAATTGCTGCATAAATACCTCACTGGGTTACAGCACCTAGGTAAGCTACTCCTCCACCTTTATGCATCCCATGGATATTCTTACCCTTCTCAGCTCCCAGGAAGGCGTAAGAAGCACAAACAGAGGTAGAATGGGCCAAGACTATGCTTCCACCAACCAGGAATCATCAAACATAAATTATTTCAAAATAATTCATGGCATTCAACCACACACCTGCACCTTGACCTGTCTTGCAAACACAGCGGCCAGTCAAGGATCCATGCCACTGGGCAAAAAGCATGAATAAGGGGCAGCTTTTGTCAGAGTCTTTGATATCATCAATATTATATATTAAAGAACAAGATAATGACCTATGCCCATCCTTCTCCATATCTTCTGAACACATGTTGAGTAGGTATGCAGACAACCTAACACCAGCCTATTCAAGTAGACCTGTACTTCTGCCACCAGTAACGCTGTACAAGACAAGTAAAAACATCAAATTATGCTAATTTTTGTCCTTACTTAAAAAAAAAAAAATGCTGGTTGTGATTTATTTATTTTTAATTACCCAGGATCACAAGCAGCCTGCCAACATCTCCACTGGAGAATCCCCACTGGTCCCAATTAACCTCTAAACATCCGAGTTTCAATTTTTTCATACCTGAAGCAAGGAGCAGAGTCTTTGTAAAATGGTTTTAAATCTTTGGAATAAATCTATTAAGCGACAACTCTCTCACTGTGGTAACTACTATTATTAAAGATTTAAGTTCTTACTGGGACTGGAATGAACAAAACTGGTTAACAAAAGGAACTATAACTGGCCAGGACCTGGGAAATTCTTATCACTCCATTACAAAACAAGCTAAAACATCAGCACTTCATGAAAAGGAATAATACATTTCTCAAATAAGTATTTCAGGATGCTCAAAATTTTATAGACAAATAATACTGACTTGCAGTTTTTGAAAAGGTAAATAGCATACTGCAAAAATACAGAAATGTATCATCATGATACTTTTTAAACTGTCATACATTTGATGCAGTATTTATATGTTATAAAGGTCTAAACATATAAATATATGTTGGAACTAAGTTACAAAGGTCTAAATGATAGAGTCAAAATGAGATGTCTTCATATCAAAACAACATAGAATGCTGAAACAATTTGTTTAGACTTCACCCATCAAAACAATTTGTCAAAACTGACATGTTCCTGCAAAATATTTCCATTTTGATAAAAGATCATTTTGACAGAAAACGGTTGAAGCTAAACATTTTCAGTCAGCTTGCTGAACTATACATCCTTGTGAACCAGACTGGAGGTAGAAATGGGATGGAGATGTGGGTGCTGCCCCTGCTCAAGGATCCCCCGTGCCCCTAAGCAAAAGGCTCAGGCTGTGTCTGCACTGTTTCTGAACTACCCCCAATTCCTTCAGGGAAGGGAACAACCTCTGCTGTGGACCCTACAAAGCCTAGTAAAAGATCCCCTATTAGGCATTTCCAAAATAAAATAAAATAAAATTTAAAAAGCTACTTAGTGGCATTTTTTAATGAAAATGACTGTTTATTTTTGATTCTTTCATGGGCTCCCTGAAAAAAGCCAAATGTGGCTGGAGACACCTTCAAACAACTTTCTTATTTAAAACTTCAAACAATCTTCTTTTCTCACACCAGCAGAGTTCTGTGGTTTGAATCAGATCACAAAATGAAAATACAGTGCCAAGAAAAAAAAAAAGCATCAAAAGCTGTTGATCTCATTTCCTAATGATGCAGCCATAAATTCCAAGGGATATAAACTTCAGAGCTCAGACATCACCTTCTATATACCTACCTGTCTTAAAAATGGAAAGCCTTCAAAGAAAATATTATATAGGGGATTTTCATGGAAAACTGAAGTTATAAACAACTTTCTATCAAAGAATACACCCATGTTCAAAATATATTCCTGGAGTCAGCAGTACATCGTGATGCCATTCACATGCATTTATAACAGGCTAGTGTATGAAAGGGTGATAACTGTAATGGAATGAGCTGCTCTTGTACGCTGTTGGAGGATGTTGGTTTAAGCTACGGATTGATCTACTAGCTCTTAGAGCCGTTAATTATCTAATTACTTTCTATAAATAAAATTTTGAAAATGTGTAAACATCAAATTAATCTTCTTTGTTTAGACCTCATGAGCTACTTCATATAATAATAATTTTTAGTTGTCTTCAAAATCCTTCGCATGCTCCATTTTTCAGGCTACTCCAAACAACCCAGTGCCATTTCTAAGAAACTACCCATGCAGCACTTTTTACGATCTTGATCTAAGAAAGGGCCAATGCACAGATTTTAATCCTTGTATACCCAATTTAACATGCACCCTTTGATTAGAAAAAGTTATGTTCTCACCTTAAAAAATTCCCTTATTGTGCAATTATACTGAATTTCAGTAGACTGCAACTGTTATTCTTCCTTTTGCCATTCAAGGTGTCCAGAAATAATCCACTTACACTCTTAGCTAAAACAAGTAAAATCACATGGAAAAAATTGTCTCATTGTCCACATAAGACTTTACTTCCTAATATCCTTTTAGTCCTTCACAGACACACTATTCCCCTCGGGCTTCTCTAGTCCTTAATTAACTGTTACTTTTTTAACAATAAAAAAGCAGCAGGTGGGTTGGGAGTTGCTTTTCATTTCTTGCAGCTTGCTTTGGTCTGTGCTTTGTGTCCAATAGGTGGAAGAAGAAAAGGATGTGGATGCTGTGGGAGAAAACCGTGCGTGCATGCAGCCAGGGTGAGTGGATGCTATTACATTAAAGGTGTTTTGTTGTTGTTGTTTTTGAATGATGCCAAGGTCTTTCAGTAATTAACTTACTGCAGCTTCAAGGAAGGAGCTGCTCAGCATGTTGAACTTCACCCAGCACAAAGCAGCTGGCAGGAGGGTCACCACCAGCGACCGCTGAGGCATTTCCACGTGGCTTGTTCGGCTGCCTTAGCCACAAACACGTTATGGAAACAAGCATACTCTTCTTCAGAGCCCACTGTTACGGCTTTCCGCTTACAAGTTAAATTGTCCTAGATCAGAAGAGAAATTTGCCTAATAAATCCCAACAGCACGGTGACCCCTGTGCCATTAGCCCGTGCAGCCTGTCTTGATTGACTGAGTACAATGGTCTCAGCTCCCCATCCTGCATGCAAGCCGCAGTAAATGATCTACTCATAAGTACTGTGATTAATTACTCCCTTTCAGTTAAAGTCAATACCCTCCTTGCACTGGATTGCTTACAATAAAAAAATAAATAAATAAGGAAAAGTGTGTTGATAATGAGAAGCGGCTCTGCTCTATCTAGGTGGCATTATATATCAATCGCAATCAGATTAAGCAGATAAAGAACACAAGTAAATTCAGCAGCTCTATTTGCACTTGTCACAGCCCTTCGCTTCGTGTGAGCAGCCCTGTGCAGCCAAGGACCACCGAGACACAGCACTGCTCTCCCTTGGGAAAATGGGAACTGGGGAAGAGGGAGAGTCAGAGACAGCGAGAGGGGATGGAAACTGATTTCTTCCCATCTTCCAGCGTTGCAGGAATGCAACCAATTAATTCACCTGGTCCTCAAAGTACCTAAAAGTCACCTATGGCCATCTAGTCTCCGTGGGATGGTATTTAAGGGTAGGGCAGTCAACTTTTTAGAGCATTTGCCATGAGTAACCCTATTTTTTAAGTGCTTTTACAATAATTTCACCTGGAACACAATTTTGAAACCTTGTTATCTAGGTTAGGTACCAAACAAGAGGAAAAAGCTACATTACACTACCACAAATTGGGGAAAGCAGTTGCCTGGCAATTCACTTAGGAACATAAAAGCTCCCCCAGACATGAACAATTTTACTTGGGCCAGTTATCTGTCCTCTTGCATCTGCAGGCACAAATGAAGGCTGATTATTCTGATTTTGCTATAACATATAACATGGTAAAAGAGGGATGGTTTATTTTTAGGTACCTATGTAAAAAATTAGGAGGAAATCTGCTGTATAACTACAAAGGTGAAGAGAACACTTCACTCAAAGCAAGTAATTTCTACTTCTCAATATTTTCTTACCTTTGCCCTTATCTAAACAGAGATTTTACATTTTCATGCATAATAATAACACTCTGCCCAACTCAATTCCAGGTACAAGGTAACTAAATTTCCTTGGTATCAACAACAATATTAGAAGTAAAGCAGGAATGGCTCACTTGAATGGCCTCACACCTGTACACACACAGATAGAGCTGCTGAAGATATTTTTGAAAGCCAGGCAAAGCCCAGCATTTGAAAATTCTGAACAAACCATATAACCATGGGGGTTCCTGCATCATTAGTATCAGTGTCCATTAGGGTGACGGCTCACTGTGAAAATAAGCATCCAAACTCCACGACTCTCGCTGCTTAACCTCAAGCCTCCATGCACGTTCCTTGATTACTTTTTTCCTCCACTTGCATTAAGTGCTATGCTCAATGCACAGAAGAGATGTATCACGTGAGATGAGAGCTCAAACTCCCAGTCTTCAGACCCAGGAGTCTTAATGAACGCCTTGTCAAATCAGGAGTTTGGGAGCATTCAGGGAGGTGGGGAACCTGGTATTTTGATTGTAATTTTGAAATCCATTTTTATCCCATTAAAAAAAAACAAACAAACAAAAAACACATAAAAATCGATTTGTAACCTTATAAAAAATAGTAACAATAATTATAAGAGCTCTGTTTTCCAGCCAAAATCAGCACCTTAAGAAGGTGTTCAGAAAGGCCCAGGTCACAGACCTCAGAGTGAGATGACAGGAGATGGGTTATGTGTGTACCTACATGAGACACAGGTAAGTGCACCAAATATCCAGCACAAAATGACACTTAGTAGGCAGATTCTCAGATTTTATTTTTTTTCTAAGCTGTAACCCCTCGGTAAAAACACAGATGGCATTTGGTCATCCTTACAAAGAGATGTGCTGTTGCAGGTAGACAGAGATACACAGACACTTTGTAAAATCTGTTTAAAAAAGTTTGAGCAACTACTGGGGAGGATGAATGCCCGTTGTTGGCCCATCAACACCCTGATAAAGCCAACAAACATCACTTCATATGCTTCCTGTACATTAGTTCCAGACGAGAAATAAAGAAAGTGAAGAAATGCACATCCACTAAGCAAAATGCAGCAATTCTGGAATCCGTCCCTATCCAAGTTAGCTCCAGAACCAACAGCAATACAGCCATCAGCTTGCTTAACACCCTGAATTAGCACCTCTGCCCAGCACCAAGCACGCATTGAACCATGCCAGTCATTGTTATGGGTTAGCATGGGGGTGTCTCACATAATGCTGCATTGCACCAGTTCTCTCTGATGCTAGGAAGTGGAGCTGGTGAAGGAAAAGAGGTCTGGAGCCACCTGATCCTGGCCCAGATGCCAAACGCTATCCCCTTGGCTCACCTTTGCAAGTGGTCACAAGAAGCACTTTTATGTCCTGTCCCTTTGGGATCTCAAACACCAGTCCCAAAGTAGTTCTGCACCATTACAACATCTAAAAGTCACGGGCCACTCTGTAAGGAGATGTCATTGCAATATAAATACCGTGCCCAAGTCTCTGACCTCACACCTTCACGCTCTGTCCAATTATCTCACACACTAAGTGCCTTTTCTCACTTCCAAATCCCGCAGCCACTTTCTGAAGGCTATTCTTTGGAGACATCCCTGTAAAATGCAACAACTTTACAGCAGCACAATGTTCTTACATAAAGAACAAACCAGCTCACTGCACAATTACCTCTTTTTCTCTGGCAGTGCCAACAGTCTACAGCAAATATCCACTGTTAATGAAGGTATCAAAACACAGAAGCACATACAGAGAGAGACCTGATGTCTAAGAAATCCATTCTGCTTTTTTTTTTTTTTTTTTTTTTTTTTTTTTTTACATTTCCCATCTGCTACAGAAAGATGAGAATTAGTGGAGATGATGTTTGCAGTTTATTATATGCATTGCATTGTTTAAAACACAACAGAAGAGTAATTTAGACGTCTCTTTTTTCAGCTCTGGTGGGAAACATCAATAAAAAAAATCAGGTTGCAAGTTTTATTTCCTGGTTACAGCACTAGACTACAAAGAGACTGTTTTTTCTTCTCTATTAGCAAATTCATGGGATATACGAGTCCAAGAAAACAGACAAAAGCTCATTTTTGACTTCATTTTTAGTTCTCTGCAAATCTCACCACTCATGGTCAGAGCATGGGCCACAACTGAAATCCAACCTTCCCCACAGCCCGAAAGTTAGCCAGCACACTCCCAAATTACCAAAGAAATAGCTGACAAACCTCATTCACCATGATTTCACCTTCTGACACCCTATGAGGTATAAATGTGTTAAAAAATTGAATTTCGCATTTGCAGCTCATTCTGAAATTAATTGGAATTGTATTGCCTGCTTCTAATGATCAAATCCCATTTAATCACTTTGGAGCCCCTCAGCTGCATGACGTAAGCACCACAGATCAGACCCTGGAGGTCCTTATGAACATTCATCATGCATCCTTCCTGAAACTAATGGTACGGTCTGAGCTCAGCCAGGCCCCGTGAGGTGCTTAACATCCTATGCACAAGATGTAAATTCACAATCATCATGGCAACACCAAAGAAATACACCATCAAGACTCATTTTGTGCTTGCTAAACATGTGTTTTCCTCACCTGAATCTAGAAAAGGGTTTGAACTGTAAATCCCAGGATCAAAAAAAATCCCCCAAACTTTAAAGAGTTTAGATCTGAACTGGAGATCAACATAGAATATTTCTCAAGGTATCATCTGAAATGCAATTAACTGCATGTTGCAGGATTTGAAATGGAAGCAGCTTCTCTACAATGCTCCAAAACTCTCTGAATTTTAGCTCTTTAGCATCTCCATCATTATGGGAAGACTGGATGTGACAGTGCTCTGATGGCTTCCCCACTACACCAGAGGCTCCTAAATCTCCGTGTGGAGCTGTGGCTCACTAAACTCATTTGTGAGCTCTTAATCTTAATCAGCATACAAGGTTTCCTCAAAGTATTTTTGCCTTCTTTGTTCCTGAACAAATATTGTAGATGCTTTATGGGGGAAAAAGGCTTCTAAACAGAGCTAACTGCTGATGTCAAGGCTGCCAAGTTCAAGGGCAACAGCGAACAGCTCAAAGAAAAGCTCTATGGAAGCTCAAAGCTCTACGGAAGAGGCATTTTCACTGCCCAAATGCCCAGGGCACGGATCTGTCACACTTCCAGGAACTGCTTGGTCACCTTGCCGGGACTGCAAAGCATGGGAGAATTGCAGGATTTTCTTCTTGCCTCTTCAGACTCCAGGTTCATCACAGCAGAGCCTCTTTATTAAAGCTCATACAGAATATAGCAGAATGTTTTCCTGAGTTTGGCAAAATTTTCTCTGGATACACCTTCTGTATTAACTCCAGCAGGTTGAGGAGCAGCTGCATTTTTATGTCACAGGCATAAAAAGCTGAACTTCCCACATTTCTTTATCCATTCCCAACAATGACAGTATGGGAAAAAGTGCTTTTACACTACAAACACAGGAGGTGGATGCTCTGCCTCAAATCACAAAATAAACTATCAATCAGGAAGTGTTGTAGAGCATCCTTAAGCCAATTTGCTTTTTTTGTGTGTGTGTGTGTCTGTGTTCTTGTTTATGTTTGTTTTTTTCCCCCTATTATGATCAAAATCAAACAGGAACAAAAACACACAGGTGCATGAAATAACTGGGAATTCAGAAAGAAAAAAACTTTCCAATTTCATACAACAGAGCCAGACTTGTCCTGGAATTTGGATTCTGAGTTGGAAGAACTGCTTTTCAATTCTCACCAGGAAAATGCTTTTTAGGGCCATCACTTCATCTCTGCACTGCCTAACAGCTACCTGCACGGGCTCCAGGAGCATATGGTCTGCTTCGGGAAGCAAGCCCCTTCCATCATGACTAGGAGCCCACATTACCATGTGTAATGAAAGAAAAATCAAGAGGAAGTCACAGCTGGCTTGGGATCACGCTGCTGCTTGCATCTGCTCCTAGTAGCCTCCCAGGCTTGCTTTATGCAGGCACCTCATGAGCGACCTTGGATATGCCACTAGCCGAGTGTAGGAAGGGATGCTCTGCTGAAGACATGACACTGGACATGTTGGTTTGTCCTTGCCCTAAATGAGCCCAGAAAATCCCCTGAAGTCCACTCAGCTACAACAGACATTATTTAATCTTCAAGCTGATCAAAAAAAAGGTTCACTGAAGGAATGTGTATGCTGACTGCTGTGTGCTCCGGATCAAGTCCCTTGTGCTATTTACCCTTCCCAGCTCCTACAGAAAGTCACCTCCTTCCCTGATACAAAGGCTAAAAACCGTGCCATGCTTACACTATAAATGATAGCTTGGTTGTGTTTTTTTTTTTGCCTGCTTGTTTGCTTACTTTTAAGTCCCTACAGATGTCTCCACTTGCAATTAAAATCTGTTGATGATTACATCGCCACATTAACTACCTAAGCCTAGTCTTCCAGTTGAGGTGGCATTTTCACTCCAAAATTGCTCTGGGGGAAGTTATGGGAGACTGGGGAAGGGAAATTAGAAGCAATTACCAAAATAGCCATTTAGACTCTCTCAATTCTTATTTTTAAAGAACATTTTATAAAATCCCATTCATCTGAACATTAATTAGGTTGACCATGCCAAAGAGTGCTTTGTTAAGCATGTTATGCTTTCGGTGTCAATTTTTGCACTTTTCTAGGATTTCAGGGCTTCTAGCTCAACAGCTTCAGAGTTCATATACCAGGATGTGTGTGACATTAACACACTGCTGGATGTTAAAAGTTGTGGACTATACAGTCACGAATGAGGTACACAACTTAGGGGCCTCTGCTTGAATAAGGACGTTTCAATCTCTTCAATGACAACTCAACACATCTACAAAAAGAGCTGTTTGGCAGTGAAAATATTCTCATTCATCCTACATTTTCTTCTATATTCATATGGTTTGCAGCAAATAGTGGGGTGATGTCAAATGGTGGCTCAACATAAAAGCCCAGTACTTCTAAAACTGACTGTCTCCTCAACCAAACTTGTATTTAGGAGCCCCATCGGGACCTTAATTGTAAAATAATTTACATGCTTCCATCCCTTGAAACTTAAGTGTCTTGGGGGGAGGATTTTGCTGTTTTATGCAATGAACTGAATGGTTGTTATTTTTGCAACAATCAAAGGGATATTTTAGCTGACATGGCCTCAAAAGTATCTTCCAAAAATCCATCCCATTTTACTTGTTGCTAAAAAAAAAAAAAAAAAAAAAAAAAAAAAAAACAAGACCACTCAGGAAATCTCTGCTCACAGAGAAGCCGCCTGATGTCTGCTCACAACCTTTTCCTCCAATATATTTCCTTGGAAATACAGTTTCTCATTCAGAGTCGTGCTGCAATTACTCTTCTCCCCCCATATCTTTGTTCCTCCAGCACAAACTCACACGAAATGTCAGGTCCAGAACCAATGGTTTAGTCACAGCAGTGGCTGCAGCGTTATCCCACAGACTGTGACCAGAATTGTGAGCAGCAGAAGGCAAAGCCACAGGATCCCAACTACTTATCTTAAGCCCTCTGAGTATCCTGAATGGCACTCAAGTCCCATCCAAACATGCTTTCCTTGCAGGAAGTCGGGAGCCACAGCAGAATTTGGTGCTGCCAACACTTCCAGATAGATCAGTCAACTATTGAAATATTCAGTCAACTATCTGCCAACTGCCTCAGTGCCACTACAGGAAGCCATCAGTCTTATCAAAAGATGCAACTTTTTGCTGTGTTTTGATCTAGATAAACACAATAACAATTTCCCTAAATAATATTAAAAATAAAAATAATAGTACAGGTCTACATGGGTTTGGACAATCAGAGCTTCCTCCAAAGTTTCTAACACAACCCCTTTTTTTGCCACAATCCAGAGTTTGGCACACGCTTCATGGGAATCTACTCCATCTAGCCCCAAGGGAAAATTCCAGTTCTCAAGGCTGCCCACTAAAAAAAAATTAAAAAAAAATAAATTGATTCCAGATCAGTGGCTGTGAACAACAACAGTAAAAAAAAGCACTTTCTTGTGAGAAAAGCTGAGAAGTGTCCCATTCCATGCACCTGCATTAGGCAAAACGAAAAACCCCAGCACCTCACATGAAGGTTCATGACAGTGTCCAAGTTTGAGCAGATCCTCAGCTCACTGAGCAGCTCTGTCCACAGATGTCTTCCCAAAGTCAGCTCTACTCTTCTTAGCACCCTTGCTTTTGCCTCCCTACCATGCCTTGTTTGCTGTTTATTTGCATGGTCCAGCTGTGAAAGAATCAATTAGCTGCTGTCCTGCTCTTTTCAAAGGAAAAAGAGCTCTCTATAAACCTTATTTTATTTTTTAAAGTATTTCAAAGACGTGGAACACAGTGCTAATATATAACCTTTTCTCCTCCTGGCCACTTGTTGTGACAGTCACCCAATAAAGCAACAGCACTAGCATGCCTGAGACCCAGCTTTGCCAATAGCCTGAGCTACAAAAGCATTTCAATCTCTGCATAAATCTGTGCAGCAATAAACCCAATGCAGATGCATGCAAGCCTTGCTGCCCACATGAAGCCAGTCCCCAGAGCACGCATGGCTAACTCTGGCTCTTTGAGCACCAAACTGGATGATAAGGGCTCCCAAAACCCAAACAATGGCCACCTGCTTGCATTCAGAAACAAGCACTGTGCTCAAGCGACCTCCCTGCTGGAAAATGAAAACTTCACCAGGGGGACCTCTAACCCTGACAGCCACGGTTGTGGAGGACGGCTGATTCCTCAAGCTGCAGGACAGGGAGAAAGTCAGCCTGTGCTCTCTGCCTTGAAAACCCAGATGCACACCACAGTGGCGGGATGAAAGGCGTCATTCTTTGATATTCAAACACCTTCCTGACAGGAAAACAGGTTACAGGAGAAAACAAGCAGATCCAAGTACAGTGCTGTGTACAGAAATGAACTAATATCAAGCTTGACTGAAAAAGTTGATTAAATTAGTTTAATTTGGAAGCCCAAACAAACCCTGAAGGAGGTTCTTTGTTTATTGCTTTTTACCGGCAGCGTGCGTTACTGAAGAAGCACCATGTGGGCATGAAATATTTATTCATTAAATCTTTCATAAAGCTCCACGCTATCAGTTTCACTCAGGATATATTTATAACTTGTCAAAGTCCACAAAAAACACTGCTTTTCTTTCCCCCCCCTACTCAACATCCATCCCCCTCCAGACTGTTTATGAAAGGATCGGGTTTTCAGTTTTCATTGCAGTAAGCGCACTCCTCAGCTCCACTGTTGCTTGTACACAAGGCACTGTTTCTTGAATTGTAACTGGATAGCTGCAGTTAAAATAATTCAGCCTTCCCTGTGCCACCCAAAAGGGACTGCTACATGCTGCAAAGCACCCTGCTGATTTATTGCACCCGTAGCAATAGACGGAAATAGAAGTCAGGCCAGCTAAGAGACACATGCTCAGAGATTCCCCTTCCAGGAGATGCATGCACAGTTTTAGATGCAAGGAGGGGTGAAGCCTGCCCAGCTCAGCATCAGGCAGGTGACAGGTTGAACAGGAAATTGCTGAGGAAGGGCACAAAGCTATGTAGGGATTGCCTGACAAACCCACTCACTGGTCAGGCAGAAAGCACCTGTAAAAAAACGTTTATTTTGCGTCAAGAATGAGGACACTGCAAAGAGTATTTTCCTTTTCCCTCTCCAAGACCCTGACTGTCCTGGGACAGAAAGTCCACCCAAACAAGAGAAAAGGAGTCAGAAACTGCATTCATTTCAGCATTGGCGTGTCTGAGTCATTTGTTATCAAATCTCACTCCATCAGTGGATCCCCTGCTCGAACCCTTCCTTGGCTGCCAGCCAACCTGCAGATTAAACCCATGCTCCGAGTTGGGCTAATAACACACAAGGATAAACAGTGCCATAGGATCCTCAATGTTAGCTGTAAAGCGATGTAATATCATTTTACTGTATTTTTACTGACTACACATCTCAGTGCAGCACAGAAATGAGGATAGGCTACATTTAGAAATCCAAGTAAGTGTACTTTACATCTGTAAGTGTGCAAAAATCCAGGATCTGCATTAGGACTGTGCAGGGATAATTGCATTAACAAAACTCATCTCTAAGAAATTGTACCGATAGTTAGTCTGGATGTAGGCCAGGCCTACTTTTCCCATAAAATCCTAAACAATAAAAAAGCACCCCAAAGTGGATGCAGAGCAGGGTGCACTGCAGGGTCCTGTGCAGGTCTAGTGGCCACAGTCACTGTGCACATCCCTGCCTTGTTGGACCATGGGCTGCCTGGTCAGGCCTGCTCCCATTTCTCTTACTCCATTTATTTGTGAGAATAAATAAATATAAATACACCATAAGCACACATCATTGTCCCTGGAAACTAGGCCTGCTGGAAGTGTTTCTGCTGAAACAGCTTCTTGCTGGAAAATTAGGTTTTGATTAAAGCGTGTTCTTTTCTCGCCTTTAATAACCAGAGCCTCCTTCATGTACCATCTTCGGCTTTTTTTAATTTTTGCTGGAAACCTGAACCAACTCCTGTGACTTGGGTTTTCAAGTGCCTGGTCCTCAGCAGGGCCTGGGTTCCCCAAACACAACTATATCTCATGGGGCAGGAGGAGGATTCATCTCAGTATGCCTCCACAAGGAGAGGCCTAGCTAGAGTCTAGCCAAGGCAAAAGGACAAGGAGGGACCATCCCCCACGTCCAAACCCCATAAGGCACTGCTGCAATTCAAAACAACATTTGGGGCATTTAATCCCAGAAACAGCTGTTCTGATATTTTGGGAGGAGCGGGAAACAGTGACTTCTTCCAAAGGAAAATACTGAGGAGAAGAAAGCAAAGGCTTTGTAAAGGAGGAAAACCCACCTTTTCTAAGTCAGTGGGACCAAAAATTCAATAGAGAAGTACAAAGATTGACCTCAGCTGATGGGGTTTCACCCTAGGAGAAATATTCCTCTCTGCAGAGAGCCTGACAGCACCCCACCCTAAAACCCACACACCTTAACTACAGGGACACTGCAGAGCCAAGGCTGGGAGCCTCACAGGAGGTGTCTTCCCTAAGGACCACCTTCACCACACTCCTGAAAAACTTCAAAAAAAATAATATATGTTTAATCAAGTATTTATTTTTCCCCCTCGATAGCCTGCATCACCACAGCCCAAAGCTAAGGCCAGAGCAGCACAGACCTCATTTCTCACTCGGTGTTTCTTTGTCCAAGTCTCACAGCAGAAATACCAGGAGAAATCATTTACTCCCAAGCCCACCTTACAAACCAGCCTGCACTTCATCCCTACAAGGTTCTCTGCAACTCTGCCTCTAGACCTGAAAAATCATATTAAAAAGAAAATCAAATAATAATAAAAAGGTTGACTTCAAATAATCAAATAAAAAAAAAAAAAGTTGACTCCAGCCCCGCAGATCTGGAGATGCTCAGAAACTCTACATTTAATGAAATCAACAACTCAAATGTTTTGCAAGGCCTGTCCCACTGGCCATGCTGTGCCACATTTGCACAGTAGCTCAATGATTACTTACGTTCCCGTAAGACACACGGGGACCTATTATGCTTGGTTTACCCCAGAAGGGCCTCATTTGGCAATATGAAGTCTCCCGAAAGTAACTAAAGCCAACACCACGTGCAAAAGATTTGCAGCTCCACACAGTAGCAAAAAGACTATTTTTGTGATCAAGACAACATTATCCTGACACTGCACGAGAAATGGGCTAACTCTTGAATTTTCACACCCCAGACTGAGCCATCTGACTCTTGTCAAGGAAGGGAAGGAAAAACTCCCGTGGGTGCTGTAATGAAAATATTTTCTTCTCAGGAGCCAGAATGCAAGGGGCTGCGTGGGGCCGGCGGGGAGATGCTGAGCCAGGATGCGCTCCAGTGATCTCCAGCTGCTGCAAGCTCCCAAGAGGCAATGGAGGCAACTGACACCCTTCCACTAGGGCAAATTTCAGCCCAAACACCATCAGCTCTTCAGCCAAGGCTAGCATTATATTTACCTCCCTTTCTCTTCTCCCTTCTGCCATCATTAGGAGAGCAAAGAAAAAAAAATGTTATTTTTTTTACATGCTCATTAAGTATGATCTGCTAAATGTTCTATGCCAATGCATAAAGCTGCCTACTATGCTAATAGAATATTTAATTGACATTTATTTGCTGACTAGTTATTTATGCTAACGTCACCCCTGCATAATTAATACTCTGCTAAAGTTGACTTGAAAAGCACACATAAAACACTGCACTAAGAGTCATTTGCAGTGTTTAAAATAAAGAAATCCTACAATCTATTTACATTAGGTTAGTCTAAATTTGGTTTTGATGGAATAAGAGGATAAAGACTAAGCAAGTTGGTTTTGTTTTTTTTTTTTTTTTTTTTTAAATCTATACACTACTTTAGAAATATCCACAGTCTTTCACAGTACAACCTGCCAAAGAAGATTTCCGAGTTTCATTTCACTTGGCTCGAGGGCCCGGTTCTTAGCGGATGTAAAACAGCATAAGCTCAGTGAATGCCTACTGATTTTCTCCAGCCTCGAGCTCTTAGGAAGTAATATTTCAGGTGAGCCTTCAATGAAAGAGGTAAAGCAGAGCCAGATCTGCTCTCAATTATACCAGTTGAAAAGCAAACTCATCTCAGATAAGTCAGAGGAGGCGAGCCAACTCCTCAGAAAGATAAAGGAAGTCCGCCCTGCCCATCTGATCCCTCTACTTGCACTATAATCACTGAGCTGCAGGCACAGTCTAAGTTTTATTTCCTCTGGGATGAGATTACCATTACAGTTGGCTTCAGCTGTAAAAAAACATCCATGATCGCCTTTTCTGAGAGCAGTTCTGAAGGCCTGTACCTATTTGCAGAAATGTTACCTCTGTCACCCTGAAGAACCCTGTGGACAAGCTTTCTGAACACAAGTGACGTCCAAAAATGGGGTTGAAAGGCAAGTGGCAGGGCCACGTCTCCACCACCACCCACCAGCCTCAAAGTGTCCTACAGAAAAGCATTCAGTGCCCATAGGGCTTCTTGCATGACACCAAATCCACACATTGAACACTAACTGACTACTCAAAACTTGCTTTTCTCTTTTTTTTTTTCTGCCTCGCCATCACCCTTTGCTGTTCTTTCCATGCCCTGTGCCCTATTTTGTCTCAATTCCATTATTTTCCATTGTATCCCAAACCTGGTGTCTGTTCTAACCATTACACCCATTGATTATTTCACTTGAACTCTAACAAAATGGGAAAAATGGCCCAGACGTAATTTATTTCTTTAATCTATGTATTCATCTAGCCCACATGTTGCACACAAATGGGCTGTGGAATACCACAGATCACCTTCTGACTGTGTAGAAACCAGTGAGCCATCATGCCATGAGTACTACCATTGCCAAACAGATCCACTTCTCCCCTTGCTCACACCTAAGATCTCAAAGAGCAGGACTTAGCTTTTTGATAGACTCGTATAATGACTAAAAAAAGAAAAGGCTATTAAGATTCCCATCTGAAACCTGGAATCTGTAATTAGACCTCTCTATCAGTCCACAGCAGGACTGAGGTAGGCTACTTGTCACAGTACGAAATGTCAACCTAAATGGGAATACAGTTGTCATTTGAAGGCAACCCAGTTTTGTGTGTCACAAAAGTTTTATCTAATTTTTAATCCGTACCCTGCCCACAATGCAACCCAGCACTTGAAGTCTGAGTGAAATTCTCCTCCTTTTGCCTCAATTTAATATAAAAGTTAACCTGACCTGAGCAGCGTACAAACACCTATTTCAAAATGACCAAATGGTGATATTTGCCTTCACAGAGTAAAGTGTTCAGCACTCTCTGGCATATTTTCCCTGGTGGAGCTCAGCACCATGCAAGAAGGATTCATTACATCCTAGGATCAGGCCTTTGAGTTTTTATTCTTCTTATATTGGTGTAACGGAAAAGTAGAGGCTGCTTTCCTACACAGTACAATTGATCATTGTGATCACCGTATCCATGGCTAGATGGTGTTCTGAGGTTTTCCCATCTGCACCAGTTCATTGTAAAACCAGCATATAGACCTGGTTCTCTCGCTGTTGTATTCCTTTACATCTCCAGCCTCCTCTGCCTCCTGGTTTACACTGCAAGCAGACGAGATCACCGTGAGGATCCACACTCCAAAATGCCCTATTTGAATTTCCATCTGTCAATAACGCTAAAGCAAAACCACTGCAGCAATTACATGTGTACACAATAATCTTGTCGTCCAGTGTTTTTAGCGCATCCCAGAATGCATTAAGATAGTGCCAGGAGAGATTCAGCTCTGTTGGCTCAGCTGTAAACCTGCAATCTGTACAAAAACACCCAAGTGTCAATCAAAAGACGTTCCTGCTCTCTGCATGTTTCACAATGCATAATTTAGCTACTACGCTTGTCAGGTTCTCCACGCTGCTCTTCTACCCGATGGTAAATGTGTTCATGAACCCAACTGTCATCAACAAAGGAAAACAGCACATGGAAATAACAGGCTAAAGGAGGTGAGAGACCTCTTTTTCTTTCTCTGTTGAGGGAATTACGAGTAAGGGAAAGTTTAGATAGACTTAAATTTTTAATGCTCAGTGAGTAAGAGATCCCAAGGGATGAAGGATATGAAACAACAACCGCATCGGCTCTGTGCTGAGGAGGAGGATGGAGCTTGGTAAAACATATGAAGCAACGAAGGAGCTGTCTCTGATTCCATACAGGTCACTATAATGGGGCAATTTTAACTAACCAATGGAAGGTCTACTTTACATCCCACACCTACAGTGCAGAAGCCAAATCCCACCTTCCCACCACACTCCTGCCACTGTCAACAAACTCTGAAGCACGTCACTCTTCCTCAAATGAATTATAGTTATCGAAGGGCCCTGACAGAAAGGATGAAAATTTCAGACTCAACTACATCAGGCAGTACCTACCCCACTGGTTTACCCCACGGTTAATACACAATAAAAAAGAAATCTCTGTCCCAGGACGTGACTTTAGAGCTGATCAGTGCCAAAGCTACAGACCATAAGGACAGCTTCACACTTGCCTCAGCTAGTTCATGAATAAACATCCAATTCATTCAAATGAGTTCTATATTAACTAATTTAAATAATTTTCATTTTGCTTTGAATGGTAAACAGATCTATTCTGCCAGGATAGTTGAGTTTGCAATTCAAATTACACACCGATTTGTAATGAGAAAAATATAATTAATGGCAAAGCTTGAAGTAACTACAATTTTACTCCTTTGATTTCCTGCAGGGAAGGGGGATGGAGGGTGAAGCTTGCAGGCACATGCACACTCACACTGTCCTTTGATATGCCAATACATTTTATTACAAACTGAAGCATTTGGGCCTCAGCCCTATTTTAGTGCATTATACCATAATGTCAGGGGAGGACATAACATGACTTGACATTATCCTTGCAGGCACCATGATGCAAAACTAACGTCATCCAATAAATAATAATGCAACAGTCTGTAAATTAAATGACTTCCTTCTATCGGGATCATAAACAATAATTATTTGGCAGCTGCCCCTTAAAAGCTCTGTATGCGCTGAACATTAAATCAAGCTCTATTGATTTGGTAAACTGAACCAGACTGTTTTTTTTTTTCCATCTCTCTTCCATCTATTGAAATTCTCCATCCTCTCACTTGTACCAGTGTTGTCTGGCATCGCATTTACAAGACTCACACTGATCAGTCCTATCTGCTTCCTAAGCAGAAACAAAGTATTGTACCAGTGATAGTATTTTGCCCACTAAGCAACTCCTTCTTGGCAGATATGCCTTTGGCTCCTGATTAAAAACAAATTGTAACAACAGGTAACTGGCCCTGCCCATTCTGTTTGTATGGTCTTGCCAACAGATAGCCTCATTGTGATCAATATGTGCAGAACTGGGCCCCTAGGAAACAAGACCACATAATTCAGAGCTGCCTTTTATTTCTTCTGAAGGTTTGACAACAAAGTAGTGTGCAATGCTAAACTGGCAGAAAACCTCAGTGGAGTTTATTGGGAATGACAGTTTCTTTTTTATCAAGGCAAGGTCTGATCTTTCAGGTTTTACCAGGTAAAACTCTCGGGACTGTAGTGAAGTTCAGTTCATTAAGATACAGTCATTGATCAGCAAAACAATTAAGCACAGGATGAACTTCAGACATCTGCATAGAATGAAGTCCAGTACTCATAAGCTACTTTCCAAAGCTGGCCAGAGCTCAGCTCTCCCTACAGCAGACAAGAGGCACTCCTGAACATCCAGCCTCCTCCTTGTACTGCCCCCATGGGAGCTACAATCTTTTCAAAGCCCACCTTTGACCACAGGCCAAATCCCTTGAGCAAACACACAGAGGAGCTCTGTGATTTATGAATGCATTTAGGACCTCCCTCTTTTCCAACTGATGGAAGTCCTGAAGGCTCAGATGTTCTGGGGTGTTTTAGATGTCTCATTCCAAAACACAGCTCAAGCTCTTAAATGCTTACATCTTATGGTGAGGGAAAAACAAAACAAAACAAACAAACAACAAAACAGAAAACACACACCCAAAAAGCAGGAAAGTTTCCCAGATTTAATACTCTGGCATACAGTTACATCACCTGGACAGAAGAGAAAGGAGCCATCACACACTCCACATTTGCGGTCACTCAAGCAAAACAGTTTACATGAAGTAGCCACAGCCCAAAGAGCAGACTAACATTTTCATGAAAAGCAGTATGCCTCCAGTTATGAAACAATCATTATTTTCTATTACAACAGTCGATAAAATCTTTTACCCCTCGACCCTGGCATTTTGAGATTTAGTTTATGGCATTGTACACCCTTATGGTAACATTGATTATAATCCACATAATAAAAGGCAGTTTAAGACACTAATAAAATTAAAAAATTAACCCCTCTTACATCATTTGACTTATTCCTAAACCAACAGATTTCTCTGACATATTTTTTTGTTGTTGTTGCTGTTGTTTTTTAAGCAATCAATTTTCTGTTTATTCAAAAGGCAGTCAGATCCGAACAAAAAGATAACAGTTCAGCTCAGAGTTCAGCATATGCAAGGCAGGAATGAGCCTGTTTCTGCTCTAATCCATAGACTACAGCTCACTTCCAGAGGAATTAAGGCAACAGCTACACCAGAAGTCAAGCGTGACACACAAATGGTACATATACTTTTTCAACGGTCGTGTGAACAGCAAGTAGAAGAATGACTTCGGCAGGCAGAATTCTTAAACGAGACTTTTCTCAAACACATTCACAAGCCAGAGGCTAAACATTCATCTCTTCTTCCCCCAGCCCAGAATAAACTGGATGTACAGAGGGAATACATATGAGCAACGGTGACAAGAATACCTCTGCTTGGAGCTACGTAGTGGTAAGAATGCACAGCTGTTCTGTTGCTGTCCACAGCAAAAATGAACAAACAAATAAACCCACCACATTATTTTTCTTAAACATTGAGGATTAAACGTATTATTAAAAAACTGTTCCACATGGAATTTACAGCTCTTGTATTCAGCTTTTGTGCACCAAAAAGCAGAGAATCAGGACACACCCTCACTTATGCTGACCGAATTTTGCTATCTTTATTGATGTGTATCTACCATTGGAATTAAAGAATCTGGCAAAAGAAGGCTTTAAACTTCCAGGGCAAAATATTTGAATGCACAGCCAACTTCTGAATTTGGTTACACCCAAATATCTTGTTAATTCTAGTTTGTCCTCACCCGGAATTTAGTCCTTCCTTTTTGCAAGTACAGGACAATTTTCTGCTCTCACTGAAAGTCATGGCTTGGCAATTTAGTAATGCATTTCATTGTTAAGATAACCTCATCCAGAAGCTTCTTCTCTTCTTAACAGCATGGCAAAAACTTCTCCCCTGGAGGCTGACTGGAAAATTGAATTACCCACTGACCTATGGAGACATGGCCATGAACTGCCATACAATTTCAGTGGAATTCCATCACCCAACACCAGTTGTTGGTGTTGCATCATTCAACACCACCCCAACACCACCCAACAAGCACCTGAAGCACTTGTTCCACATTGACTGGAAGTCTGGAGACTAACCATCAGTATGGCTCTAGCAAAACACACAGAACTCACCATCCGGAGGCATCAGGACCTTATTATTCTGCGTACACCAGCCAACGGGGTGAAGGTCTGCTGTCATTACGTCACACCAGAAATCCGCCCTGCGGTCATCTCCATAGCCGCAGTAACGAAGCAACAAGAGCTGTCCACATGTTGTAATGATCGTAGCCACCCAGTATGTGTCCGGATTGCTCTTGTTGGCCACTTCTAATTTCATCCCTGGTTGGAAACTGCTTTGAAGGCTGATTTCAACCTTACAGAATGAGAAAGGCATGGTGTTACTTTTTCTTCTTTGCAGGAAGACTCCCTGTCTGACTAAGCAAGCCAACACTGCCACTAAAGAACAGGTCTGGGATAGGACATGAGTTGATTGGGCTCCTTAATACAACTACCTCCTTCCCAGTCTGCCCAGGATCATGCCTACTTCACTAGTACATACCCCATCATGAAAGGTCCCATGTACTCCAAATGGGCTCACCATCAGTGTCAAAGTCAGGTGCATCACTTTTAGGAGAGGGCTGGTAGCTGCCTTAGCATCATCAATCTTTACATAATGCTTGGGAGAAAGGTGGGTCACCCTACTGAGGTTACATTTCCCACCCCACAGCTCCGTCAGGCAAATGACAGGATGCGTGCAAGGTAGAACAGGCAGGCACTGAGCACCTCTGGGAGTTAGGTCCAGCTATAATAATTAGTCATATAACAACACTGAGGCACCTCTTGATGTATGACAAGCATCACAGGCTGAATGCTGTGCCAAGCAGACCGAGGAGAGCATTTCCACTAAATCCATGCCCAGCAGCTCAAAGCACAGCCAATTCACTCTCCCAGCACCTTGGTAAAGAAGGCAGGATCCACGGCTGAAAGAAGCAACTGGCTTGGGATCACTGTCCTGCCCTTTGATGGACAGGTCACTTCCATTCATCTCAGCAGTGACAGGTCACAAATAATTCGCCCATGGACACTGGAGGCACCAGTGCATCTCTTAGAGTGTATCTCTCAGTCCCTGCAGGGACTGCTATGGGCACATCGAAATCGATCTTCCAAGGGCCAGTGGGGTGTCTCGAGCTGCTGTTGGTACAGAAGAGGTAGATACTGGTCCACTGTTTGCAATGCCAGCTTTGTCTTCAGAAGTCCATCCAAAATTGAGCCTGTGACTCCCTATGAGATGCTAAAGGATGGATTCTTAAACATTTCTAAGTACATTATCTCCTACAGAGAGATTTTACAATCTGGTTTAAGCCTGTCTCTGATTTAGTTCTCATTTACATGACAGGTTAAAATGCCTCTTCTGCTCATAGAGATAAATGTATTACAGTCTACATAGCCACCTGCAGATTCATACTTCAGGTTGCCAAGCTGAAGAAAAGAAAAAGAAAAAAGAAAACTGAGCTCCTCTGGAATATCTAGCACTGCCTCACCCACCCCACTCCAGTTTATGACATGAGTGGTGGCCAGCCAAAGCCATATATTATTTGCAGATTATAACACTACACATGCTTTTAGTTATGTAGACACTTTCATCAGCATCAATGCCTGAGTCAGAACAGCTGAGGTTGGAAGGGACCTCTGGAGATCATCTAAGATTGAGAAAAATCCATGACATTTACTAGTTTAGTCATAAGACAGGATTTAGCTCTTGTGATGCTCAGGGTCCTCAAGAATAATCCAGGATACATGGCCACTTGTGGTGTCTCTCCTTGCTCTCACCAAGAGTAAGGACCAAAGCAGTATTCTAGAGGCAAGAGACTTGTGACTGGAAATCACACAAACTGGGGACAAAACAATCGAATTTCTTTGAGGGCCTTCCAGTTCCTGGACAACCAATTTTTTGGAGGATGAAGTTCCAGACTGTGAAGCATAGACACCAAGGATAATTCCCAGCATAAACTTACATCACATCAACTGTCCCAGGTGTGGAATACCACAATCAGCAGGCTGCAACAAGCATCTTCATGCACCTAAAGAAATCCATAAGGACTTCACGAAGCACAGAACTTCCACCTGGCTCCAGTATTTGGGTAAGGGCTCAGAGCAGAACCCTGGGACAAGATGCTCTTTCCAGACATCCACTGAACCAAAGATAAACTAAAATAAAACTTCACCACTGTCCTGTAATTCTCCAGTACAGAAAATTACGGTCCTTCATCCTGCAATATACCAGTGTTGTTAAAATGAAAGCAAAATAAATAATGGAGGATTGTATGACTTATTTTTTTCTTTTCAGATGTTGATAGGAGAGAGAGGCTTTTCACCACTGCTGCTCCTCACTTCCTCAAAAAAAAAAAAAAAAAATCAAGAAGGCACCTGAAGACAAAGGTAACTTAATAACATGAAGGCAGTCATCAAAATGGAAACTAATCCTAAAGTAGCAACAGATTCTTTGAGGAACTTCCTTCTCACATGCTCCACAACTACACAGCTCTCAAAAAATGTCTCTGCCAGTAACCAGACTCAGTTTAAGGGAGCTGAGAGCATCACAGCTAAAAGCCCTCTCTTTCCTGCTTAAGATGCCTACATCCTCCAGAACATTCATGCATGCCTTCAACTATGATGAACCTGTGCATCAATTTCAGTTCTGTCCATGTCCTTGTGTAAAGGCAGGCTATGAACAGCACACAGGTGGGCTGAGCAGAAGAGGTTAGACAACTGGATGTAGATGGAGAAACTGGTCCCATACAATGAGATCTTTGAATGCAATGGGCTCTGCTTGAAGACTCCTTCTTCAAAGTGTGCTCCAATCTTCTCCATCAGTCAAAATTTCAGAAACTGTGGATACTACTTCTGCTAACATGGACCGGAGGAACAGACCTTGCTGTAACTACCAGGGCATATCCAGGACTCCTTCATGTCTGCACAAGCCACATTCACCCAGGAGGGTCATCTGCCCAAGCGTTTGGCTCCCACACTACTGAGGCAGCATCTCCAGGAAGGAGGCTGCAAGATTGTTATTCTATTCAGTGGCTTCCTGTGGGCCATGCTGGACTCTAGTGCTGAGTGAGCCTGCTAGTCAGTAAATCACACATTGAGAGGACACCTTCAGATAAATCAAGCAGTCTTCTGAGATCAAGCTCTATGAGTTGTGATGGATAGCAATAAAACAAAAAGGAAAAGGAGAAACAGTGGAATAAAAAAAAAAAAAAAAAAACATACGTACATTATAAACATTATAAAAATATGAGTATTATAAAGCGACATAAACCTTGATCAATGACCAATCTGAACCCAGGGCAGATGACAGAGTGTCCTGAGTTGTGACTGCAGTCAGTGCGTGCAAACTGATGTCACCTAACACAAGCTAGAGTGCCAGGAGCTGCACCAGGCAGCACTCAGCTTTGTTCCCATGCAGGCTGTCACATCCTCAGAGAGCCAAATCCTACACCAAATGGTCAGATCCCACTTCAGTTGGGCAGGAATCCCCTGAAAACCAGAAGAGGGAGCATGCTCAATGCTTGCGAGGCACAGCCAAAGCACATACGTGTTTGAAGGAGGTGTGGGGAGCGGCACTGGCTCCTGTTTCTTCCAGGAACTCATCCCAGTTGAAGTCTGCATCCTCAATGCTGGAGCCCTCATCTGCTCAAAAGAAAAATAAAAATAATAAAAAGGAAAAAAAAAAAAAAAAAGAAAAAATAGAAAGAAAGGAAAGCAGCCTACAACACAGCCAAAGAAGGCAAAAGCTATGTCAGAGAGTTTGGGGGTGAGAATAGCAACCGATATAAACATCAACACAAGGAAACACAGAAAGCTTGTTTAAAGATCTGTGCTTAGCCAGTCTGACCAGCTCTTACTGCACTTTCAGCAGATTTGGGGACTTCAGCAGCCACCACTGTGAGACCAGAAGTCACTCTGCTTTCACAGCAGCAGCGGAACAACCTCACCATAGTGCAATAGGGACTTGTGCCTTTGCCACAGGGGCACTTGCTGCCTATCCACTATCTCTGGGGTGTAATGGCCCAGCCTTGGGATCCTCAGGACTGTTAATTACAGCAGCTTCCTGGTGATAATACTAGGAGTTGCTTCTGTTGGCCGAGCAGCCCGCAGAGCAAATACCCCAACCCTTGTGACTGTGGAGCCCCAGTTTCAGTGCTGCCACCCTATCTGTCCCTGCTCAGCCTCCCTCTGTCCCAGTACATCAGCCAAGACCTCCATGGGACCATTCCCCCAGGGCTACAGCTGCTTTCCCCTTAAACCTCCTGTACCACTCACAAAACTGCTCCCTGCATTTCTTCTTGTCCCATTTCAGATTTGGGGTTCTGTATCATTCCTCCCCCATCCACACCATTGGCCCACACACGATCCTTCCCCATGGCAAAGGAGCTGATTTTACTCCTCTTTCTTTTTCTGCATCCACGCCAAGCAGAGCAGAGCTGAGGCCTCAAACCATCACCAAAACACACACAGCAATAATTAAAAATAAATCTTCCTTCACTTACAGAAAAATCAGCCAAATCTGATTGTTTTCATTTTGTTCCCAGGCAATCTCGCAAACCCAGTTTCATCCCCAGAGCAAAAATATTTACAGTCTAGCAATGAGCCCTTCGCAATAAGCATTTATCAGGCAAACTCTGCGAGACCCTTACCTGCCCAAACATTCATCAGCATGGTCATGATGTAATTAAAGTGACTCATGACAAACTGAATTAAGAAACCTCCCCAGACAGTTTTATGAAGAAAACAGCAGGATTAATTTATTGCAATTATTGCTACAGGTCTCCAGTTTTCAGGACTAGAAAATTATATTGTGCAATAGGAATCTCTCTTCATTAAAAGGGGAAGAAATAGGTTTTATTTGCTGCCCATGGAGCCAGACATATATATGCAATGGGAAAAAAATGTATTGGAGGAGGGGTTTTGAGTCAGAGCTGGCAGAGGGTAAAAGATTTGTCTGGGAGTTCAAAGAGGAGTGCTGAGCCATCATCACCCTTAAACACTGCACTCTGCTGCATCAAGCCTAAGGTCTGACTCTTTACTGCAAACTCAATTAACCTGCTTAAGTATGAAGATGTAAATCAACATTTACTCCCATGATAAGATGGCTACCAGATGAGTTTTCAACTCAGCTGGACAAGAAATAGCCCAACCCCATGATAAAGATCTGGAAGCAGACAAATTCAATGTAGAATAAGGGATGGGCTTTGTTTCGTGTAGTGCAATCGTTGCAAAAACCTCCAGGCAGAGAAACTGTCCCTGGTTGAGATACTGGACCTAAAATGAGGGCCCTGTTCATTCTTGGCTGACAGACAAGTCATAGCTTAGCCACGAGGTAGGAACTTGGTGCAAAAAATTGCTAAGACTTTCTCTCATCTATAACATGCAGGCGGGCAACTTTGCTGATCAGGGAAATCCTTCAACCTTAAAGTCTGCAACCCTGTGGAGTTAATGTTTTAGAGGAGAGCCAGGTCCAAAGATTTCAAAGATTTTAGGACTCTACAAAACAGTATCAGAGTCTGTAAGTAGATGGTTAGCAGATATGGTTGTCCATCAAAGCCTTAAAATTACTTCTATGTTTAAGCAACTTTCTACCCTGAGCACCACCAATCCCAGTCCCACTAAGTCTATTACTTACTACTTATAATCTATTACTGTATTACTATATCTGATGTGAAAAAGCGAAGGCAAAAAGTTAAAAGCCCATCTACTAAAAGCACATCCCCTCTGCCTGGTTGCTCCCTGCTTTTGTGGCCATCTGAGCCTGTGGTACTCGGATGGGCTGCTCAACAACTGCAAGGACATCTCCTGAGGACATCTCTAAGTCAGTCCAGGGCTCTCTCCTGCTCAGCTATTTCTTGTTCAAAGCATGAGACATTTCTCTCAGCCTATGATGCTCTCTGTATGTTCCCAGTTTTCATTCCTTCTTTTTGTTCTAACTTTCTGAGGGAGTCCATGCAAGTTTCTGTTTTTCTCCATCCTTACTAAATATTCTTATGGAAGAAATAATTACCACAAAGCAGAATTTTCAAGCAGTTCAGTATATACATCTTCAGCCCATTCAGGGAGCGATGTCTCCAGGGCGACAAAATCTTCTCCAGAATTTGGCAACAGTAAGTTAATTATGTTAGCGTTACAGATGCTAGTTATGGATGCAACAAGTCCTTTACAATCTTATCACCCATGACCTACTCTGCCACGTGCCAACACGGAGCATCACTCGCCCTGCTGCTCCCACAGCCTCACCAGCAGGTTCATTCACATGCAGTCCAGCAAAACTCCCAACAGCATCTGTTTTCAAAATCAGCCAGATCTCTCCTTCCTAAACCCAAACAGAGAGGCGCAAGCCCTGGCAGTGCTATTCCCCCAGTGATGAGAGCTGCAGCCTTCCCTCTCCGTCAATCCATTTCTCTCCAGTCTGACTCCTCTACAGTGTTTTATCTGCAGACTTTATCAGGAAATTACTTTTACAAGGTCTGTAAAAATAATGACAGAGAATTCATTTATCATGGCATCAGTGTTTTATTTTCACTCATTTTACCACACAGGATTGTGAAGGGACTGTAAGCTTCCTTTTTTATATTTTCTATTTTATTTGTTTAATAGCTTCTGTTCCCTTTTAGAAATCTGGCAGAGGGTCGTTCAGAGCAGACACAGCATAGCCCTGTGGTCAGAGCAGCCAAAGGAATGGGGTTACACCCCTAATCCCATCCACGTGTGTATTAATGGGACTGTACACAACTCTCCTCGTCCATCACAACACCCCTACCAATGAGGAGCACAAGACAGCCTTCGTCAACCTCTCTCATGTTTCTGGAGATCCCTGATTAAAAGGCAGACATGGAAAGGCAAAGTCCTTCCTAAAAATTACAATGACAACAGTGCCCACTCAAGAAGTGATTATCCAAAGCGATTATTTGTTCGTCCCTTCCCAAGTCACAGGCTCCAACAACGAAAGTCCTGGCTCTGCTGCAGAGATCCCCACAAGATGACAAAGTTGGCATTAGGCTTATTTTACATATCAACTCCCTTTCCAATTATTGGTGCTTAGGCCCAGTGCTCTTTTTTAATGAGAGAGTCAAGGCTGGCTAGCCTACAATATGGTGATGTACAAACAAGCCTAGGATGGCAAATAAAATCAACCGGTCATTATCTCTGAGCCTCTCAATGGCTTTAAAGTGCTCTGCAGTCCTCCATGCATTGACATGATAAAAATGCAACTATTCCAGCTGTTATCAGCCTCCCAGGACGTCTGGCTACAGGAAATAAAGGGAATAAAAGACCCCAAACCTGTGGCTCCAGAAACACAGATTTTTACCTGAAGGAGAACAATTTTGGAAATGTAAAAGGTTTGTGGCAAAATTGTTAAGCCATCTTATTTACAGGCACATAGATGCATTTGTGTAGAGCTTAGGGATATGGTTTAGTGGGGACTGCTAGCGTTAGGTCAGAGGTTGGACTCGATGATCTTGAGGTCTCTTCCAACCTAGAAAATTCTGTGATTCTGTGATTTGTGACGTTGGTCACTCACAAAGAACTGAAAGGCAAAATGATTCAGCAATTAGGTGAGGGCTTGGGGCCAGTGGGGAAATCCTGATCAACAACAAACCTCCTAAATGGTCATGGGAGTGTCACCAAGATCCTTAACCTCAAAGACATCCAGGAACCACAGGTCATTCCAAAACTGATGTCTACAGTTGGCCAACTGCATCTCACCCTAGAGGATCCCACCTCTTTCCCATGGATATAAATGGATCCAGTGGTGATAAAAAGCTGCAGGTGTCCACTCTGGAAATGTCTGAATTAGGGCACATCCATCACACCTTGAGATGGGGATCCACCTCACACAGGCAACTAGGATCAAGATGTTCCTGTATGCTCCAACCAGGGTTACTTTTATTTATGCTCGCTGGGGAAAAAGCAGGCAGCTCCATATGGTGACTCAACCCAAAGGCAACCCAGCTCTAATGTTAAAACAGGATGAATTGCTTTTTGGGACTACATCTCCCTCTTTGCTGGTGATGACTAAATTTTTTATTTATTTTTTAAAGTGTCTTAAGGCATCTCAGCTCCAGATTCAGCTGTTAAAGCTTAGGTGATGCTCAGCAGTCATCTCTACATGTCATCCTAGGGAAGTAGGGCTCTCTTTCATGTCTATAGAGAACCCAAGGCAGTACTTGGGTTCTTACCTAAACTAACATAAGTGTCCTGTTTCTTTCAGGTGGGATGGATCTTAACACGCTCCCCCAAATTTCTGGGGTGCTAAGGGACAAACAGTGAGAAATGGACCTAAGGCAGAGCTTTGGAGCTTGACTTGAGCACAGGGCTACCAACAGAGCACAAGACAGCACCACCTGAGAGAACAGATGCAAAAGGCACTGAAGGGAAAGCATGCAGAGTTTGAAAGCTTTCACCCCACCACTGCTACCACTGCATGTGAGGAGTGTTGGATCAATGATTCACCACTGGTGAGAGCACCTATTTGTATGTAAGGACAGGAAAGACACAATACGGTGTCCTGGGAAAGGTTTTCCACTGCTTTTTATTTAAAATTGGAGTAACTGATATGCACTGTAGAAAAGATCCAGTAGAAAAAAAGCTGAAATCTCCCACCCCATCAGCCAGGGATCCACTTTAGCACTCCACAATATGGGACACACAGTTTTGTCCAACCCACAAATCTCAAAAAAGGCCATCAAGCCATACAACCACCCCTAATGGTCCCCTGGTAACAGGACTGCCCTCACCCCTACTGGTGGTCAGCTGGAGGGCTGTGACCATGTAGGTAGCCCGTGATGGTAAAGGAAAGCTCACCTGAATCAAACTGCTCCTGATCGCCGTTGGCTGGGCTCTGACCCTTCTCTGGGGAGAGATTCTGGGTCTCTTGCATGGTGGCGATGAAGGACGCCCTTGTGTCCATGGTTCAGAGGAAGAGTCCTTCCCTTCCTAATTCATCCTGCAGCAGGGAGTTCCTAGAGCACAAACTAAATAAAAAAGAAACAATGGGTGATTTGTTCTGCCTACACCAACTCTCAGCCTTTCCTAAGGAGTTTCAAGTTATTTTGTGTTGATCGTAACCCTTCAATCCTGCTTCCTCATCCAAGATAAAGCTATTGTTGAATGAGGAGCCACAGCAGAGGACACTTCCCTTAGTGACAATAATCACTGCAATAACAGAGATGACAGTGTGGTAATAAGCAACATCCACAATATTCAACACAAAGGATTCACCTCCCAAAGTTCAGTCCAGCTCCCTGTGTTGCCAACTGAGAGATAAGGACATGCCCATAACGTGGCACAATCCTTGCCCAAAAAGGCACCTGAGCAAGGCCAGCTCAGCTCAGCCCTCCTCCAACAAGTTGAGCCCATGGCTTCCAATTTCTTTTGATGGCTAACACTGTGTGAGCTATATCTCATTTAATAAACACTCATATTTCTGAAGGGGGAGATTTACAGAAAAGAAGCAGAGGAAACAATGAAGGGACAATAATTGGGAGAGACTGGAAAAAACTCTAGAAAATAAAGTTCAACATGTCTAATGGAGATACCAGAATGAAATAGTGGGCCGCTCCTTGATAGAGAAGGTCTCCTCACAGACGATGACGTAGGCAAAGCAGAGACGCTTAACGCCTTCTTTGCCTCTGTCTTCAATGCCGATGATGGGCTTCAGGACCCAGGGTGCCCTGAGCTGGAGGACTGGGACGGTGGGGATGACAAACTCCCAACTGACCCTGAACGTGTGCGGGATTTGCTACTCCACCTGGATCCCTACAAGTCCATGGGTCCGGATGGGATTCATCCCCGGGTGCTGAAAGAGCTGGCGGATGTCATCGCGGAACCTCTATCAATTATTTTTCAACGATCCTGGGAATTTGGAGAGGTCCCGGTAGACTGGAAGCTGGCAAATGTTGTGCCGATTTTCAAGAAGGGTCAGAAAGAAGACCCTAGCAATTACAGGCCTGTCAGTCTCACGTCAGTGCCTGGTAAAATCATGGAGAAGTTGGTTCTCGGACTTATTGAGGCGCACCTGGGGGACAAAGCAGTCATTGGTCCCAGCCAGCATGGGTTTGTGAAGGGTAGGTCCTGCCTAACTAACCTGATTTCCTTTTATGATAAGATCACCCGTATGGTGGACCAAGGGAAACCAGCTGATGTGATTTTTTTGGACTTCAGCAAGGCTTTTGACACAGTTTCCCATAGGATCCTACTGGACAAAATGTCCACCATACAGCTAAATAAAAACATCATATGATGGGTGAGCAATTGGCTAACAGGCAGGGCCCAAAGGGTTATGGTAAATGGGGCTGCGTCAGGCTGGCGGGCGGTCACCAGTGGGGTCCCTCAAGGCTCCATTTTAGGGCCGGTACTTTTCAATATTTTTATAAACGATCTGGATGTAGGAATAGAGGGTATTTTGAGCAAGTTTGCTGATGACACCAAACTTGGAGGAGTTGTGGACTCAAATGAGGGCGTAAAGGCCTTGCAGAGGGATCTGGACAGGTTGGAGAGCTGGGCGATCACCAACCGCATGAAGTTCAATAAGAGCAAGTGCCGGGTCCTGCACCTGGGACGGGGAAACCCTGGCTGCATGTACAGACTGGGCGATGAGACGCTGGAGAGCAGCCTAGAAGAGAGGGATCTGGGGGTCGTGGTAGACAGCAAGTTGAATATGAGCCAGCAGTGTGCCCTGGCAGCCAGGAGGGCCAATCGTATCCTGGGGTGCATCAAGCACGGCATCGCTAGTAGGTCAAGGGAGGTGATTGTCCCGCTCTACTCTGCGCTGGTGCGGCCTCACCTCGAGTACTGTGTGCAGTTCTGGGCACCACAGTATAAAAAGGACATGAAACTGTTGGAAAGTGTCCAGAGGAGGGCTACGAAGATGGTGAAAGGCCTGGAGGGGAAGACGTACGAGGAACGGCTGAGGTCACTGGGCCTGTTCAGCCTGGAGAAGAGGAGGCTAAGGGGAGACCTCATCACAGTCTACAACTTCCTCGTAAGGGGTTGTCAAGAGGCAGGAGACCTTTTCTCCATTAACACTAGTGACAGGACCCGCGGGAACGGGGTTAAGCTGAGGCAGGGGAAATTTAGGCTGGACGTCAGGAGGGGGTTCTTCACAGAGAGGGTGGTTGCACACTGGAACAGGCTCCCCAGGGAAGTGGTCACTGCACCGAGCCTGTCTGAATTTAAGAAGAGATTGGACTGTGAACTTAGGCACATGGTCTGAACTTTTGGGTAGACCTGTGCGGTGTCAAAGAGTTGGACTTGATGATCCTTAAGGGTCCCTTCCAACTCAGGATATTCTATGATTCTATGATTCTATGAAATAGTACTAGCCACAACTGGTTTTTAATGAAGGCTGATCTAAGGGAACTGCAGCAGTTAGTACCCCCCAAGGTAGCAAATATTAACTCAGGTGTAGTTTGGGTCATGTTGGCAGAAGGGATTCTTCTTGAAGAAATTAACATAGTAAAAATAGAATAAAAACACAGAGATGAAAAATGATATGAGAAAGGAAATACAGACTGACTAGATCTTGAATCAGATACCAGACTAAATGAGAACTGTATTTCCAGCAAGAGCAAGCCACCAGACAAGCAATACCCAGAGAAACACCTTTAGGAGTAGATAAAAAAAAAAAAGAACTCCAAAGTGAGCTTTTCAGTAAAACTCACCAAGATGGTGATGAATTACAAGGTGTCAAAGGAGGGCTGAAAAAGAGAAACCAAGAGCGTGGGTTATGGGCACAGAGGGAACCAGCTATTCACACAGATACGCTAAAGTGAAGACAGATGGTAAGGAAGGTGTGTGTCCAGAATATAGGATGTGGTGGACGGGTCCTGCTTATTAGTGAATGCCTCCAATACCTGCATGAAAGCGAGGACTATGCTGGCAGCACCAACACCAAATGTCTGCAAGAGGCATGACTAAAAGTAAGAAAATAGTTTATTGCCAGAGGCCAGGCAAAGCACGAGGTAATAAGAGTGTAAAAATATTATGGGATTTTTTTCCAACTTTTACTGCTCAGGAAGCATATTCAGGAAGACCAGATACAGTGGTTATAAAATAGAAAGAATGAGAGTGGATTGTTGTAGGTTTTTCATTCCTGGTTTTTAAGGCTACTCCAATGAAAAATGTGAGGGGAAAAATGACATGTATGAGCAGTTACAGCAGGAACTGACAAGGATGAGGAGCATGTAAAATGTAAGTGTAACACCTGTTAACTGCTGGTTGGAGTGGTCACAATGGCAACTAAACCACACTAAAGCCACATGTGCTTCAGAAAGCATCACTGATAGATGCAGATTACCAAGGAAGGTGGTTTGACCAAAGTTAGATTTCCATCAGTGATTTGTGTGCCTCAACCTAAAGGAACCTACTAATGAATAAATAAATAAATAAATAAATAAATAAATAAGGAGATTATAAACCTATTCAGTGCAATATATTTGCTGGTCTCTTTGCAAAGTGCTTAGTATACTTGGAGCACACCATAAATAATAATGATCACTTCCCCATTGCGATGGCCACTACAGCACTTTATCTTTATTCTTTGTTGACATGAGACTTGCTAATGAATTAAGTGTTTTATATACTATGAGTATTTTGAGTGCAGCTATCCTCAGAACATATATATCACTCATCCCCAGTGTATATTAACTTTCAATTAACCATGAAACAAGAAGCAATCAGTCTACTGAAAGTCAAAAATCACTTCTCCTTCAGTAGAGAATACTTCCGTAAATATCATTAATAATAAATTGGTTAAGTATCAGGATTTTACATCAAGCTTGTTAAATACGAGAGGAGGGGAACTGTCAGCAGAAATGAAACCTTGGGCGGATTAGGCAGTTTTCATTTTTGCCTAGGACCAGGCAGTGATGGAAGGTAATCTGGGTCTATTAGAAAAAAGTAAAATAAAATAAAGGACAGAGAGAGATCAATCTAAACACAACAGATCAATCATCTTAAACAGAACTCAAGGGTACCAGTACAAATACCCAGAAGAAAGATAAACCGTTTGATAGCATAGTTAAACCTTGTAACGTTCCCATGACGCTGATAGGGCAAAGTTATGAACTTAAAGAAAGCTGAAGGTGTCCATTCAGACAATGCCCCAGATCCATGAGAAGGGACTACTCCTCTGCCTGGGAATTTCTCCATCAGAAGTGGGAAATGGATGGGAAAAGCAGCAGGAAGCTGCCCGAGTAGCTGCAGCACGGCTGGGATTGATCCTCAGCAGCCACGTCTGAGCTTAATTAAATGGGAGCAATGCAGAATCTCAACCAAATTCAGCAATGTCATCGACATTTTTGTTGGTTTAATTCTACTTTAACATTTTTTTTTCTTTAAGCTATGGATAACTTTCTGGTTTTGAGATGTCTCATTGAGAGTATCCATGTTCCAAGAGAACTGGATCTGCCTGAGGCTATGGTTTATCTTCTTATTTTGGGAATAACTAGTTCATAGTTCATGGTAGGAGTGTGCTTGAGTGTCCTCCCAACACCATAAAACAAGACCAAACTCCTGTGCAAACACAAACTCCAAGATAGCCCTGAGCCTGAGTTGATACAACTAACTAGCAAAGAAAGCTGACATAGGGTATTAATTTTTCTCTTCTTATTAATTGCTGCTAATTAACACTTCAAACGGAGTCCCCAGCCATACTGTTAACAGCAGCATGCTGACCTGCCTGCCACCACCACCACCAAACAAGCACCGCATGCTGCCCTTCGCTGATTTCCATGCATCCAAAGAAACACGTGTCCTGAATTAAGGACCACAAGTTAACCAGGGGATGCGAAACTACAGCAAAAGATGCTCAAGGTGACACTACATCAGGCAGGAACAGAAGGAAAGGGATTACGAAATGCAACTGAAAGAGGAAGGAGGGAAAAAAGCCCCTGGTTGCAGATCCCTTGTTCACTGTGTTTGCACAGTGGTGGTTCGAACCGATCCGATGCTTCCCCCACGCAGCTCCCATTCCCCTGGTATTTAATTCACATCCAGACTTTTAATTCACAGGCAGGAAGAGCCAGCCAATATAAAAAAGAATCTCTTTTATTTGCTTCTTCCCACGGCTGTCAGTCTTAGCCGCATCATTATCTCAAACATGCTGCCTTGTCATCTCTATCAATATTGGCTCTTTGAATAAGTGCTGGCGTTGGCTTTCTCACACCATTTTACATTTCTTGTCCCGTGTGCTCTATCCTGTTTTTCCTTCCTTTGGAATAAGACCCTGTAGGGAGAGGTCCGCGCACACACACACACACACAAATCCAGCACCTTTGGGTTCTCCCTTGGAATTACTCCTGAAAAACTCACCTTCCCCCTCCAACACATGCTTGGTTAATAGGGCCTGACATAAAAATGGTAGGCTGCTGGAACAGAGGATGCAAAAGAGATCCTACATCCTTGGAACTTCCTATCTGGGTAATTTATGTCCATCACTTTACGCCAACGTACTGCTGAGTCCTGAATGGAGAAGAAGCACCAACCCCACTGCTTTCCAAAGGATCTGGCCCCTGCCCCAGTATTCAGTAACACTCAGTGAAGGTGATGAGCACCACAGCCTTGCTGCATCTGCTGTGGGGCTGCCAGTGTGGCCCCATGCCCTTGGCAAAGAGCCCCTAACAGGGATATGGTTGGGTGTTCCTGAGCTCACTGCATTTCCAGAGCTCGACCCTAGATATGCTGGTGGGATTTCTTTTACCTAGATGCTCCTTTACAGCTAACCAAGAGAAACCTGCTCAGGGCAACTTGCGGGGCTGAAGCGAGACAACCTAAGCTTGCCCCATAACACCAGCCCTGGGGAGGGTCCCTGTGCTGGCACAGGGCCTGCTAAGATTTTAGATATTTATATTTGCCAGCAAGCAAACTGAAGGAACCAAACAACACAAGCTCTGCACTCAGGGTGAACTCAGCCGTGTGTGATTAGGTCTAGGATGCAGGCAAGTTGATCACCTCAGGATTGATCTTGAATCAGGCTCTCCCCCCTCCATCATCCTTAGGTGACCACAAAGGCACCTTGTGACCCATGGGACACAGTATGAGACCAGTCATCACCCAGCAGTCAGGGCAAACAGGAATCAAGTCAATCCCCAGCCCACCCTAAAGCATTTGCCTCCACAGCATCCCTTTTGAGGGACTCACCCTTCATTGGGTGTCTGACCCAGCACTGAGCTCCCTTCCCTGCTAGCCTGGAGATACACATGTCCCAGTGGCTCCCAGCCCCAGTAAGTGCTGGGCTCAGTCTCCCCAGTAGCCATCCTGCAGATCTCAACACACAACCTCTACTTTTTACAGCTCAGGTCAAGTCAGCAATGCTTTCTGCCAGGTCTAAAAGTCTGGATGTGCAGTCTTTGCCTTAAACAACGCAGGTGACCTTTTTCAAAGCTCAGAGACCACCTCCAAAAGCACGCAGGGCGATCAATGCGGTCTCCAGCTTCCCCCAAAAAGCCATCTCACAGGCAATGCTGCAAATCTCCCGTTTCATTTAACACGACGATGCCCACAACTAAAGCTGTGCCTGAGAAGAAAGCCTGCTCCTCCAGGCAGAGGTCCCTAAATAAAACCATACTTCATGCAGGATTGCTAGTGGCAGCCTGCCACAATATTTACACCCCCCGAGCATCGGCACAATGCGAACGGAGGCTCGTTCAGAAGGGCTATTGAACACATCAAGGAGCAGCTTTCACCTCCCAGAGAAAGAGCCTGTCTCTCTTCCCAGACAAAGTACCAGTTGGAATCCTTTTAAGGATCACTTCTTCCAAATTCCTGTCCTTTCATTTATTTATTTATTAATTCGAGCGCTCCCCTCGCCCAATGTTTTCATTTATATCAAGTGACAATTTCTCCTTCACGTTGAATACCCCACAGGACTTGATTAGGGGCACATCACTGCTTTGAACAGCGCTGTGTTGGTGTAAATATATTCTAAGGTGGAAGAAACAAATTTCACCTAATCCAGAGAACCCGAAATGTTCAAAAAATACAAATATGTAACAAGCCACTGACCAGAGGAAGAGAATAATCTGCTTTCCATGTTCTTGGTGAATAGAACAGGAAGGTTTGGGTTTAAACTACAGGAGGAGGCATTTGGTATGGGCACAAGAAAGAAAATCATTAATAATGAACTTGGTGAGGAAGTGGAATAGACTGTGGGAAGGACACAGGGCTCCCCTGATCTTTCTAGAGGCAGGTCTTGGAACAGCTATTCCTGCGCTAGGGTTAGAGATGGTCTGCACAAGCCCTGGAGGTCCCTCCAGCCCTCCTACCCCAGCCACTCAATAAGGCTGATCTTTCTGCTCTATCAAGCAGGGTGTTGGTTTTTTTTTGTTTTGTGGTTTTTTTTTGTTTTGTTTTGTTTGTTTGCTTTTGTTTTGTTTTGTTTTTTGCACCTGTATCATTTGTGCGCTAGCAAAGAAAATAGAACGGTTAACCCTGGAGGGAAAAAATGCAAAAATGGGAAAACAGAAGAACGATCAGAGCAGGGAAGGTCCAGATTTGGCATCCTAAAAGGGAAGAAGGGTGGGAATCAAACTCTCTGCAGACACGTGCTCAAAAAGGGATTATGTGGGGTGGTGACAGGCCTCTGTAAGTGAGCAGGTCCTTGCACTCCTCTGTCCTTGCCCTGGTGCCAAATGCCTCACACTTTCAGGCTGATGGAGACAGACCTGTTTCACTAGGTGATTTTCTCCTCCTCCTCACCCGGCACACCATGGACTCCAGAATATGCATGGAGATAAATAGCAGCAAGATAAGATGACAGAAAGTAAAATAAACCTAATTAGAGCAACTAACTTGTTTACAGTGAAAGCCCTGCAGTATTAGGATTAAAAAAAAAAAAAAGACAGATGAGAGGCAAGCACACAGATGTCTGGCTGAGGTACTCATCCCACTCTTAGCTGCCCTGTGCATAAATGCAGCCTAAGGACTCAGAGATAGACTTAAAGCAAAAACCTACCATGGACTTCAATGAGAATTAGATCAAACCTCTAAAATTAAAAGCACTTTTTCCTTAAAATTCCCTTCTTCCACATGAGCTGGAAGGTTTATAACCAAGCACAGCACCGCTGCCACACCTGTAGCCCTGCCTGCTAACCCTGGACATCCCCACCTCGAGCATCCCATGGGACACATGTGCAGGGCACGATCCTGTGCTCAGCACCCACACCAGACACCTGGGGGAAGCCTGCCAGATTTGGGTGCTGATGGCAGGATCTGGCCCCAAGCCACTTTTTTGTGCTGCCCCAAACAGCGGGGCAAGCCAAGGGGGCACCTCTCCCCTGTGCTGCACTTGAATTATTTATGCTCATCCCAAGCAGCTGTAAAAATCCCCTCCTGCCACAGCACAGCTATTTTACATCCTCTTTGCAGAGAGCTAAATGCCAGCAGAAGGTGCCAGGACAGGGAGAGGGAGGTCGCCACGTGCTAACCTTTCTCACTTCAAGTTGCTCCATCACCTGCTAGGTGGCTGTCACCTTCTCCATGATTCAACAGGCAGTCCCCATGATTCAGCCCCGCCTTGGCATGTGCTTCCACACTTGCTCAGCACTCACTGAACACCAGCTGCTTTGGGAATACGGCATATTTAAGATTAAGCATCTTTTAAAGCGCCTGGCTGAATTATGGCCATGGAGCAGACTGAACTGATATCCCCAATGCTGCCCTTTAAAACAGGAAAAAAAAAAAAAAAAAAAAAAAAAAAAAAAAAAAAAAAAAAAAAAAACCTGCAGGGAAGAAGCAGAGCAGCAACATCAACCATCTGCAGTGTCCCTTCTTCTGCCACCCCTGGGTCGGAAACAAGGGAGCCTTTTAGTGGGGTAACGAACGCGCACAGCTGCTTATCATCCCAAAACATCTCATTTAGCACCAGCCACGTGGACCGAAAAATAAAAGAAAAATCAGCCAGACCCCCACAAAGGGACCAATCAGCCAAGTCACCAGAGGGAGACACAAAACACTGTTTTCACAGACTTCATTTAGGGCCCAATTCAGAAGCCTCTCACCAGCCAGAACTCCAATTGCCCGGGGCAATGAGCGCTGCCTTTTACATTCTCTCTGACTCCTGCAGGGCACCACATTCTCAATAAATAAATAAATAAATAAAAATACGCAAACTGGAAAAAAAAATTAAACATCTGCCATCTGATTTCAATGCTTTTTAGGAAAAATGACATTTTAGGTTCCTGGCGCCGTTTGGTTCGTTTACACAGCACAGCTGATTAGCACTTGGGCTTAGTCCTGTGTGTGTTCACACCCCTCCCAGTGCTTTACATCCAGATAAGCTCCATGAGGTGGGAGGATCTGCAAAACCAAATTGCAGCCCTCATGGACATCTCCTGCCACTCCTACCCTTCCCCTGGGACAAGTAGAGAGCAGCCAGCAGCCCCTGCCAAGGTCTGACCAGGACCAAATTCCACAAGACATTTTAATTCAGAGATCTGCAAGTCACATTTAGGGGGCTAATTACACCCCTTTGCTCCAAGACAAGACTGATTGGATTCCCTTTCATCCCACAAGTGGCCTCTGAGAGATGCCATGGCGAACACATGAGCTGCCCCAGGTCATCCATAATGAATTCCCCACACAGCAGAGGATCCCAACGTCTGGCCTTGCACCTTCCCAATAACTTATATTCAAACTGGAGCTCAGGACTTTGTCCAAGCAATTAGGGCTCCCTTGCACAAGCCACCTGGTGATGTTTGGAGCATTAATCACGAAAGCAAGAATCACGAGCAGGAGAAAAAAATAGCCTAGATTCCGCACATACCTTTTTTTAAGCTTCACACCTACTCAGAAATGATCTTTCGGTCAGCTGTCAAGATCTGCCTGGTTTGGGGGATTTTATGGCTTTTTATTACTATTTAATTTTAGAACAAACGTTTCTGATTCATGAAAGTGGAGTAACTGTGATCACACTTTCTAAAGCAGCCCTCTCAAAACCGCTTTGTTTAGGCCTTGCAAAAAGGCAGATCTCAAAATAAACTTTTTCAGGAGCTGTTAAATGTCAGTGACAAAGCCTTTTGCTCATACTCCTGCATTCCCTCTGCTCTGCAACCCAAACACTTTGACTCACCATAGGAGTGCCACCTAAGACACAGAAAACAAAGCTAATATAAATCTTCTGGCTGAAAACCCAAAGGGTGGATTTGACTGGCTTCCTCAGAGATGACTACTGTAAAAAGATCAACAGATAGTTTGAAACGATGAGACTTAAACGTTGGCAAGGTACCACCAGCCACTCTAAAATAATTGCTCCTGAGGATGACATTGCAGGGATAGAACAAATTCAGTATTTGCAAGGAGCATCACTATTACCAAGAGCATCTCATTTTCTGCACTGAGGGCCCAGCTGCACCACTCAATCCATGGCACACGTCAATACACAGTAATAAAGGACTTGGGACTCTTCTATCACCTTCAGGTCATCTGAAAAGTGGCCACCCCATTAATTTTCCCTGGGCACCTTCAGAAACGTGCCTCTGGATCCTCCTTCTCTGTTTCGTCTCCACAGCCTGATTCTTGGAGCTTCCACAACTCCTTGATTTTGTCACTTGGACATGAGCAGGGAGTAGCCACCTTCCTCAACCACCACCCCTGGGACCCCCCAAACTCCCCCATCCTACACCAATGTGAATTTAGCCAGCAAAAAGTCCGTGAAGAAACAACACAGCACCTTCTCTCCCACGGCCTGTCCCACAACAAGATATTTTTCACATCCCTTTGCTGATGCTCACATATTGTGGCCATATCCCTGCAAAAAGGTCTGAAAAAGCAACTTGAAATACATACAAGTATTTATTTTATTTATTTTATTTATTTTATTAATTTAAAGGGTCAGCAGCCCACCCTGCACAGCACAAGCCATGGGGGGAAAAAAAAAAAAAAGTATCCCTAGACTAAAGAGCTGACAGTTGCAGTATTGATTCTATTTCTGGCAACACCGCCATAAAGTTTTAATAAATGTTTCATTAAAACATCAGCTGTCTGTCCAGCCAGTCAATTATCACTCATAATCACAGCCACACAACTACATACTGCCTTCTACAGATGTTCTTACAGCTGCGCCACACACTCTCCACCACTGCAGCACCCTGGAAACATCTGTTGAATATCTGTAAAAGTTTTCTCAATATATAAATGAAATGATACTGGCTGCCTACTATCCTGTTATGCTGTCCAACCCAAAAAATCAGTAAAAAGGTACTATTTCCTTTTTGTTTGCAGTGTGCTAGTCGCCCAGCATCTCTTTGCTGTATCTATTTAAATGGCTTTTACATTTTCACTTAGTAACACATTACACTGAGCCTCCATCTTATCAGAGGAGTTATTAGGATCTAATCCTTTATAAACACTGAAGTTATTAGACTTGTGAGACTATTTTCTTCCTTTCCATAAATAATCTGCTGGAAAAAAATGGGGAAAAAAGAAAAAAACCAAACCACTTATGTCCTTGTTCCCCTGGGCTACAATCACAAACTCTGAGAGCAAACCTGTCTTGCCCACGCCCCCCAACTCCTGCAGAGTCTACCAGCAAATAATCCCCTTGCCCCCCAGCAAAGGAAATCAAAAGTGCCTGCGAAGAATCCTCTCCCTTTGTGGGAAACAGGAGCAAAGATTTGGGGGGTGCAAAACCGTCCCATAAACACAGCTCCTCAGGGTGATGGGGTGTCCCCTGCCCTGGCGGGTCTGGGGGTTGCACCCCATGTTGGGTGGGGGTCTGGATGCAGAGCCTGAAATGGGCAACACTAGTGCAAAGTGAGGTGTTCCCATCAGAAAGCGCAGTTTGCAAGTACCATTTTAGGCTGCTTTTTCTATTTTGAAGCAAATTCCTTTAATGCAAAGGAAAGAAGAAGAAGAAGAAAAAAAAAAATATATATATATATATATATATACCCCCAGGAAAAGGGATCTGCAGAGACCTCTGCATTCCCTCCGTGCCCCCATCCACAGCAGGACCCTACCAAGTTGCTTTTGTGCTCAGCCTCCAGCTCCTTCTGCTACAACACTTCCTGCCCCAGTGCCCAGGGGCACAAAGTGCCTTCAAAAGCCCCTCTGCCAAGGGGCAACACACATGGAGAGGGGCAGATGCAGGGCAGGGACAGGGGAGTTTTTTCCCCATTTTGCAATGGCTCCATCCCTTCCCACCCCACAGAAGATCCCACAGGCTGACTCCACTCCACTTGGATTTTGCAAGCTCAGTCCTGCTGCTGTTTGACAGCTGCCCCCCAAGCAGCTTAAAATTAATGCTCTGCTTATAATTAATGCTATTTTCTAATAACAGGTCAGAATCCTTCCCCCTCCCTCGTTCCCCCGGTCCCCACCCCTGCGAGATCAGTTTGCTGGCTCCCTGAGTGGCAAAACTTGGTCCTGAGTGGGAATGGAGGCTGGACAGAGGGCAAAAATGGAGTGGGAGGATGGAAAAGAGCCCCGTTGGAAGGCAAAACCATGCTGCGATGGGCGAACTGCATCTCCAACCCCTCCTGCTAAATAAAAGCATGGTGGGTTTCTGGAGAGCATCTCCAAGAGGCTCAAGGAAATCTTCCCCCAAGGATCCTCCCCGGATCCTCTATCCCTGCGATGCTAGAGCTTCCCATCGCCTCCCAGGGCTGCAAAATACGGATGTTCCCAAGTTAACACCCTGCCACCACGGCGAAACGATCCCCGGGACAGCAGCACCAGAGCACTCCCGGCACTGGAACAAGGAAGTTTCTCCTGCCTCAGCGCCAGCCTCGCTCCTTCACTCCCCCGAAAAATGCATTTGCAAACGGCAGCCGGGGAGAGCACAAACAACTCCCGGCAAACTCCTCGCAAACTCTCATTTGCTTGCTCTGCAAAAGCTGCGAGTCGCCTCCGCCGTCGTGGGCTTTTTAGGGTCCCTCCGCGCAAGAGATGCTCGTTGCGCCACTTGTTTGGCAGCCCCGATTTTCCGTGCACGGCAATTTCTGAGCATTTTTGTTAAACAACAGGGGGGGGGGGGGGGAATAAAAAGCACATCCCCGGTTGACTGCGCCGAGCGGGGAAGGCTTGACAGCTCCAACAGGACATCTCATCCCACGACATGTCTACTCTTAATGCAAAATAAATCATCGCCGCGTCTCTCGGCATTTTTTTTTTAGCTCTCTCTCGTGGCACGCCTGCGATTTTGGCATTCAAAGGCAAATCGGCCGGGCTCCGAAGTCTGCGTGCCCCTTCTCGTGGTTCCTTCCCAGCACACACAAATCCCTTGTACTTTTCCCACCAGTGAGTCCTGCAGGGGGGGACCCGGAGGACCGATCCCACCCCCACCTCTCTGCGTTTAATTCACCGGCGCACCTCTCCCGAGCAACAAAAGAGAGTTGAGCCAACGTATGACACCTTGGCTTCTCTCTTTTTCTCCCCTCAAAATGTTTATTTTCAGTTTTAAAGACACCTTAACCCGCCATGTTGAACTGACAAGCTTTATAAATATTCATTTACCGCAGTTCGGGAGCGCTACGGGGGAAAATATGTAGAGAGATCAGGGCTGCACGTTTTGGCACAGCTGATTGCTTTCTTTTCTTTTCTTTTTCTTCCCCGCTATTTGCGGCGGCTTTTTTTTCACCCTTGCAGATTCGGAATAAAAAAAAAAAAAAAAAAAAAAACACACCCAAAATAACTCTTTCCGAGACACGCAGCAATTTGAAAGGGGGGTTGCATGCGAAGGATGCCCCCGAAGGATGCCAGGGAAGACCCCAAAAAGATAGATTACTTTAAAGAGAAAAAAAAAAAAAAAAAAAAAAAAAAAAGAAAGAAAGAAAGAAAGAAAGAAAGGAAGAAGAAGAGAGGGAGAAATGAGGGCATGCAGAGTATGCCAGGAAAAGAACCCGCTGACAGCCGGCGGGGAATTGCGGCCGCAGTGCCCGGGGAGGGTGCGCGGGGAGCGGCAGCCGCAAAGCCGAGCGCAGGTACCGGCTCCAGCCGGGGCTGTGCCCCAGCAGCTCCGCAAGCCTCCCGCAAACACTTCCCAACAACTCCACCTCTTCGCACAATACACCCACAGCAACCTTCCATCCCTCGGCTTCCCTTTAAAATAAGAGAAAAAAATCCACCCGACTCTCTCCACCCAAGCGCTGCGAAAAAAAAATAAAAAATTAATAAATAAAGAGAAATGCCAGCAAGGAGAGTCCCGGGGGGTGCTGCTGGATGCGGTGCCTTACCTGAGGAAGTTTGGGGGGTTAATATTTTTTTTTTATTATTTTTTTTTTTTTCCGCGCCTCAGCAGCGGGAGCCCGCGGTGCGCGGCGCTGCGCGGAGCCGTCCCTGCGCCCGCACCCGCGGCAGCCTCATTCCAATATGGCATCCGCGCAGTGCGCATGCCTGCCGCTCTTTTTAGGGCTTTTTTTTTTTTTTTTTTTTTTTTTTTTTATTTAGCAGCCAACTCCTTCAGTGACCTTTTTCAGCAGTTTAAAAAAAAAAAAAAAAAAAAAAAAAAAGAAAAAGAAAAAAAAAGAAAATCCCCCGCATCTCTCCCCCCCCTCCTTCCTTGCACCAGCCGGCATCACCGGGGAGCGGCGCAGGGAAGCGCGCAGCGGGGTCTCGCCTTGCGCGCAATTTTTGTGACACAAAATGCCCCAAAGCCAGCAGTGCTGCTAGCCGAGTGGGACATCTCCCTCCCATTTTTCCCTTCCCACCGTTCCCCGCAAGCTTCTTTTTCGGGTTCTTGCCCGATTTTGTGTCGCAAAGAAACTTCCAGGGAGGATGAGGAAGCAGGGAAAGGAAAAAAAATGCACCGCGTCCCCTCTGCTCCGACTGCCTGGACTTTCCCCTGATCCTCTATTACCTATTCTTTCCCTGTTGCAAAATATAAAAAATAAAAATAAAAACAAGAGCAGGCGAGGCACAAGGCAAGATGCAAAATCAGCCGGGGCACTCCCCTCCCAGCGCGCAGGCACACACACAACTTTCTGGATGTCGTTTGCGCGTTGGGTTTTTTTTTTTTTCCCTTATTTTTTTTCTTCCCTCCCTCCCCCCCTTCTTTGTTTTTTTCCTTTTGTTTATTCTTTCTTTTATTTTTCCTTGTAGTGGCTGCAGGGGATCCGCGGCAGAATCGCACCGAACGTCGCCGTGCGGGTGTGCTTGTGCGGGGGTGTCTGCACGTTCAGCCACACTGCGGGATTTTTCTGTTTTATTTTTTATTTCTCTTTCAAGATCCTGAAATCGGCCCCGATGTAGGGCTGGAAACCGCCCCATGCCCCCCGCCCTGACTGCTCCAGCACCCCGGAGGGGCGCAAGAATTCCCGGGGGCGATGAGGGCAATAAAAGCCCCCTTTGAAGCCATTTTTTGGGAGGATGCCCCGACTCAGCCATCTCCACGGCTTTCCCTACCCGGCTTTGCTCAGCAGCGGGGCGGTGGAGGATTTTGCAGAGATTCCTCTGCCTGCCTTGCAGCCCTGCCCAGAGGCTGCACAATGCTCCTCGCTGTCGATTTTGGGATTTTTTTCATATCCCTCCTCCTTGCAGTATCCCTGATAGGTGTGAAGATGCAGACAGATACCTTTGGAGCATCCTCCGGGACTAGGGCTGGTGCAGCACATGCATATTCAACAGGTCCAGAGGGGAGCAGAGGGAAGGGGCTTCCTCACCACAGGGCTTTGTTCTTTCCACCCATGAAATTCACCCCAAACACCGGTGTATTTGCCCTCATGCCAAGACTGTAAAGTTTACATCTCCCCCCACAGGCTCAGACACAATCTCTATCTTGGTTGACTTTTTCTGGTCATTTCTGAGTGTAATAGAGAAGAAGAAAAGTGTGCTTTTTTTTTTTTTTTTTTTTTTTTTTTTCTTCCCCTGGGATTTGTTCATGGAGGAGTTACTGAATACTGGAGAAAACAGCAAACTCTACAGACATTGCATTTCTTTCCCGCAAACCACCTTCTTGCCATTTGTGGTCCATCTCCAAAAGGCCATGGAGAAGGATTCAGCCCCTCTGGTTCCAGTAGAGTTGCTGTAAAACACATAAATCGGGCAGTTCGTATTTTTTCTGGCTTACAGGATGGATGGGATTTCAAAACAGCAAGGGAACACTGTCCAAACTTCAAAATAACACCCAAAATCTAAAAGATGCCAGGAAAGTGGCTGACATTTTTAGCTGGGAGGCATTTCAGATTTTCAACGTACTTTTGAAAAAAAAATAAAAATTCTGCAAGCACAATATCTGTGTGCTTGCTCCTTTTCACCTTCTCCAGATTAGGTCACACCGAAGTTCCCCTCACTGTAACACATCTGTAGGTGCTGCTACCAGGCTCTGACACTACCACCATTCAACCTAGGGTAGCAGAAACAGCTCTCACATCACTGCAGATGTTTCTTCATCTCCTTTCTATTACCACCAGCTGCCTTTGTCCTCTGTTCCCATTCACACTTAAGGGCTCTTTGCTTTGGTTCCACTGACCTGGACCTCTTCTCTCTTGGCCCTCTCTTATTTCTATTTACAGACTAATTGTGAAGAGCTGAGAGCATGTTTGGCCATGTTCATAGAGATGTAGAAGAAAGCATTATCCTTGTCCAAAGAGTTTATCATCTAAATTAGCTCCATGGAAGGTGTCCAAAAAGGTGGATTAAAAAAAATAATAATTAAAAAAAAAAAAAAAAATTGAGGCTGAGGAAGGAAATCCCTCCAGATTTTTTTTCTAAATGGCTGCTACCGTAAGACTTTCAGATATGAATGAAAAGGTGCAGATTTATAGCAGGCCTGATCTGAACATGACTGTATCAGCTCCTGTTGGCAGCAAAGACTTTGGATCTTGTTCAGAGCTGAGAATACAAATTGGTTTGGTGGACATAAATTGCAGCAATATCTGAGCAATTTCATTTTAGTACTACCTTTCAGAGTATCCTTGGGAAAAAGGAAACACTGAGAAATGCTGAATTGTCCCAGCTGAGCATCCCAAGATATAAAATGGATTTAATCCATCAGTGAAAAACCACACCAACATTAGCACAGGTTTTAGTCTCAGTGGCCCTGTGTTCCCAGGGATATGTCTCCAACGTTACACTAATTTTGCTGCTATTGATGTTGCTGAGTGTCAGACCTGTTGTCAGCCACCTAACGCCCATACTTGTATTTGGAGTAAGGAATAGAAATTTCTCAACTGATATTTTTTGGTTGTTTTCAAGAAAAACACTTTTATGCAAATAGCACTGATAAAAGAATAAATTGACCTGAGTATTAAATACCCAAGTTATGATGATTGTCCATCTGCCTTGCCTGTGATATTCACCTCCAAAGGATGTTCACACCCTATAGTTTTCATAGCTGAACAAGAGGAACATTTCCAACCCAGTGAAATTTCAACTCCAATTACTTTAGATAAGGTACTGGTGGTTTCTGACCTCCAGGATAGAGGAGATGTGGGGATATAAAAAGCCCCCCCTACACAAAGAGATGCAATAACATGCACATACAAACCATATGACATTAACACTCCCAACTTCTATCTTTTTTCCAGGCTTGGGAAGATAAATGCCCTGGGGGAGAGCATTTGGTAGGATTTATGGATTGGTGTGCATCTTCACATCCTTTTCTGGCCCCAATTTAGCCAGGAGCCTCAAGGACTCAGAGTGTCCCACGAGCTTAACACAGGGCTGAGGTGATCCTGTGCAATGTGCTCTAGGTGATCCTGTTCGTCAGGGGGGTTGGACTGGATGATCTTCAGGGGTCCCTTCCAACCCAACCATTCTGTGATTCTCTATTTGCACACAGTATATGGACTTCTCATAAACCTAAATAAATGGCGTCAGTCCTGCAGGTGGTGCAAATAGTGGAGCTTGATACCACGTAAAAAAGGTAAAACTCTCCTGGAAGCTGACACAGGGATGCTCTAAGCCTAGTTTCACAGTGCCATCTTCTGGAGAAGAACATCAAATTTACAAAGCGTTTTGCAGACGCTTTTTTTTTCTCCCGATTTACCGTTGAGCGTAGGGTGCTTTGAAGGCAGGTGTTTAAGGCATGATCTAAAGCAGAGATTAGCATAAGTGAAGTTAATCCAAAATTTAAACTCTCTCGCTACGCTCCATAGTAAAAGTCCTGCTTGTTAAGCACTGCGAGCAGCAGTGAGATTACTGGTTTGGGAATTGTATTTGTAAAACCTTCCCTTTGGAAAGGGAAGGAACCTGGTTAGCATCTCCCACCACTTCGAACCCTTTCATTTACAGCACCAGCCCTGCATGGTGGTAAAAATCCAGTTTCTAGCTCTACCCTTTCTCCTGCAACAACTCAAGGAAACTGGTTTTAACATTAACTCAAAAATCTGAGCCAGTGCATCATGTCTGCAGCTCAAGAACGCTATGAAAATGTGCTGAACAGCAGCTCTTCCACCTTAATAGTAAATAAAAAGGAAGCACGTGTTATATCCAATAAATCACAGCACAGAGGTTCAATACTGAGGCTCGTAGCTGAGAGTCTTATTGATCACGCTTGCACTACAGAAGAGATCCACTCCCATGGCAAGGACTTGCTCATTTGTAGCATTTATTAACAGCTTCCTTATTTACTTTGATTATTTACACACCTTTACCCAGCAGGAAAACACCTCCTGGTGTGCTTAGCCTCTAGGAGCTGGGGTTGGGAAGGGAGGCTGGGGAAACCGAGGCCAAATTCTCTGACCGACAAGCAGGAGCAGGAGCTCATGTCTTATAAACAAAAGCTGAATTCTGCCTCACATCTGCATTTCTCGTCATCACTGATGTGTCCCAGTAGAGAAACAGAGCTTCTGCTGCAAGCTGAGAGCATTTTCTATCACAATACACAAAACACTGAGTTGTCCTAGCCCTCTGTGCACTCTTCTTGCACAATGGACTCAAAAACCAGCACAGGCACCACCACAGTTTTGGTACTGAATCACATTTATGAGATCATAGAATCATAGAATATCCCAAGTTGGAAGGGAACTATAAGGATCATTAAGTCCAACTCCTGAGGGTCAGTTGCAGGCTTTAATCTCCTGGCACATTCCCATAAAAGCTCAAAAGCCTGTCCACAACATGCTTTGTGCTGAAGTTTCTCCTGTGAACATCTCCCTTTGGCAATTTCCAATGAGATGGACAAAACCTAGAAGGGATGCAATATGCAAAAAGTACCAGGAAAAATTACTCTCAGGTTACAAAAACAAAAACAAACAAACAAAAAAACTCATCTTGCAACTGTATACTTGGCCTTTTCCTCCCTCTTTCCAGCCCCCATTCACTGCTACCCCCAAAATAACAGCAAAGAATTAAAGGGGCACGTAAGTAATGTTTTTGACCTACAAAGATAAGATGAAAATGATACATTTGGAAGTACCTCTCCAAAGCTGACTGTGAAGCAGGCACGTGGATGGCTTTTACTGTTTTAATGGCCCCTTCTGTATTAAGGAGAAAGATTAAGAATAAAATGCCACTAATTGCACATAAAGGCTTCGGTTTCCACAGTAGTGTAAATGTACATTGCATTCAGCTTAATCTCCATCTGCCCCTTAGAGCATAATTGATTTTTTATTTTAATTTGAAGGAGCTGACACTTCTATTTTTTCACTGCCAGGTTGCTAAACGCATTTAATAAGAATGCATATGAGTGCAGGAGTCTGCAATATGCTATTAAAGGTAATAGGTAACATATTTAAGGTCATAATGAGCTCGGGACTAAGTATCTCAGTCCAGGGATCAGGAGCGAAGGTATATAAATACTTTACTTACTAGGATTCTGTCAAGCAAGACGTGGCTGTGGGTTAATAAATAAAGAAGGAATTTCTTGTGAAAGCTTTCAGAAAAGGAACTTTTTCTTACAAAGGGAATTTTCTGGTCTCATTTGAGGCCACGTCCCTTTGGCAGTTCATGTCCTACCTACTGCCAACTCTAGACTCTCATTGCAGACCCCAGCTCACCTCTGACAAGAGATGGTTTCCATGCCTCAGTTTCCCCATCTTTAAAATGGAGAGAGAAATACGGTGCTGGCTTTATAAATTGCTTGGAGATTCACTGCTGAAAACTGTCAGTCACTTGTGTCTTGTATTTGAGCCTTGTCGTCTTAGTGAGCCCTTTAAAGCAAATCCTGTTACATCCCTCTTCTCCATTCACCAGAGCTTCATCTATGTCAGGCCCACTCCCTCCTGAGATAATGAAGTATTCCTAAAACTACGTCTTAAAAAGAAATAAATAAAAAGTAATGTGCTTGTGGGTCTTAGCTGTACCTCCAATAACCCACAAGCCTTAAATATAGAGTTCCTGGAAAAGAAAGAGTTGAAAAACTAAAATTCCTGGCCAATTTGTGTGCACAGATTATCCTCAGCTGCAGCACAGTGATTTCTGTTCTCAAGTTTTTCTCTTCCCTGGTCTTGGAGAAGGTTTCCTACTGGGCAGCTTTTGGAAGTGTGTACGGCTGGGAGGGTGGTAAGGATGAGGAAGGCAGCAGTGTTGGGGCACAGGACCAGGGTGAGCTCTTACTGAGCCCACATCTGCATTAGATGGATTTTCTTAACAGACAATAAAGCACACCCCTGTTAAACGAGATGAAGCTAGAAGACAGCAGAATGGGTGGCATCCAGCCCTAGATCCCTAGGGCTCCTTTACAGGTTCCTACTTCCCTTTCATGGTGTTCCGAGCTCTCTGTGGACTGTTGGGGAATCAAGCCACATAAATAGAGTTTTGACGACAAGTACAGTAAAGGTTATTTGTAGCAAAAGCCTGATTCTTCTCTGGTACTGCTTGGACTCAGGGAAAATAGTCCTTGCTTCTTCCACATCCTTGCCTTATCCATTTAGATTCAGAAAAGAAGCATTGTGCAGGTGGGAGGCTAAAATGTAAGGGAATTAAAAGCCAGGTCCATAGAGGTACTTAAGAATTTAAGTCTTTGTTCGTCACTTATACTTTGTTTGCAAACAATTGATTTTAAGAATATAAAAATGTTTTTAAGAACCCCAAAAGGCTGGACCCCCAGGGAAGACACCCCCAGGGAAGGCACCCCCAGGGAAGAGGCAGGGAGATAAGGTTGGATTTTGGCTGTGAGCAGACATCCCCACTCAGAGCTGGCTTCAACCATATACCCATTTGATTTTCATTAACTGGTTCCACTGGAGGCCAGGACTCTGTCCAGGTTTTTTCCAGCTGTCCAGTGTGGACATCTGACCATCTCCTAAATCCTGCCTGGAAGCCAAGGAGCAGTATAGGAACAGGTTCTGACATCCATGCTAGCCATACTTTTCAGTGTTTTCAGCTGCATTGTGAAGTATCCTACTTTCATGGCACATTCTTGTTGCTTTTGTATCAGCTGTGGGACATAAATATTATTTATCTCCCAGGTTTTCTTTTGGATTGAACAAACGAGTTCCCTTTGAGGTGAACCCTGGGTGTATTCAGGGGTTGTTTGAAGGATTTCCCTTTGTAGGCAGTATGACCCATGCTAAATTTGCCTCCTTCTGTCCTACCCAATCCTCCAATACTATCTGAGTAAGCCTCAAATCCTCAAGTACCCCTAGGACACTCTGCCAGGATCCCAATGGAGGGATGTAGTACAGAAATGCCACTCCATTGGGATGCATTTTGCCCTAAAAATTAACTCTGATCTTAGGACCAGAGAGATGTCATGTGAATCCAGGAGGAGCCCATGGCCAAGCACCAATGTATGTGGACACAGCTGGTGGCCCTGGAGGAGGCCAGCCATGAGTTGAATGGCCACGACTTGGCCTGGAGGCTGGACATCTCCCCTTGCAGCAAACAACATGAGAATGGTAAATACAAGAAGAATTCACCAGCATTGGATGGGTCTACTGACCACCTTTCACTATAGTTGTGGTGGCATCACCATCCCTGGGAGTGTTCAAGGAAAGGTTGGTTGTGGTGCTTAGGGACATGGTTTAGTGGGTGACATTGGTGGTAGGGGGATGGTTGGACCAGATGATCTTGGAGGGCTTTTCCAACCTTAATGATTCTATGATTCTATATAAATGTAAAAGTTCTTTCAAGAAAAGAATAGGTTTAATTACTCTGAAAATGTTTTAATATGCCTCTTTACACAGGCAGGAATAATGTTTTTATTTTCTCAACACAAACAACTTCTGTTTTCACGTTCACTTCTATAATTTCATGTTGTAAAAACAAGAGAAGGTTTTACCCTGACAAATCAGCTTAGTGCTTGTCTCACTGTTCTTTAATTTGCCTCCTTACAAACAAAAAGATATTGTCCTGTCCTGTCAAGTGGAAGTGCCTGCTGAAAAGCACTGGGTTTAAAGTAGTGTTTGGGTAAACAAATCATGCTCATAGTCTAGTATTAATTAATTTTGTTACTGTCTATGAAATATCCTGTTTCTCCAGGATTCACAAGAGGCAGTTCAATACATTAGCATGAACAAAGAGTGCAAAGCAAGAGCTATGGCAAAGGGGGATGCTGGAGGAGATGCTGACAAGACAGGGCCAGGGCAAACATCTTCTGTTTAAAAAGCAAGAAGTTAGAAATGCCAGGGATGGAAGATCATGTAACATGTCCTTCTTAAACTGCCAGGTGTAATGTCACTGCCACGTAACTGGGATGTGCTGATTCCTAGCATTTGAAAGGTTTATTTGGGCGTGTTGCATCTCCCTCCGTCATCGGGATGCAGGCTTCACTGATATCGCTCTTGACTCCCATTTGGCTTTACAAGAAGCATACCTACAAAATTAGGTTGTTGGGATGCAGCTCCAGATTAGCACACTTAAATCTAGGCACCACCAATGCAGGCATCTCCATGTAGGTCAGGAGATGAATTCAAGTACCCAAATGGAGATGTTCAGTGCCCCGTGATTTGTCTTAGTGTGTCCCCTTTGGTCTCCAACTACCACATTAAAAGGATTGGGTCTCAAACATGTCTTCTGATGCATCTGGTAGAAGATTTTCTGCTTTAGGTAACCAAAGCCTATACCACCAGGTGTCCAAGCTCAATGTCAATAGAGATCCAGCAGCCAGATTATCAGTAGGGTCTGGAGAACAAGACAGCTGAGTAAATGCTGGTACCCAAGGTAGGGGTGAGTTGAATTGCTTTGTAGAGTTGACTGACTGCTCTGACCAGATACCCACCAAGTTCAGGCATGCAGGCCATATGAAGACACCTGAATTTGAACCTTCAGATTAATCTCACCTCATACATACTTCAATAATGCCCTTGAGAGCTTCTGGGTACCCAAGAAAGCAGCCCAGAACCAGGAATTGTGATTCTGTTCCAGAAAAATGTCAGTACATAATTGTGGTAATTTATTATGAGCACTGTGGAAAATCAGGAAACTGAAGTCTGTGAGGCCTTTGGTATGACTCTTATGTTCTTATAAGATAACTTGTGCCTGGCCCAGCAGTAGGATGGAACTGGTGAGCTAGATACATGGAGGCATATCCCAGTTTCATTGCTATGACAGCACAGGGAAGAGAGGTAGAGGAGGAACTTTCAGTCATGCCAAGCCTTAAAATGGACTTGATTTTCAGCACAAATATTAAATAATAATAATAATAATAATAATAATAATAATAATAATAATAATAATAATAATAATAATAATAAATCCACTATAAATACATTCCTGGTACAGTTGGGACCCCACCTCCTGTCAGAATAGGCTCCAAAGACATTTGTCCAGCAATTTCAGCACACTCTGCTACAGCAAAAAAGACAGAAAATTCAACAAAGATGGAAGATATACAAAGTAATTCAAAGGTGTTTGTTCAGCAGAGGCATAATTTTCAAAGGAGGCAGAGCAAATTCAGATCCAGTGGGAAAAGGCACAAAATTTCCTTTGGACTGCTTGGAAAATCCTCACTCAGTGTGCTGAGAAAGAGGGCCCTTGTGAGGGCAAACCATGCATTTACAGAACAATTTCCAAAAAGGATTAGCATCAGCACTTGCCCGTTTGAGGCACAGAAAGGTGACTTTGCCACGTCACTGGTCACAGCCCAATGATCCATCATTAGGCCATTCTGCCTCTCCATTTTTCATCTCACCAGGTAGTTTTAATGCTAATCTTCTTAAATGCCTTTTTATAGCTGGTAGCTGGAGGCTAGTTGAGTTTTAAAACCTTTACAGTTGTACAGTCGTTTACAGGGCTGCTTTAAGACATGACATATATTATGTATGAAGCTTTAGAACAACCAGCCGTATCAGGGCTGATGGAGAACATGAAAGCAATACAGCAATGCTCCTTCCTATAGCACTTTGTTACAGGTGACAAGAGATAGGAGATCCAAACCTGAGTAAAAATGGCAGCAGGAAATTATTTTCCTAAGAGACTCCTAAAGAATTTAATGGCAAATAAGGTTTTTAAAGTTATTAAGAAAGAAAGGGCTCCTTTAATTAAAAAGAAATCAGATTCTGTAAAATGCTTAAGGTTATATCCATCTGCCTGAATAAGGACATATTTCGACATCTACATTTAAAATATTAACTCCCTCTCTAACTTATGGGGAAATCACTGTAGGTACTGGGCTTGGAAAATCATATCACTATAGGGTAACTAGCAAATAGTATACCTATGCTTGAGGCTTCCTAGTTCCCATTTTTGAGTATGATGAGAAGATGAGAAGAGTCCTAAATCCAACCAAGAGATAACAAGTCATGGTCCCATGGGAGCAGAGATTTCTCATAGGGCCGTGACTCATATGACAAAATTATGCCCGTATGTAAAAGTTTTCTGTACTGGATCTACACTGTTTTCAGTCTCTTTAAATTAAGCCCTCAATGAGCATCCATGGGGACTTCTTCTCCCAGAAGACAAACTGGAATCTGCAAAACTACCTTAAATTCACTGTGGTTGTAATCCTTCCCAGTCCATAAAGAAGTTTGAACCATTCTCCCTCCTACCCCAAAACAAAGTCAGCAACTCCTGTCTCCTCCCTGGGACATTTTCCAAGGCTGATTGGAAACAGAAAGTCTTTGTTCTCCTGGAGTTTAAACAGCTTTGGTTTTATGCCAAAGAGGAGCACAGAAGTTGAGTTTCACTCTCAGTGGTTTCAGACTTCTTTCTGGAGAGCTCAAGAGCCAGCTCCTGTGAGTAAAACAGTTTCACAACACTAAAAGCTTCTCATTGACACCCACAGAGCACTTGAGATGTCTTTTCCAAGAAGTATATTTGTGTTCTCACTCCTTACCATGGTGGTCTACCTCCAGGTAAAGCAAACCTGTCCAAACACATTATAAGAAGTTCATGAGAAAGACGCATGGTCTATTGAAAGCCTGGAGGGAAAGCATTCTCTCCTAGGAGTATTATCACATTAGTGGCACATAGTGGTTATCAAGAGCTTATGTCCCCTTTAAGTGGTATCAAGAGCTGGAGCAATTGAAAGATAATAAGAAGAAAATGAGTAATGAATCAATTTTATTGGGTGCCATTAAACAGACCTCACTGGAAGAATATGTGTTGATACTTCCCAATAAAAGGGATGGATGGGAACAGACAGCATCAGGGGCTAGCACTCCCACACTTTCTGTAGAAATAAATTATTTTTTGAATGAATTTTGCTTTAGCCATAGGCATCTGCTGAAAAAAAATATTTTATTGTGCCATTCAGTATAAGTGGAGCAAGTGGACAACTTACTCTTTGTTTACAGAGAGAAAATAGGAACTCGTTGGAGATAAAAACCCACTTTGCACACAGAAAAGCTGACATTTGTGCCACTCAGACATCCCTGTGGGTTTCTGCTTTGCTGTCACATCTCTTCCCTTTTTTCATGCCCTACATCCCTCAGCCACCATTCTCTGTTACACCTCTTCGGTTTGGAAGAGGTTCTCAACTCATGTTTGTGTCAATGCTGCAGCACACATATCTATCATATATATATATATATAGCCATGTGGCTGCTATATATATGTTCCCTGCTGAAAACAGAGTAAAATGAGCCTGTGTGGGCATTTCTTCCTACTACAGCAAGACCAGTTCCTGTAAACTAGCTTGGTTATCTTCCCTCCACACTGAATTGTGGAGATATATGTAGAGCATGCTGTCTTCAGAGACAACGCTCTCTGATGCAAAGACTCCTGATTAATTAGGGCCATTTCACACACAAGTTCACATCCCATATTCACCACAGCAGCCATCCTCTCAGATACAAGTGGCTGATATAAGCTGTCTTGATGGCGATTATGGATAAACAGGCACCTCCCATGCCTTGATCCCAAGGACTTTCAGATATTTCTCATACAGCAGGAATTTCATGCCAGAGCTGTGTGTCATTGCCTAGAAGAACAGTCTAGACAACAATCTTAAGTGATCTTCCCAACTTCTCCTGGCTGATTCTCAGTAAGAGTCCCCCAGTGTCTCTGCATTGCCTTTATGGTGAATTTTTGTCTTGGGATGGACCCAGCTCCACCGTACCCTTGTTGTAATCCCTTGTGGTGCATCTGTGAGTCCAAGATTGCCAAACAGGGTGAGTGGCAAGAAGAAAATCCAAAGCTATTTCAGTTCCATCATGATGAATGAGTTCCTTTTTTTTACTGTTTCTTATGTTTCAATGTTTTTATCCCTGTTTAATTCTTCATCGAGAGATAATTTATGTCTAATTTCCAGAATTTGAGTCAGCTCTGGATTTCTCTAATATCAGTTCTTCCCTGTGTTAACTTGCAAACATCTGTGATTGCAAACAGATGTCTTCTGGCCTTTGGAAATCCCTGGGCATTCGGGGCTCTGTGTTTCAGTTGTAACATCCAGTAGTGAAGAGGCCAAAGGACGAGAACATATGTTCCACGTCGGCTTTAAACTAGCAGATCTCCTGCGACATCAGCAGCCTCTTATTAGGACAAGGGTGAAAAGACCTACTTAATTATGTAGAAACACCATTTGGGGTGAATCTGAAAACAAAACAGAACACCAACCAACTGACCAAAAAATAAATTTTAATTCAAGAATAAAACCTTATTGAATGTTATGCAATAACTGACCAATTCTCCCCCCAGCCAGAAAGTTTTGGGACCCCACCTTGAGCTAAGCCAAAAGCTAAGATCTGTGGGAACAGATGGCCAAAGTCACTTTGCTTGGGCAGAGTTCTCCTTGATAAAAGCTAGGTTTCCAGCCTGTAGAGCTGCTATTCTGGTGAGATGAATAAAAATAAGTAGGTCAGTTAAAGCTCCATTTTCAACAACATAACTGCATGTGTCACAGGGCAATGGCTGTAAAACATCACCCTTTGCTGTGTAACATTGTCAGAAAATCTTTTGAAGTATAGGTTTGGCCTAAGACATATATATATTGACTGGGGATCTGTAAAGCACTTGGACAAACATGAATTTTCTATCACTTTTTGTTGTGGTTAAAAGAACTACGCTGTGTTATGAAAAGCATAGTTAGGATTTTCCTCCTCAGGACTTTATGGAAAAGATTGCCTTGCAAATACTACTTGAAAACCCTGCAGAAAAAACAGTACGCATATTTCCATGGGTGTGTATGTGCATGGTCACTTAATCATATTTCTGAATGACCCCTTCAGACAATGAACGCAGATTTACCTACAGACACCCTTCAGATTCTAAGACCCACATGTCAGATCAGTCCCTAAACAGAAATAATCTTTGCTTGGCTACCTCTGGGAGCAAACACCAGAAAATTAAAGCCTATTTATCACCAATTGGCAGAGTCCAATTTGCAGAGCTGTTTGCTGGGAAGCTGTGAGTGTGGGTACAGAATCGCTTACCCTTTGCATGGTTGTCTTCAAGCAAAGTGGTCTAGGTAGGACATTAGGAAAGCAACACTACATCTTCCTTGTTCAAAGAACAAATGAATAAATAAATAAAAAAGAAACTCCCCTTAGGACCACCTTCTCACATTGCAAAATAAACATTTCAGTTCCTTTAGGGAAAGGCTTTTCTTTGAGTTTTTTTTTCCCCTCTTCTTTAACAAAGAAGGGAAAGATGCCGTTTGCCTCGAGGTTATACCCATCCCTTCTGGCCTTGGACAATACAGCTATTCCTGGAAGCCACGTACAGCTCCAGGTACTATACGACCAAGGCTCCCTCCTATGTGTAGAGGAGGTCACCACCCTTATTCCAAAAGCCTTGCCATTTCCCACACTGAGAGAGATTGTGGCCATCTAATATTAGGCACCTCATTGTAGCAGGGAATGAAAAGCTGCTGGAGGAAGAGGAAGCAGATGAGATGCACAGATATACAAGCTGGAGCAACAATATGAGCAGAAGTTACAAAGCAGTTAAAGTCCTGTTTTTCAGAGGCTTATACCTGGCAAAATGCATCTGGGGAGTCTGCAAGGCAATCAGACAGCTGCTGGAAGAGGACAGATAGGGATTTCTAACCCTCCCCCCCAAAAAAAGAGCAGGGCAAAGGCTGTGGTTCTTCTCAACTAGACGTAGCTGTTCAGGAGTGAGTTGTCCAAATCCAGAGATGGGAACTGTTGGAGAGCAGTTCGTCTCACTATTCCAGACAGTGGTATTAAAAGGAGGTGAATCTCCTTTAGAAACTTTTGCTTCCCTCTGTGGGCTCTGGAGGGAGCTTGGACAGCTGAGACTGATGGACTAACTTCGGGCAGCTATAGCTGAGTGAGATTAATCTCACCCCCCTGGTACCGGGGTTTGGGTGGGAGATGAGTACCTAATGGTTTTGGACATCAAAAAACAGACCAAAGGCACTGCAGCCTCCTTAGGAGCAACATGTGGATGTGCTGAACTTATGGCAATCATCCTTTTTTTGTTATAACTGCCACCACCTTAGCTCTCACTTTTTTTATTACATTGTTTTCAGCTTTGCTTTGTCACCAAATTTTTCAGCAGAATCAACACTTTTTTATCATGATATATGCTCGGGTATAATACTCTTTCTGAGGAGATATTGCTCTTTCTTTATCTATTTTTATGTTTCACATTTAACTTTATCTATATAGATGCTATCTACCTCCCTTCAGGGATGCTCTTTTGTTGTTTCAACTCCCTTAACGAGAATCAGGGGTTGATTTGATTCCATCAGTCAAATGCAGCTACCTGAGGATGATGCCTCTAATTTAAGGCAGAGATTCAGGCTCCCTCTGTAGTCAGTGGAGAGAGATGGTTGCTTACAGAGGGCAATTCAGCTTATATCTGACCCCAGTTAGATGGTCTGCTTGGTGGGAGTGCTCCTTTCTCCTGCTGCAACTCTCAGCTGATTGTCCACGATCCTACCTTTTATACAGGTAAGGTTAGTTGAAATTCATCTTACCCATAATATTTGTGCATTGTTAGTCCAAATACAGGTGCCCTATTTCCTGAATATTAATTTTTGTCTTGGAGCAGTGTCCAGCTTACATCTTTGTTCCATTTTTCAATTCACTTCACACTAATAGAGCATCTTTGGCCAAAGAAAGGACACAGCTTGGGCTGATGCTTGCTTTCATACCACCTGTAGTCCTTAAGGCTGGTTGCTGAAAGCTCCGTGGTTGGTGGACTGTAGGATTTCCCTGCAGCATTTCCACCTCCCTTGCTTCCTCACCTCCTCGGTAGCATTAGTTTTTTTTGTCTTAAGCTACTGCTACACTGCTTTCCAGCCAAAACCATTGACTTCCCTGGCTATTTTCTGTAGCCCAGAGGTTGGACTCAATGATCTTGAGGTCTCTTCCAACCTAGAAATTCTGTAATTCTGTGAAATTATGATCATTTTTTCTAACTTTAAATTCAGATATTTTCACAAGCTCCTTCTGAGAATGCCTAGATTTTACTTATTATTATTATTATTTTCTGTGTGTGTGTGTGCCCATTCTCCTTTACGGCTGGCCTCAAGTGAGGGATTGCACGAACCCTCTGAAACTATACCTTTACATCAGAAAACACCATTTCTTCACGCTTTTCCCAAACCTTCTCCCTAGTTTGGTATTCACTGATGCATGCGACATCTTTCCTAAATGTCATTCCTTGCAGGAATGCAAAACCCTGCAGCACAGTTTGATATTCAGCCTCAGCATCTGAAAGAGCCACTTCCATTTAAAGTCTTGAGAAGCAATGCCAAATGCAAAGCCTCGTGTGAGCACTATGGTGCCTGTAACAGAGCTTCAGGTCTGTAGTGGGCACTGCATTTACAAGCAACCAGCTCAATAAATAAATAAATGACTAATAAATTAAAGTGAAAAAAAATAAATCAGGGAAATACAGGAGTTTGTAGGCTCTACCACAAAGATGCTTGCCCTGGGGTAAATAACAATTTCTGCTTCTATTTCTGCTCACCACGTGGTGTGTTTCCAGCATGATCTCAGTCAGGGTTCCAAGTTTGTGTATGGGGGTGTCATTAATAAAAAGTAGGCAGTGCTGTGACTTGGCTCTGCTCCCTAGAGAAAATCCCTCAATCTTTTAAGCAATTATCCTGACTGCAACCCCCAGGGTTTTGCCAGTCTATCCCCCTAACACTTCAATTTCTCACTGGTCTCCCTGCCAGGTGGTGATGGCTCTGGGACCAGCCTGACCTCCATCAGCAATGCACATGATACAGAGGGTCTCCCCAAAGGCAGGGGGCGAGGAATTGCCACCCAAAGAGGCCTCTCAGTGACCAGAGGAAGCCCAAGTGGGTAGCACAGATTACACAAGGATTATCTTGGACTAGATTCCACTTCTGGATGGCCAAAGATAGGTCACCATTACTTTCCAGCTTGTTCCTGTGGCACAATGCTCAGAAGTAAAAATGGCTCTAGCTTTAATCAAGACACTGCTTTTTTGTTTATTTGTTTCTATTATTATTATTTTTCACTTTATACAGATGGCAAACCATGGGCACAGAATAGCATAGCAGTACAGTGCAGAAATATCCAGGATGCTGTCTAGGTACATCTCAGTACCAGCAGCAGTGACAAGCTCAGCAGAGGGTCAAGAGGAAGGTTTTCCCTCACCCGTGTTGTATATCCATATATAATAAAAGAAATCAAAGCTTTAAAATCTAATCTGCCACGAACTCTGGGAAGTATTCCAGGCAGTTATAGAAAACAAAAGCAGGGCTGTAGGATGGGATGAATTTGTACAAATATCTCTAGTGGCTGCTGTCCTGTCTCTACCTCTTTTTCTCTTGCTAAAGATAGAAATGCAACAAAAAACACTGACTGCTCTGGAACACAGCTTCTCTGGGCAGCTGCCATGCATTTCACAAAGCCTTACATCCACACACACTGCAGGCTTTGGGAATCAGAGAAAGAATTAGAGCCTGGCTTGTGAGCTGTGCTTATCCAGCTGAGCACTGGGGTTCCCTTTAAACGGCCTAGAGCAGAGTTTGTGTATCTTTATGCTTTAGTAGTTCTGCATGAAGAGCAGGAGTATGTTGGCTGTTGTGGCATGGGTCCACTGTTTGGGTACTAAAATATGAGAGCACATCTCCGAAAAATTGACTCATTCAGCTGAGACTGCTTTGTAGCAGAGCTCGTATGAGAATGTGCTTTACAGATCCAATCTATAGCCAGCTGGAGCCAGTAAAAACATTCCTCCTGAATTTAGAAAACATGTGTCTAACCTAAACAACATCATCACTGTGTCTACTGCTTGGTAAAATCACTGGGTCTCATAATGGTTGAAGAATACTAACGTCAGAGTGTGTGTTTTAGAGCCAGATTATGGTTACCTCCAGATTATTGCTACTACCAGATTTCAGGTAACCTGTCACAGGAGAAACGGGCAATTCCCTCCTTGGTATTTTCCTTTTGTTTCTTGCTTAAACAGAAGAAGTCAGTAGGCAGGGATTGAACCCAAATACCCAGTTAAGACATCAGCACGTGGTCCTCCAGGAGATCTGTCTCAGGCTAACCCCTTCTTCTGCCTTCTGCCACATTTGCTTCCTACAGTGCAAAACAAATGTTTGTTGGTTGGGTGGTGGACTGGGCTGGGACACACACTGGGAGTTAAGGTCCTGAGAAATTTAACACAAGCCTCATTGCTTTTGTTCCTCCCACCCGCTTCATTTCCAGTATGATCATTACAGACTCTCCTTGTGCTTCTCTTACATCTACCAGGAGTGTGTCTGTCTCCATACGTGAGTTTTATTCTGAAGAAAGGGGGTGGATGTTTCTCATCAGACACCAGGTAGGAAAGTAACAAACAGCACTTTGAAGACAGTTCACGTTTGGTTTGGTTTTGTGTTTGTCTTTGTTTGTTTGTTTTTGTTTTTTGTTATTATTATTATTATTATCATTATAATTCTTCTTACTATTGTTATTGTTATTATTTTATTTATTATTTTTTTCAGCAATCCCTTGGAAGAAACACTGCAAAATAGCACAGAGGTAGATTTTAATGAGCCAGTCAGGCTTCTTCCTGAATTATAAGAAAGCTTATTTGCTTCAGTATCCATTGCATCATTTTCATGACCACCCTGCTTCCTGCACACTCAGCTGCTCTTCTGGAAGGAAACAGTCACATCAATCCAAAGAGCGAAATTTAGCCAAAGGATTGAGTCCTCTTCAGAAAGCTTTTCTGTACCTGTGCACTTGCACCACGCTTCAAAATGCTCCTCACCACTACTTCTGCAGCTGAGATTGCACCGTAGAAGTGAAACAGAGTCCTCTGGCAGGTTATTAACTTAAAGTTAGATAGAATTTGCCACTTTAGAAATATCCCATGAGAGGTAGCTGAGGTCTCTTCTCAAGATGACAGTCTGCAGCTTCAACTGAAATAATATCACTGCTGCAGCTGTAAAAAATGCATTAAAGGAAGTCAAAACTGTCTTAGCAATAACATTTATAAAACATCAAGGGTGGCTTGTGAAGGAACCTGTGGTTTTCAAGTGCTAATTGAAGAAAGGCTTGGGAGCAGTGAATATTCACCAGGTCTTGGCAAATTAGCATTTTATTTCAAGGCTCTTGATGAGCGATACAACCCAGGGGAAAATAATCAAGGTCTTCTCTGGTTCATGCTACATGAATTTTGTGAATATTTAGCATTTAATCAGTTGGGTAGGTCCCCATTTCCTAAGTGATCTTTTCTCATAAATTGTTACCCAGAAAGTCAGATCCCAGCAAAAGATCTAAAAGGCCTCATCCATACCCACTTCTGTGGCCCTCTTTCCCCCGGGGAGATCTCAGACCTGTCAGAGAGACAGAAGAGCTGCAAAGAATAAAAACATATCTGATTTTTTTTTTTTTTTTTTCTTGTCTGAGCAGGAGTCTGATCCTCTCAAGTGAAGGGTGTGAGACACACGGACAGGCGAGCAATGTGATGCTTTCCTCCAGCAGCTTACAGCACCTCCTAACCATCCTTGCTCCTGGAAAAGGCTTCCTGATGCAAACCTAAATCCACTCTGTTGCAATTCAGACCCAGGGCACCCTGCCCAGGCCATAAATTCTAGTCTCCTCTCAAGCTTGAAGGAACTTGGATCTGTCCATCTCATTCTTACACAAGATGGATCTAAGCCATCAGTCCACACATGGTGTGCTCCCAAAGCTCAGCACCGTGCCAGGTGGCACAAAGAGCAGACAGAAATTGTACTGCAACTTTTCTTTAACCGTTTGGGAAGGAAGTTTTATCTTCAAGGAATAAATGTATCAGAAAAGCAGATTTTGAGCCTTCTGATAACTTCTATTCTTATCTAAATAGCCACAAACCTGGGAATCATCTAACCTCTATAAACACCGTGTTTGAGGTGCAGACATCTGATATGCTTATGCAGGTGCTTGTACTCCAGTTAGGCAATCCCTGCTTGGCTGTCTCCTCTCCCTTGTTAGGATATAGGTATAAGTATTGCTATAGGATACCTCCATTTCAGTGGCAAAGTTGATCTGAGATATCCCAGCTCTGTGGTTCACCACCTTCATCAGTTGTGCCAGATTAAGCTTTTTAGGAGTTTCCCTATATACAGCAAAGTGATCTGAGTTAAAGGTGCACCACATCATCTTGGCAATTACTTGCAGGGCTCCCAATATAATGTGCAAATACTGTAGTAAAGCCAGTCATTAAAACTAGGGTTTCAGTCCACTCTCATGATTATCATGATTAATCATTAACTCATTCTCCCATCAGGCTGGAACCCTACAAACAGTGGGTGAATGGGTGAGTCCAGGAAAAATTCTGCCCTCCAGGGCACCAGTAGTGCAGAAAGGGGATTTCTCAGCTGCTGAGCTTTTTGCAGGACTCAGGAGAAGGGTCTGACCTCCAATTGCTTGCACTGGTGAAGATGAGCTGCCCTGCCATCACTGCAATCTTCAGCCAGAGATAGTGTAGGACCACTGTAGGGATGCAGGGTGGTGTAGGATTGTCATCCCTGTAGGGATATAGGGTGATGTAGGATGCAGAGAGGGTCCACCGTGATGTAAGACATCATTTCTGTAGGGATGGTAGCACCTGGGGAGGTCCCTCTGTGATGGTGTAGGACCTTCCGTGTTTGTATCATAGCACAGGAGAAGGGATGGCCATGTAGTGAGATGTGTTCAAAGGGACTGATTTGCCCCAAAACAGCTGAGGGCATGCAAACACACTACACAAACAATACCACAGGCCCTGTAAGGTGTGAAGCTGTTCCCTTTTCACTCCATGCCAGGCACTGAACCTCTCATAATAACACAGCTCAAGCACTTATTGAATATACAGAAGAACCATCTTGACAAGGACTCCCTGGAGTATCCTGCAATACTACGTCTTGCTGGATGTTAAAACTGGTGTTGGCCGTCTTCTTATGAACATAAGCTAAAACTGACTGTTAAATGTTCCAGACCCTGTATAAAAAGAAACAATTCAGCAAGAATAGGGTCTATTTACTCTTTAATCAGCAGGGATCATTGCTGCTGGCAGCATGAATGAAGTCTGTTTCAAGTATCAGTTAAAGCAAGCTTTCTCAAGGGACATTGTTTCAGAAGCAGTTTCTCCACCAGATGAAAAATAAAATCAAATAAATAATTTATGTCAGTGTCATCCAGAAGAGGGCAGTTTTCTGTGCCCTCCTCCAGCTTGTGGCAGAAACTGTCTGCAGACCTTCCTCATCCCTGCCATCACACTGGGGACCTCAGGGAGACAAAACACCTGAGTCCTTATGGGGCAAATGAGTTGAAGAAACCAATGTTGTGGTGTTGTAAAAATCAGCATTTCTGTTCATTTTTTAACACTTTTTTTTTTTTTTTTCTGACACATGGGGCTGTCACTGAGCTGCTGGTGAACAGAATGAACCAACCAGCCAACAACAATAGCCCAACACCTTAATTCAACTCAACACCATGGACTTATTTCATGCATTTTCAGATCTGGCCAGCCCCAAACACTTGCACCAATCCGGCTGTTAAGTGCTTCTTTTGTTGATGCTGCTCATCGCTGATGTGGGTGCAGATGTGCTGAGCCCATCAGCATGACCACGTAGGGGGGGACTGGCATGAAAAATACCCTGGTGTTCTTAATCGAAGTTGGGTTTAAATGGTTAACGAGATGCCCTTCCCTGTGCTCCCGTGATTATGGGGCCCCACCGCTACAACTCAAGTGAATGAGCATGCTGACTTTGAGCCCCCAATTAACACATGGTTCTCTCAGTCATTGTATTCTCAGCCAGAAGAGATATAAAGACAACTCACAGCAGTGCTGTCCTTTTGAGAAATGAATGAGACATGGAAAACAACCCTTTATAATAATTCCTCTACATGAAGTAGTTCTGTAGAAGCTGTTCCCCAATTATGCCTATTGCTCCTGCAGGCTTTTCTGGGGAAAATAAAATAAAAATAAAAATATCCCATATTCTTTCTCATTCCCACTCTCTCAAATGCTTGTCATTTTTCTTGCCTTCCTCTCCACTCCAGCATGCTCACCTCTTTGTGTGATAACAAAACTGGGCTGAAGATTGGAGATAATGGAGCAATGATCCCAAATATTCCATGAAACACTCCTGATGACCTCTTGGAACAGGATATGCTTTCCCCGCAACACCTTTTTGTTACTGACTAACACTTTGTCTGCAGGCCATTTACACCCCCCATCCTCTTCCCACCCAGGGATGCCCCATTCTCCCTCCCCATCATTCGCTGCATTTCATTCTGTTGACTTCAGAGCATCCCTCCAATTTCATGAAATTATTTCTAATTCTAACCCTAACCTCAAAAAAATGTTTGCAAATTCTCTTAACTTCATAGCTTTGCTCATCACCTAGGGGTGGCATTTCCCTTACGTAACTTTAGATGCCTACCTGAGAGCCCTTGCACCTCTCCCAGTGCAGCAGCAAATGGCTTTCGGAGCATTTATGGGGGTTTGCAGGGAGGTGCTGCTCCTGCCTCCCACAGAGCTCAAGGCAGCCAGATATTCCCAGCTGATTTACGAGTGTCACCAGGGCAGCAAGGTAAGCCTTCCTTGAGTCAAGGCACAGCCAGGCTCCTGCCTCCTGCTATCCAGCAGCCCAGCTGCCCCGTCGGAGCAGAAAATGAAACTGGCTTGGCGTGATTTATTTTTCTTAAATCCATGCTAGCTGTTTTTTATTACCTTATTATCCTCTAGGTGCTTATGAATCGATAGTTTGATAATTTTTAATAATATGTCCTCTCTCTCTCTCTCTCTATATATATATATATATATATAACTTGAATAAAGGTGGCTTGGCTCCAATCCACAGGGCCATGCACAATGCTTGCCCTTCTCCAGTCCTCTGACACCCCCTTGCCGTATCCCTTGTTAATCCCCCAAAAAACACCTCTTTCTCTGCCCATTTAATTCCTCCTGCACCCATTTCTTCAGGCCTTTGGATACCTCATATTTGCCTCATCTCATCTTTTAACCTGTTCTCGCTCTGTTCTCTCTCTTCTCCCCTTGTTTTAAATTAATTTTACTTGCCAGCTGGGCCTGGCTAATCCTTCTTTATAGAGTGAAATAGAGGAGGTATTTTCTGTGGTTTCCATTATTTGATTTTCCACTCTGAGAATTCACAGATTTCCTCCATCCTTCATTTTCCTCTGGCCTTCATGCATGTGCAGAATTGCCAGGACTGCTTTTTGCATCCCTGGTTACTCAAAACTATTTCAGTGTCTTGGCTTTTCTGATTTTAAGTTTACACCCATGCTCTAATACTTAAGTTTTATTGGGTCTTTATTTTCTTTCTTTTGATTACTCCTTTTTAATTTCTAGTTCTTAGGGAATTTCTGGCACAGCTGCTTACTTGGGTTTCCTTATTCTTACGTGGTTTCCTTTTCCTTCACTTTGCTATTTTGGCACGTGGCATCAATAATTCCCATCCGTATTTCTGTAAGCTCACAAAGACAGATGGAAGAAAATCAGCATCGAGTGACCAAAGCCCCGTGAGCCTCTCCAGACTTTTATCCAACCAAGGCTAAGGGTAAAGGAAGGATCACAGCCCTTCTCTTCTGTATCGGCGAGATTGCCTGGAGAGCCCTGCCATTACCCAGCTTTCAAGGGCCTTACCCTGGGCAGATAAGGGAACACATTTTCTCTCTGAACTCATCCAAAGTGCCTATGCCTGCCTGGAAAGCAGCTTTGCATCAACAGTGAGGATAAAATTCACTCACACCAGGGAAATGACAGCCACCTTTGCCATTATCAGTGCCCTGCCTGCTAAGCGAGTTTGGGATTAAAAAACAAGTTTTTAGCGCCGTGATGCTGTTTCACAAGGCTTTGTGAACGATGGCTGAGTGCCCATCAGCTGTCTGCACCATGGGCAGAGAGGGATGGAAATACCCAGGGAGTGATTTGTGGATGAAATCCCACTTAGGAGCCCCAAAGGCAAATTTCCCCAAGAAAAACAACAAATTGAGATGTGGCACCTAAAGGCACCGACCCACTGATACGGGGTTAGCAGCTGTGGTGTTTGGAGCAGGGCTGGGGGTAAACAGCACCCAAAGCCTCTGTGCCTCTGCAGAGAGATGAAAACCCCTGGGGAAAAAAAAGCAGGGAGACAGCTGCGGGACATCTTAGATGCCAAAATAATACAGCAGAAATTTAGGAGCCCGAGCACACAGACTTTACATCTGGTACAGCTGAGCTTTGTTTTTTCTTTTTTTTTTTTTCACGGGTTCAGAAAATCAAAATATTTTGAAGTGCAAATCATGTTTTTGCTAAGCCAAGGCTGTGGTTTCACGGTGGAGTGCGGAGAAGCCGCTCAGGGACAGCTGCCTCCTTCTGCAAGGAAGGGAGGGGAAGGGGCAAAATCGGGGTTTTTCTCGTAATTGCCCTTTTTATAGCCTGCGTGTTTTCACACGTGCAAAGTACCGGGCTCTCTTGTAAACGTATCTGCACTCAGAAGTAAGGTTTTGGACAACTTTTCATTGCTGAATGTGACAGCAAAGAGAAATCAGCAGGAACAGGGAGGATGCGTGATGGGTGAGAGAGCCTTGGGAAGACTTTCCGACTTTCCCCTGGTGCATCCCACATACCACCTTTGATGGATAATTTGAAGATTATTCAAAGAAAACGAAGTTTTAAGAAATACCAATATAGTTTAAATGCTTTTTTTTTTTTTTTTTTTCTTTTGACTGTGTTCCCGAACAGCTGTGCTGTACTTGGGCAAATAGAGTCTGAGGCAATTCCCAGGTGAAAAATTATCATCCAGCATCCAATTCTTGAAAATGTTTCTTTAAGAGCAGCCTAGGAAATCTAAGAAAATGTAAAATGTTGGAGCCTAAATAAATCTCTGATAAAATACATACTTGCTTAATAGACACTACCAGGGTGTTCAGCTGTCTTTTTGTAAGAATATCAGCTTTATTTATTGATGTTGAATTTAATATAGAGGCAACCGATTGCAAGACACAGACAGGTTTACCAACCCAGGGGAACGAACCTTTTAATGAAGCTACCGATTACTACACATATGAAATCAGCTGAAAATGACTTAGTAAAATCAAACTTCCAGCTTGCTGATTGAACTCATGATTAAACTGTGATTAGAACTGGTGACTTGAGCATCTGTCAGCCCACAATTTGCTTCTCCCTTGAAAAAGGAAGGACTGTTTCTGGTTGATGTGTTGGCTCAGCTGAGGGACAGTTCCCACGATGTTCTTCAGAGTTCTGTAACGTTTATCGTTGTTTTTAAGGCCATTGCTTGGAGTCATGCGATATGATGAGATCTGCAGCCCGCTTGGTTTTGTAACATAATGCAAGCTCCTACACCTCAAAGTCAGGGAAGAAAACTCAGGCACGGGACCCCAGTGCTCCCTAAAGAGGGCCACAAGGATACCAAAAAGAGAGAAAAAAGTGAAAGCAGTGCTCTGGGGGTGGTTGTAAAGGGGGCTGGGAGCTGCATTAGGCAGAGCAGCAGAAAACACAGGTCTGAGAGTGCTGTTTGAGATCCCAACCCCATCAGCAGCCCCTGACATCTCTCAGATCGTCTTGCCACAGACCATAGGATTAGGATCATAGGACTTCCTGAGTCCCTGCTAGGACCGCTGCCTGCCCTCCCCAGCCCACCACCCCAAACCCAGCTAGGATCCTCTGTGCCCTTCCCATCACAGCACCCCAAATCCCACCAGGACACCCATCCTTGGGCCCAAAACCCCATTGAGTTCCCTACCCACCCTCCCTAGCTCAGCAACCCAAACCCCAATGGGACTCCCCTCACCGCCAGCTTAGCACCCCAAACTCTTCTGGGATCCTCCCTACCCTTCCCATGCAGCATGCTAAACCCTCCTGGGACTCGCCTCAGCCCAGCACCTTAACCCCAAGTGGGACCCCAACCCTCTTTCCTCATCCCAACACCCCAAATCCCAATAGGACTCCCCTCATCCCAACCCCCCAAACTCCACTGGGACCCCAAAACCCTCTCTCCCCATCCCAACACCTCAAACCTTCTCCCCCCTCCCCCGCCCCCCCCCAGTTATCCCAACTCCCCAAACTCCACTGAAATGCCAACCTGCCCCCATCCCAACACCCCAAATCCCACCAGAAATCCTCCATCTCAGCACCCCAAACCCACTTGGACCCTAACCCTCCCTCCCTTCCAATCCCAACCCTCCAAACCCCACCAGAAACCCTCCCACCACCCCATCCAAACACTTCAACCCCGCCAGGACCCCCCAAACCCCACCAGGACACCCCCACCGCATCCCAACACCCCAAACCCACCGGGACCCCAACCTACACCCCATCCCAACACCCCAAAACCCCACTGGGACCCACACCCCCCATCACATCCCAGCACTGCAAATCCCACCAGGACCCCATCACTCTCCCCATCCCAACACCCCAAATCCTACCGAGACCCCACACACACCCTAAACCCCCCCAGGACCCTAAACCCCTCCTAGACCCCCCCCCTACATCCCCATCCCACCGCCCCGCCCCCGGGTGTGCCCTCAGCAGCCGGGACCGGGGCGGGGAGCGGAGCGGCGGCGGCGGCTCCGCTTTGTAGGCATCGGGACCGCTCCGCTTCCACTCCGGTTCCGCTCCGCTTCCAGCTCCGCTTCCCCCAGGCCATGGCTGCCCCCCGGCCGGCTCACGGCTGCGGCAGCGGAGCGCTGCTGGGGCGTTTCGGTGTGCTGCTGCAGGCACTGCTGGCACTCTGCGCCTTCAGCACCCTCATGTGTGAGTCCCCCATCGCCCCCCAGTCGGGCATCCTGCCCTGGGGGTGCTGGGGTTATGGGGATGGTGGGGGTGCAGGGAGTGAGAGGGTTGCTGGGGTTGCTGGGGTTGCTGGGGGTGCTGGGGGTGCTGGGTTTGTTTCTGAGCCACCTTTGCTTGGTGCTGCTGGGGGATTTTTATTTATAGGGCACCCCAAATTTTGTGTGCAAACCATAGGGTTTGGAGCAGAGGGGAGTGCAGTGATTTGTGGCAGTTTGGGGTGCTGGGTGCTTGCTGTTAAAGCTGGTGTGTGAAGCCTTAATCTGAGTAATCTTAATCTTGATCAAGCAGCACGGGTTTGCAGCACTGGTATGGAAAGCTCAGCTTGGTTTGAGCTCAGCTGCTTAGAAAAGTTTAATAAAGGGTGAAAAGTTGTGGTGTAAGTGGATGGCTTGCTGGGAGGACTGAGAAAAATAGGCAGAGTCAGGTATGGTGCTGCTGGATGAGAGCACTGCTTCCCCTGATGGGGTTCTGGTGGTGTTTTGTTTAATTTTCTCAGCCTGGGAAGTGTTAGGGCTGGGGAAGGATTTCTTTTTTATTTCTTTTTTTATTTTATGTATTTATTTATTTATTTATTTGGTGTTACTGTGAGGGATTGGTAGGGTTTGGTAATGGAGAAGCCCTGGGGAGAGCTGGGGGCACTGAAAGACCTGCAAAAATTTACTCTCAGCACTTCAGCTGCGCCTTGCTCCGAGCTCTGGGTCGCTTTTCTTTTGGGTTAAGTGATTTAACACAAGCTGAGTAACTTGCCAGAACTCGATCTGTTTTCCTTGTTTAAAGACCTGGGGCGACAGGGAAAGAAAGCTTTGACTTTGGTTAAGTAGCTGCAGATTTTGAGGCTCGCTCATCCTCTTCTACTGTCTGGAAACCCCGTCCAAAGGCTGCTGCTAGTGCCAGGCTGCCACTAAAGCTGCAACAGGTTCTTTCTGTGATAGCTGATGGCTTTTTCCAGCAGCAGTAGCCAAACTTCAGTGCTTCTCTGCCTGCCTTTTGCCAAACACTGACTGTAAGAACAGCCTGACTTGGTGTTTCTGTTCCTATATGTGTGATGTGTGTGTATTGGCCTGTAAATCCCATGGGGTGTCCTGTGAAATGAAGGGCATTAATTGCATTAAATGCTCCTGTGGATGAAAGTTTTGGAGCACAGCCACTGCTGGCAAACTGTCAACCCCAGGGTTTGTCACTCTCCCTCTTGGTGCAGGGGCTAATAGGTCCTTAATCATTAGCATCCTCTTGGCTAATTAGGAAAACCAGGCAGCTGGGCAATTGCTTCATCTAGGTGTGGGGACAGAGCCATCACTGGAGCTTGAATTTGAATGCAAAAAGTTTCCAAACTGTGCTCCTGCTGCTCAGACGATGCAGGAACATCTAGAGGAACTGGGACTAATGACAGGACAATGCTAAGCAAGATTTTTGCAGGTGCTTATCCATGGCTTGTGCTCACAAGGGTACATGTACAGAATATGTAGGGTTGTATGTATGGTCTGCAGCAGGATGGATAAGTATATATGTTGTTATTAGAGTTTGTGGCCTTGATTTTCTGTCTCTTGGGGCTGCAGGAGGATTACCTCCTGCTAGGCTGTTAGGAGAGCCTGGCTGCACGCTGAGCTGGAAGCCAGTCCTGTGGGACTGCCTGAAGTGATGCTGTGTCAAGTGCATGTCTAGACAGCAAAGCACAGGCTGTGTGCAAGCCTGGAAAAGAATATTTAAGCACGTGGATCTGTCACCTGCAGTGTGAAGTGGGGTTAGGACAGCTCACTGGGTTCCCTGAGGCCACTTTTGCCTGCAAACGTTATAAAAGGTTAATTTAGAGCAAAGGATCTTGAGCAGCAGAGGGAATAACTTCTTTCACTGTAGTAGGAGGAGTGGGATGTGTGCTCCCCTCGATGTGTATATGAAATGAGTCCTTTATGGGGTATAACTGACCCACAGGTAGAGGATGCCCAACTTTATCTTAATGTGGTTGTATTAAGCTCACCCTTATCACCACGAGCAGTGGTGAGGGCATTCCCTTTAAGCTCACAAATATTTTCTTGCTTTTCCAAGCCCTCTCCTGTAACGTAGTCAAATCAAATTGCGCTGTGGTCCTGGGCTTGCTCTGGGTGCAACTCAGCCCCACTTGGCAATCAAATAAAAAAAAAATTGGGTTGTAAACCTTCCCACCAGCCTGCTGTGGGTGCTACAAGCACTGAGTGGGAGCACTTAAAGGAAGAGGCAGCAAAGCCTTGCAGCTGTGGGTTTTGCAATCCATCTCCCCTGTACAAGAGCCTTCCCATAGGGAGGTCAAGACAAGGAGGAGCGTGGATAATTGAGCAATCCCAGCTGCAGCAGTTCTTCGCACTGCCTTGATCACCGCTTGCTGAGTGGAGAAAGCAAGCTGCAGGAGCTGGGTGTGATTTGGGGGTTGAGACCCTGCAGTTGCTGCTACTGAAATTTAAAACATTTTTTTTTTTTTTTTTTTTTTTTTAAGAAAGGGGCTGTAAACTAGCAAAAGTTGCCCTGATTTGTCACTTGGTCAGCAAAATCCCTTTGAAATGGGCGGAGATCTTGCACAGAAATCCTAGCCATAGCATTTTTTGTAGATTACCAGGGGCACAAGAGAATCAGATTTGGGGAGTTAAATGATTTTTTTTCTCCCTTGGGAATGGAAAAAGCTTTCCTTGGAGCAAACAAATTTGTTTCTACCCCACCACAAACAATGTGAAGGACATCTAAGATCAACTATTCCTCTTCCAATTTCCTCCCTTGCTGAGGCTCTGAGCTTCTGGAGGAGTTTTATTAGTATTTGTGCTGCAGGTGTTAAAATAAGCTCATGGAGGGGGTTGGTCCCACCAGGCAGGGAGAGCTCTGCTGCTCTGAGCTCTGTAACCTGCAAGTAGAAAATAAAACATATGATTTTCTGCTTGGCTTCTGTAAATGGCTTTGGGCCTGCCTAATGTGACAGCAGTGTCCCTTTAGATCCTCTTGCAGAGCTGCTGGATGCTCCAGCACTCCTTGCCTTGAGTTTCTGAAGACCTTTTCCCTAGACACTTATCCACTGGCAGGGTTCAGTGATGGAGATGTGCTGTTAGCAGCTAGGGTGAGTGTTTTTATTGTTCTGGTCCAAGTAGCTTGTCCTGAGGCAGGCCCACAGAGCAGGAGCTTGCCAGACTGTAAAACAAGCAGTGGTTTTCATTCATGGTGGGGGATCCCTCTTGCTGTACATGTATTTTTTATCTTTTCCTGATCCATGTGGACTTACCAGCATCCTGTTCCAGTGCATCTGAGAAACTGACTGATAGATCACCGAATCCATGCAGACTTCTAAAATAAGTATGCCCAGGACATGGGAGCACTGCAGGCTTACCATGCCCAAGGCAGGCTCTGCTGACTCTGCTTCCCCTAACACAAATGCTAGCTCTGGTTATTTATACCTACTCATTTATACCTTAACCATAGTTCTTTGATTATTTTTACCTACGTTGGGACTTCACCACGACAAATGCTTTTCCCTCTTGAGGAAAGAGTTACCCTTTGTGGTTTTGTTGTCTCGGGAGGTGTGAAGCACAGGGCTGTGCTGACTCCAGGGGTCAGTTTGCATGTAGGTTAAGCAAAAAGCTGCATGTGGCAGGATTCTTACGATGTTTTCAGCTTCAATACGTTTGGAAACCCACATTGCACCTTGTAAGCTAGAAGGTCCACATGGTATTTGATGTGCTTTGTTACACCAAACACAGCTTTCCACAAAGCTTTTGAATTTTGGTTGGTTACGTTGACCTCTTCTTGGAAGACACCTTCTGTACAGCTAAACCTTGTGCTAAATGAATATTGTGAGGTTTCTAGTTCCTGAAGGGACAAATGGGATGGGATGGAAATGAGCTTCTGGTTCCAAGCACGACAATGGTGGCCATAAAAATCCATGCAGAAATAAGACACAGGAGTGATGCACCAATTGCATGAGGTAGGAAAAACTGAGACCCATCCTGAAGCACTGCATGGCCTTCACTTGTGCACTTAATGCAGATAGCTGGGTGCTCCAGCTGAGGATCTCAGGATGTCTCTGCACGGTGGATTATAGGGAGGTGTTGTTGTTCTGTGAGTTCCAGAGCTCCTGCACTGGGCTTGGGGGTGACTCTGGATTGGGATGGGGAATAGGAAGGGATGGGCTGAACATCATCAGCAACACAGGAAAGAGAAAAGGAGTAGCTGTTAGGTAGGATCTTGGGGAATAAATATGCCTAATTCTTTTTCTTTTTTCCAAAAGAAATAAATGATTACTTTCCTTAAGGTCCACCTACATCAGCCGCTGAGTTCCATGGTACTGTGCAAGACTTCCAGGGTTTGTATTGCTCGAGCAGGGCTTTCTGAGGACCTAAATCTCCTATCGATGCATGTTCATCTTGCAACTTGAAGCCCTCTATGCCAGAAGAAACTCTCTCTAGAGGATGCTGTAGAGTAGCCAAGCAATAGCCAGATACCTTCAGTAGGAGCTACTGCCATCTTATGTCCCAATTACCTCATGTCCTGCAGAGCATATCCTCCATTCTTACTCCTTCCTCAAGTAAAGCATCACCTCAGCCAGTTTTGGTACAAGTGTGTACGTTCCTGAAGCATTGGTACAAGGATGTTTGGGAAGGAATGACTATATACACATATAAAAAATCCTTTATATATAATACATGTATAGGAATGACTATATATATACTATAAACTAGAGAATATATGTCAATAGCCTCCTCAAACCACAGAGAGACCATCCCTTGCTGCTCTGTGATGTTGGGTATGTGTTCTGAGCTTTTCCAGCCCAGGCACGCACTTATCTTGCCAGCAGCATGCTGGCTGCTATCTGCAAGCAGGGGCTGCTGCTTCCTCCCATTGTGTCCCAGGTCTAGCTGTCTGGGTAGCTGTGAGCTCAGGCTAAGAATAGTGCAGCCCCCGGGGCTTTGGTCTCCGTATCCTGCATGTTGGTTTCTTCCTGTCTGGGGCTTGGAAAGAGCCTGGGAAAGGGTGTGTGCTTCAAATAGGTTGAAACGTGTTATTGGGGACCCTACTGCCTATAAATAAAGCAGAGGCTGGGCAGGGGGAGACCTTCTGTTTCCTGCCTGGTACAGGAGCTCTGAGCCTTTTTCTGTAAAGGACAGAAATGAGGTAGTGTGGTGCTCTCTCAAAGACGGGCTTCCTGGCTTTATGGTATGGGACTTAGCTGCCATTTGCTTTAAAGCAACTAACAGTATACCCAATTCTGTGTATTGCAGCCTGGGTTTTGGTGGGCTATTCACAATATAATATATCCTCTAGAGCCTGTTGCTGAGCTCCGTGGGGCCAGGTTTGGTCTCTGGTAAACCAAATCCTGGAGGATTTGAGGTTTAGAGTCGCCAAAGGGAGATGTCAGCTCCCTTCTTGAATCTTTTGGTTGTTTGCAGGACAACTTACCAAGGAGATGATCTGACCCTCAACCAAGCACAGCCAAGTTTCTCCTAGGGAAATAAGTTTCCCCCTTTGATCTTGTAGAGAACTCATTTAGGGGTCTGTCTTGATGACAGGGGTCTGTCAGCTGCTACTGAATCTAATGCTGCCTAAATTAGGTTTTATTTCCAAGAGGGGGCCACAGGCACACAGCTGCTGCCAAACATACATGTGGCTGATGAGGGATGCAGAGAGGATGCTGCACATGGGAGTGCTCCCATGCACGGGGTGAGGAACAGCATGAGAATCAGGTAACAGGTGCTGTGATTGTCTTAACTGAATGATTATAATTGGGGATTAATTAAAATGAGTAGGTTGTAGGACAGCACTGCTGTAATCTCATAACTTTAAGAAGGAACTGTACAGCTCTAGGGCAGGCAAAGCTGTACTCTTTGTACTATGTGAAGTAAACACCCTAATAAATGTCTACCTTCTGTTGCTCTGCATAAAAAAAAAAAAAAAAGTAAAAATAAAAAGGGGATGGTTCTAGTTGAGCTTCTTGTCTTCTAAGTCTTTACATATCTGTAATGAAATACTCTTCTCCTAAATGTACTTTTTACATTTTTAGGTCCTTATTCAGATGTCCAACTTCACCCTAGCCTGGTGGTCCTCAGGGAAATTCAAGTGTCTATGATCTTTATTGTCCTTGACTTGAAAAGGAGGGGTCTGGGAGTATTTTGTTTCCTGCCCTGCCCTTTCTCAGCAGCAGACAGGGTATTTCTCATTGCTCATCTTCCTTCCCTTTGCTTAACTTCATGGTATTTGGTCTGCAAAAACTGGAGCCAAGTAGGGGCAGAGTAACCCAAAGGGCACCAATTCAAGAAGGCAGCTGTCCCCTCAGTTGTGATCCTATCTCTTGAATGAGATAGGTTTGGGTCTTCTGCTCCTAAAATAGTTAGGAGCAGCTTTTTCCTACCTTCCCAGCCTTTTCCTGAGATGTTTTGGACCACACAACAAGGTTAAATGTCACTCAGTGCCTCACCTCCATGCTGCAGCACAGCTCAGGACAGTGGAGCAACCTGTGAGCTTCTGAGTGGGCTGGGACTTTGTGAGGCTTCCTCTTGTTTTTGAAGACTGTCTTTGAAGCCTTTCCAAAGGAAACGCATTCCTACAGTGTAAACTATTTTATTGCTGACATCCACACGCTTTACTGTTAATTGATATTTAATTGGAATAATTGAGGGTGAGATTGGATTAGGGGCTAACCCTGCACTGCATCTGCAGGAAGAACCCAGAAAAGAAGTCTCAATTTTTCTTTCCCCCCCCCCCCCCCCCCGCCCCCCCATGGTGCTTGGTGTAGCACCCTGCTCTGCTACAGGGGCCCTCAGCTGTGAGGATGGGGAGTTCAGCTTTATTTCACCCACCATCTCCTATCAACCTATGGAGTCTGCAGCAGAAGTCTGCCCATCTCCTCTGATAGGGAGGAGTAAAACAGCTTCCCATGGTGCTAAAAGGAACAGCTTAACAGGCCATTGACCTTGGCTGGAATCACCTTAAACATGCTGCAAACAGCTGGACTTCACAAAGCTGATGGAAATGCTTTTTCAAGCTTCCACTCGAATCAAACCCTGCAGCAATTATTTCCAACTGGTATTCACCTTTAGGTTCATTTATTTTTTTAGACCTCAAAGACTGGTTTGAAAGTTTGCTTGTATTTTCAGTGATGTCTTTCCCTTAGATTTGCCTCCAAAATCTTCCTACAGGTTCATGTGAATTGTACTTGTTACGTATGATACTTCGACTAGTTTTCTGCTTAGGGATGTTGAAAGCACTAAGTTCAGGAGTACTTTGTGTGCATAGAGCATGCTTGGAAGGATTCCCAAAGAAGTATCGAGCATATGGGGCAAACGCATGTCAGCAAGCTGTGCCCTGGTAGCCTGGGGTGTAGTGGAAACTGCTGCCCTAATTGGGCTTGCAGGTATCTGGCAGTCGAGGAGGATCACTGCTATGAAGATGGGCAGCAACGTTGCTGCCCTCTGAGTGAAGGATTTCTTTCTAATAACTTGTCTAAATCTACCTTTTTTTTTTTTTTTTTAAGTTCAAAGACATTACTCTTTGTCCTATCACTTCCCGAGGAAGAGTACCTCTCCAGCTTTGGGACACCTTTAGGTACTGACAGACTGCTATAAGGTCTTCCCTGAGCCTTCTCTTCTCCAGACTAAACAGCCTGAGCTCCCTCAGCCTGTCTCCATAGATGTGGCCCTCTCCTATGGTGCTCCAGCCCTCTATATTCTAGTGTAGACCCCATTACATCTTAGTATCATTTTTAGTCTGGTTGGATGGGGATCCTCTCTATTCTGTTTTGTGCAGCTGTCAGCAATAAACTATTTTTAATTCGTTATAGGTGCTAAAATTCAAATTGCATTATTCTTGTTTGCACGTTGCACCCATGAGCATGCACCCAAAAAAAAATAGCTCAGTTCACCATTAATATTTGTCTGAGCCATGGCAGAAAAATAATTCCTACAGCTGATGGAAGAGCTGAGTTACCCCCAGTGAGTGGAGATGTGCTTATAGATGGGTAAAGGAGGCTTTAGCCATTCCCCAAGCTGAGTTTGTGCAGCTGCCCTGGTTGGGCTGTCTGCAAGGCTTGGGGGAGAGGAGGGACACGGTGCGGTCTGTTGCTCCAGAGCACAAAAGCTGTGCTGCTTCAAAGAAGGCTTTGTCAGCTACTCGAGGTTTCAGAGACCTGGAGCCATTTCTATGGGGGTTTAACATCACCCCTAACCTCTGGGTCACAGCCACTGAGCTACTTTGCTGCCAGTTTCAGCTCTAGTGGTCTTGGCTGGCTTTCTGGTTTAATTCGGAGACAGCCTGCTGCAGCTCTGCGTGGTAAATGCCCTTTTAAGCAGTTAATTATTTCTCAATAATACTAGCTTTTATCTTTTAATACAACAGTTTTACTGTCTCTGATAATTACAGAGTCTCAGATAACTCTCTTAAATCTAATGAGGCATGACAAGCCATGTTCAACAAGGCACTACGCCATTAACTTCTTACCTCTTACTTGTCATCTCATCGTGCTGAATTACTGAATTCCCAGCCTGAGTGGCTGTGGGTGCATAACATGTCACTTCTCATTAAGCCAACAGTGGAAAATCATCCCTGGTGCTCTCATGGATGGGGCTGTGGTCAGCTGGGTGGCTTGGTGGCCTGCAGACCCCTTCCACAGCTTCTCGGTGGCAGCATGCTGTGCTCCAGCAGCTGAGCAAGTTTGTTGGGCTTGGTTTCAATTCTTCTGGCTGCTCAGCTTGGTTAGTCCACGTGTCTTTTATTTGTGGGTGGGTGAGATGCAAGTGGCCCTGGTGTTGGGTGGATGTTCCTAGCCAAAATCCTGGAGCTGGGAGGGTGCTCATTCATGTGTCACCTCATCATCTTGCCAGTAAGAGAGGTATGAAGCTGTACCTCTGAAACATGAAGACTCCAAGCAGGGGAGGTCCTGCACCTTTCACCAGACAGGGCTTTCCCAGGGAAAGGTGCCCAGATTGTCCCTTGGGGTAGATGGTTGGGTTGTAGATGGCACACTGAGTGCTCAAGTACAGCTAGACTCACCAAAAGCATCAATTAATTAACATCTCGATGAAGAATAGCGAAGAGCTATTTATTTGGAAATCAACTGTATCTAGCTATTATGGTCTTTACTGAGCTCATTGCTGACTGTGTGCTGTGAGAGGTGGGTTTGCCTTCTGTCTGTGCACCCCATATGAGCTGTGCTGTCAAAGCTGTGCATTTCCCCACTGAGAAGGGGGAAAATTGTTTCACGTTATAACCTGTTTGTTTGTTTGTTTGTTTTTTAATGGGATGCCCATGGCACGAGTTACCGTGGTGCACATAGCTTAGATCCGTTCCTGGCTCTGAAAGGGCAGTTTTTACTTGGACACAAGCTGTTCGCTTCACCCACGCGTTGATCTTTCAGTTAATGAGACCTCAGTGGAGTGCAGTCTGGAGTCGTCACGGAGTAGGACATCAAATTGTGCTTAAAACTGTGTTGGTTTTACCAGAATGTTATACCTAAAATGGACTAGAGGAGTTGCTTGTGCATTTCTTATCCCATGGGGAACAAGGAAACTCATGCTTACAAAACTTCATCGCTTTCCCCACTGACGAGTGGATGCAGGTGTGTGGCAGTGATGCCTTGATTTTCATCTGTTGCACTTTGGGGCCCTGCTTTTGTATCCTCAAATTGCCTTGGGAAGCATACTGGTGTGCCAAGAGCTGTCAACAGTAAGGAGATCTCTTTGCTGGGCGTAAAATTGAAGCATCACTGCTTATGTGTAGCTGGGGAGATGAGGAAGGAATAACTGCAACCAGTGGGGTGGTGCATGTCTGTTCTGGTGTTCGGCCGACTTTAAAAGTCACAGAGGAAGTTACAAGGCTAAAAAAAAATGAAGAGGTAGTGAGGATGAAATAGATTAGCTGATGGTCTGGGCTTCTGTAGCCTGCTTACTCTTAGGGTATTCATTGCAATGATCTGCATAGCACTGGGAACATCTGGGAGGTGTAGAGGGATTAGTAATTAATGCTCACAAAATATGCCCTTGGGATAGCTTCTCTGAGAGGGTTTAGACACTGCATTAATTCATACTCACATGTCCTGTAGCATCACTAGATGGCACCACCAAGCAGCTGTTCAGCTCATGTCCTGGGATGGATGGGCAGGAGTAGAGGATGAATTGCTGTTTGTTTCCATTTTCCTTCAAAAAAGTCACAGCTTATTATTTTTAAATTCTGAATCCTGTTCAAGCTGGCAATGTGTTTAGGAACTGATCATGACAATTTAAATTGAGGTCTGGGGTCTACGCCCTCTGCATCTACGTGGGGTTTGGAGGCAGCAGCTGTAACTGTAGTGCCTCCAGGTACAGCTGTTAGCAACTCTGCTATAAATTAAGATGATACTAAATGTCCTTTCATTAATTAGGGGGGAAGGTAACAGAGTGGGAAAACCTCTTCCAGGCTTCATTATTCCAGAGCATTGATACCTTAGTTTTTAAGGGAGAAAAGTTGGCCTGATAGCTGATAGGTATTTTCCTAAAATAGGCTACTAGTTGTGGAGTGACAGCAAAACAGTCAAAAGTGACTTCTGCATGCGATATAGCAGAACTTTTCCATCAGCAGCTCCTGTTTGGATATATAAAGGCTGGATGAACCCAGGGAGAACATCAAATCTCTGGGCCAAGCGAAGTGGGACCCTTTGAGATGCTCTGCAATGTTCACACCACTGTGAGCAAAACTGGAGAAAAAATGGGTAAAAAACCCACTTTGTGCTACCTGCAGGAAGAAACAGGAGAGAGCTCTGAGCAGTGTGATACATGTAAAGGAGAAAAACCTGAAGGGCTGCAAGGAGAAAATTCATCTATACCCAGAGGGACTTCATTAAAGGATTCAAATATCTCTTCCAGGGCTCGTGGCAGTATCAAAACCATATCTCCTATCTGTACCCAGTGGACATACAAAATGTTGCATGATAAAAACGTTGTTTTTTTAGTGCCTCCAGCTAGCAGGCATGAGCTTGGAGTCATACCAGCTTGTAGGGCTCTGTGGTTTGGAGCTGGCACCTTCATGCTCTGTGTGCATGAGGTCCTGCTACCTGCCTTCTGGTCCTGGTAGCTGCAAGGAGGAGATGGCTTTATTGCACTTCAATGTTCATAACTTAATGTGACTCAAAAGCTTGATGGACTCTTGGGCCACGTTCAGTGTCACTACCATAACTTGAATTAGCCTGGAGGGGTTACCAAGGCAGGTAGGGAGGGATGATGCCTCCCTAGCTTCCCTCAGGCGCCCTTCCCATGGTATGAAAGTCTTGCTGAAGGAAGCAAGAAGCATGTGCCTATCTCCAAAACCCCTCTGCTGCTCATCCTTCTGCCCTATATGTGTGTTGCTTCTGGCTGGTTTACAGTCAGGCCCTTCCCCTTTGCTGACAAATGCTGAGGGTCCTCCAGGTATTTTTTTTGGCTGCTTTCTGCCTTGAAGTCTGACACAGACTGCATACAGAATCTGTTCAGCTCTGCTGGTTAACATAACCCCTCTCGTTTTCTTTGCAGTAAAACGATTTAAGGAACCAAAAGAAGAGAGACGTCCCTGGAGGATATGGTGAGGCTTTTAATTTGGGGCTTACAAAGCCCATGTACCTGTAACACTATTTCCTCTTCTACTAGCAGTCTTCTAGGCCCTGTGATTAACTGGGATGCATTGGAAAGGATGGCACCTGAGCATAGTGTTGTTAGTATAGAATAAGGGGTAGACGCTGTCCTGTTTTCAGCTGGGATAGTTAATTTTCTTTTTAGTAGCTGGTGTTGTGCTGTGTGTTGGATTTAGGATGAGAATAATGCTGATAATACACTGTTTTTAGTTGTGCAGAGCAGTACTTACACAGAGCCAAGGACACTTCTGCTTCTCATGTTGCCCTGCCAGCAAGGGGCTGGGGGGGACGCAGCCAGGAGAGCCGGCCGAGGCTGGCCACAAGGATATCCCATACCATAAAACATCCTGCTGAACAATAAAACTGGGGGGGATTAGTGAGGTGGGGGAGCTGCTGCTGCTCAGGTGCTGGCTAGGCATTGGTCAGCAGGTGGTGAGCAATTGCACTGTGCATCACTTGTTTTGTATGTTCTTCTAATAGTATTTTCCCTTTTACATTTTATTAAACTGCCTTTATCTCAACCCATGAGTTTTATTTTTTTCCCTTTGTTTTCCCTTAATTTTTCCCCTCTCCCCCATCTCAGTGTGGGGTGGAATGAGTGACCAGCTGCGTGATGCTTATCTGGGTTAAAAACCAACATCCTATCTGAAACTTAGTTTTTTTAAATAAAATGCCCTGCTGCCACTTCTCAAGGAAACCTCCCTAAAGCAGCTGGTACTCCCTAGGAATAAAATCCTCACCCTACATCCTCCAGGAAAGCCTGAGCTTTTCTGCAGGTGACTGAACCAAGAGGTTGTGTCTTCTCCAACCTGCTGCATGTGGGCTGTCGGATGGATCACGATGGACAGATCTTACTGCCTTTTTTCTTTCCCTCCAGGTTTTACGATACCTCCAAGCAAGCAATAGGTGCCCTCTTCATCCACTTTGCCAACATTTTTCTGTCTGATCTCACTGAAGAGGACCCTTGCTCTCTGTAAGTACCCAAGGTGCTTCTGTTCACATCCTACATGTCAAAGGAGGGAGCAAACCTGTGGGAAATGGTTATTTATGGTGAAAATAAAACCATTTAATGTACTAGGTGGGGATAAACTAAACTGCTACACTGATTTTTCAGAGCCTGGGGTATCCTCTGGTCTTTGCAGTCTCCTGGTCTGATGGAGATGAAGCAGCAAGATGACATTTTTCTGCTGATTAAAAGCACCACGTAATACCTTTTTTTTTTTTTTTTAAAAAAAAAAAAAAAAAAAAAAGCTGCAGTAAGCAATGCAGCAGTGCTCCATGCTCTTGCAATTTGTTTGTGTCCCAGGCTTTTCTGGTCTTAGAGCAGTGCCAAGTATGCTTTTGCTAGCTCTGTAGTTGAAAGCTTTTATCTGATGTATTTGATAAAATGTATGATCTGTTTTTTTTTGTTTGTTTTTTGTTTGTTTGTTTGTTTTTTTTTTTTGAACTTTATCTGTACCCACTGCATTTATTCATGTAGTCCTGTTTTGGGACTTTCTACACCAGGATTTGAATTTAACGTAGAGTTGTCACCTGTATTCCAGACCAGCCAATTTGCAGCTACATTTCTAGTATCAGAACTAACTTTATCTTGTCCTACATAACTCCTCTGAGTCTCAACATGCTGCTTAAAACCTCCTGGCCCATCTCCTTTGTTTGTCCTAGTACTGCACCTTGATATGTTTCTTTAAACAGCCACAGGCTGGGGCTAAATAAAACATCAAAAATGATTCATGATTGCTTTTAAGTGGGCAGTGTTTTAAAATAAGCCCTTCTGTGCTTACACTGTGCCCTTCAGTTTTTCCTAGTGTGTGCTTGGCACTTCCCTGGTCTGCCTGATTTGCGATCCTGAACCAGGCAGCTTAAAACTGTGCAGCCCTGAGCCTGGGCTTTGACATTTTTCTGTGTGTCCTGCCCAGTTTTAACTGGGAGTTGTATTGGGAGTGCTCTGATTTCAGCAGCTGAAAACTTTAATAAACTAGTTCTGAACTCTTTAGTATAGAAAATCTTAATGCCACGTTTTTGAAGAGGATAGCAAAAGCAGGTTGTTCTTTTCAGTGCTTTTATTCAGAGGCAACATCAGGGAAATATTCATTCCTGTAGCTCTGTGCTTGGTTGTTTTCTTCACCATGTAGGAGTCTGGCCTGACCTGGCAGAAAAAAATTCCAATAACAGAAAACTGGCCAGAAAACATGAGTCCGACTGAGATTTTTCTCTGGAACCTGTTAAAATGCCCAGCAGGTCCCTCCAGGTCTCCAGCCTCTTGCTCTCTCTCCAGTGAGCCTTGATCCTCCAAAGCTGTGTTGCAAAGCCCTCAGACCTAAATCTCCTGGTGGTGTGAAACCCCAAACCAGAGGCTTTCAGGGATTCCAGGATGCCCACTGTGGAGCCAGGACTTGTCACTTCTCCCAGAAATCTGCTTCTTGCTCTGCATCCCTGCTCATAGGAGCCCCTCGTAAAGTAAAAATGACTTTTTGCCTCTTCCCCCATGCAGATTGCAGAGCAGCTGAGGTGTCCACCAAGTCTTTGTTGTTGTTTTTTTTGTTTTTGTTTTTTTTTTGTTTGTTTGTTTTGTTTGTTTGTTTGTTTTTGTTTTTGTATGAAACTGCAAGAATATTTGCTGCTTTTTCCATGAAAGTTAGGGTTTCATCCAAATACGAGCAAACAATGCTGTGAATGGGGAAACCTTTTTTTGGGGGGGAGGGGTGAGAGGTAATCTTTAAGCAAGGTTAGCCCTAAAAGCAATTAATACTGTGTGAATAAATGAACAATGCTAGAGAAATGGTGGAGCCTCCTCCATCCTCTGCGGAGTGGGCTCTTAATCTTAAATTGCTGGTAAGGCAATAGGAAAATCCAATAAAATAGGAAAGGGGATTTATTTATATATTAGTTTATATAATAAAATACAAAATATATATATTATATAATTGTTTCAATACAAATATCTTAAATATAATTAATCTATTAACATCAATGTATTATGTTAAATATTGTTATACTAATATAGAATATACTATGTTTTATAATACTTTTATTTTACTTTATATTTATTTTTTTAATGAAAATTTCCAATAAAATAGGAAAATAAGGTTTTGAAATCTTGTTTATTTGTTTTCTTTTGATGGATTCCCATATGGAAATAAAAGATTTATTAATATACTTCTATATAGCCTTAAGAACACAGCTGAAACCCTGAATTTTGCAGCTTTACCAAGTGGCCTTTTCCTCTGCTCTCAGCTACCTCATTAACTTCATCCTTGATGCCACGCTGGGGATGCTGCTGATCTGGCTGGGCGTGAAGGTTGTCTCCTGGATCGTGCAGCACCAGAAGTACACGTACCTGGTCTTCGGGGAATATGGTAGGGGTCAACTCATCTGCACAGAGCTGGCTTGCTTGCTCTCTTCTATGAATGGGGAGGAAAAAATGGCAGTTTAGGGAGAAAATGTGGGAGCAACCTGCTTTTGTTACCTCTCCTCTGAGGTGCTAGCAGGCTGTTGTAGCTATCAGCATGCTGCGTGCTGGGACAGCTCTAGGTTGTGGGAACTCTGCTGTGGTAAATGTTCTTGGGCAGAGCAGGCTGGGGATGAGAGGCTGAAAGTGTCCTTGGGGGGTTCATATGCCCTAGGACATGTGCATGATAAATTAAAGTGCTTGGATGTGCTGTTTTGTTGTGTTTTTTTTTTTTTTGTTTTGTTTTGTTTTTTTTTGTCTGTTTGTTTTGTGTTTTTTTTTTTTTCTGTAGGTTTCTCTTTGTGTTCTTTTTTTTTTTTTTTTTCTTCTGTTTCCCCTAAATCTTTAAAAGATTGGCAGCCTCTCTGCTTCGATTCCTGCCCTAAGGGAGGGAAAAAAAAAAATCAAAACCAAACCTTTCTCAGGCAGCCCCACTAGAGGGTAGCACTTCTCCTCAGAAAGAGGAGAGCAGCGCTCCTCCGTGCTGCTGTAAAGGGAGAAGGAACCTTTGGGGCTGTTTTTACATTGAATATAATGTAAAGGTGAGTTCTTTACATTATATCTAATATAAGGATGAGTCCATCTTTATACTTAGAAAATACACCCTATTTGTACCAATAGCTTTTCCACCCTCAAGACCTTAATCGTGAAGTCTATTCAGAAGGTGGTCCCACTGCTTCGTATTTTTAGTAGCTTGTGAGATTTGGGTTGAAGCGAGATGAGTGCAGGGACCCCACTGACTCGTAGCTTTAGCTCAGACTCATGTTCAGTGTGTAAGAGGGGAGGGCTGTGCCTGGGTAAATGGGTTTCAGCACAGGATGGAGGGGATGGCTGGGTTTGTGACACAGAGGAAACATCTGCAGGCAGAACAGGCTCTTAGTCCTGCCTGAGGGTGGCTTTAAAGGCTCCAGTGGTCTCCAGAACAGCTTCACCCCAAGCAAGCTGAGCATCCTGACAACATCAATGAGATCTATTTGCGGGGGACGTGAGGAAGGCAGCCCCTGTGAAATAGCTGAGGATCCAAGCACAGCACAATAAAATCATTCAGAGGAGACAGCAGAGCAATACAGATATTCTTGGATCAGGGACTGGCATTCTGGCTTTTTTTTTTCCCCTTTTTGAGCAGCGAGGACTCAAAGCCCAACCAACGCCATCCCAGAGCACAGCCTCACACGCCACGTCTGCAGCTGAACAGAAGCAAGGAAACGTTAAAGTGCACTGACAGCTCGCCTTCACCTCTTGGAGCAGTAATAAACTTACGTGGAGCTGCAGCTCCCCCCTCGAGGAGGCTGGCTTCGACTACAGAAACGGCTCTCTCCGATGAGGAGAGAGGAAATCTTGCTTTCATTAACAAAAATTAGTTTCTGCCGTTGCTCGAGTTGAGCTCCTGAATGGGGGATTAAATATCTCATGTGCAGGTCTCCGGCCAGAGTGAGCAGGATGGAAAAAACCAGACGTGATATTGGACTGCCACCTAACACCATCCTGCTGCAGGGCTCGGGAAGAAAAACTCTGTTATCCTCATCTCGGGTGTTAAGTAACTTCCAGGCTGGTCTGGAAGATGCTGGCAAGCTTTGTTTGGTCTGATACAGGCTCCAGAAATATGATTCATTTTCTGGACTAATTGCTGTACCAGACTTGCATTGCTTTCTACGGTTATCCTGAAAGCTTCTCTTGCAGTCCTGCAAAGAAAGAAGGGCAGGAATACCAGGAAAACACCAAATCTGTGCTGCAGACACTGCCATTGCTTCAGCTATCAGGAGGGAACAGTTGTCTTCCTCCTGTATAGCCAGTACCCATCCACCTGCATGGTCTTCAAGCAAAAGTCATTTGCAACTGCTTCTTTTTGGACACTTCAATTTTTGGCTGCATCCCTGCAACCTGTACGAATGCCTGTAGTTATGTTCTGAGGCTCCAGCAGTCCTGCTCTGTGGTTGTTTTCCTTGTCTCCTTGGCCCCAGGTAGTTTTCCGTGCATGACAGCAATAGCTGGATTAATAATATGATTATATTAGTTATGTTAATAATATTAATGTCATAAATATAAAGCAGCAAAGAGGAGGGAAGGGAAATCCTCTAAACCTGGGTTGTTCTTTCAAGCCACCAGCTGTCCAGAACTGAGCTCTTAAAAATTAACTTTTCAAAAAAAAAAAAAAAGAGACACCCATTCTGAGATCAGCCTCTTGTGCTGAAGCCTTCAGCCAAAGACAGCTCCAGCCAGGAATGACCTGGTTTTAGCCAGCAGAGAGTTAAAGACTTTATCCTGCTGTTCCTCCAGCTTTACCTGGCAGCCCTTGATTGCTCTTTGGGCTGCCTTTTAGCATAGGAAGCTGCATTAGAAAAGGCTGCTATGTCTTCTGAAGTTGCTTGGCTCTGAAGACTGGAGATATTCAGTCTTCACCTTGGTTAGAGCAGGCTTTGGGAAGCAGTGGTTGCTCCACGGGTCCTCAGGACACCACTGCTCCAGCAGGGCAGCAGCAAACCACGTCTGGAGGTGCTCTTCCTATGGGGAACCCTGCAGGGAGGAGAGCAAAACAGCCTAAGCTGCAGATGCATCAACTCACTAGTATCTAAAATAATACTTGAAGGTAAACAAATGCTACGAATTCGCATTAATGTGTGGTTTCTGCAATGTGCAAGCCAAATGCTGAAGAGGAGCATTAAGAAATGATGGGAGGAAAAGTGGGTGTCCTTGTTGGAAGAAGCCTCCAGGGAGACGGGTTTGTGTAGGGCTGTGGTCACCGCCTCGTCTGAGCTTTGTTCATTTTCTGTCTGGAAATGGAAAGGCATGTTGCTTGGAGGCCTATAAAGTCTGTTTAGTGGCCTGTTGAACTCTGTTGGTCAAATTTAGTTATAGGAGAGCGTGCTCCGTGCCAGCTGCGGAGTTTAACTGAGGACCTGTGTAGGCTGCTTTTGGCCCTGCTGTGATATTGTACAAAATTTCCATAACAAATATTCCCACGTCCCGAAGCAGCCAAGGGAGCTGGCTGCTAATGCTTGAGGAAATACTGCTGAAAATAGCTTTAACCTGAGGGGATGTTTTGTCCTTAGTATGTTTGGTCTTTCCACCCCTAGGACCAGGGGGAAAGAGTAAGGAAGGAGCTGGGGTTTATCCTCTAATGGTTGAGTGCACGGTCAGGCCCCTTGCATTACACAGCTGTGCAAACTTTTGGACCCTCCAGGATGTGGTCCATGAGGAACACCAGTGCTTACCCCGTTTTAACACCAATATCTCCAAGGATTAAAGACCCAAAATAACGGTGACATGGCAAACTGGGCCTGAGTGAGATGCCCACTGGTTGCTCTGACACCAACTTGTCCTGCCCAGAGCTGGTAGAAGTGCTTTTTGCACGCAGTCTCTGAAAACCTGGTCTGGCCCTCCAAGTGAACACTCCTGTGTGAGTCAGATGCTTTACTGCTATTTCTTATCCTGCTCTGCACTTAGCATCAATAATTACATTCCTTTTGTTTTGGAGGTGCCATTTAAGTATCTCTCCATGAAGAATTTCTATTGACTTTCTCTATCTCCATCTCACCCAACATTTCTTTCAGTGCTTTTAAATATTAACTTTTCCTCACTTTTTCACTTTCCCTCTCCTCTGGCTCTGGTTAAACTTTTTCCTACCTGCTCAGTGCATGCATAGTCCCCAAAAGACCGTAAATAAAGCTGTCTGGCAGTAGCATGTGGGCTCTGACAGCTTGGAACATTAGACAGCCTGGATTTTTAACTAGTCCCATTGAGTGGTAACAACTGAAATGCCTCAAGCAGTGCTGGTTTTGCTCAAACACAGACAGAAGGAGAACATGAGATGTGTTTGTGAGGCTGCTGCAGGCACTGGTGATCCTAGGTGTGCCCCCAGGAGCTATTGCTGGTGGTGGGGTAGGGTGGGGAGCACCAGCAGCGCTGCTGGAGGAGGTTGGTCAACACGCAGTGTGCGTCAGTTGGGATTAAAGGCTAAGGGAGATACTTATTTCTGCCATGGTGGGAGCTGGCTGTAAGGAGGATTGAACAAAGTGCTCATACAGCCAAAAGGAGAGGTTGGTGGGGAGAGCTGAGGTAGCAGGTTACCTTCCCACTGGGACTGGGGGGCAAAAATCTGCCCTTGCTCCAGGGGTTGGCTCAAAGGGAGCATGGTACGTGGCTCCTAGCAGATGAGATGCAGAGCCTGCAGAGATCCCTTACACCTGTTCCTCTCACCTTTGCATGGAAAGGGAAGCTCACAGCAAAGACAAGAGCATTTATTTAGTTCTAGTCTCCAGGGCACGGATCAGGTCTTGTTGGCTGGCTGTCTTGTAGGGCAGGAACAGCCTCGTCGGCACTCACCTGAATTTTTCTGATGGAAATGATAATGTAAGGAGAATCCTCTCCCATTCATGGACTAAAGTACTTCTAGACAACATTTTGTCCATTAAAGACATTAAGTTGCCTCTAAAGATGCCTCTGGCCAACTGTATGTAGAAAACCAAACCTCAGTGAGGTGCTGTGGCCAGCTCAAGTTCTCTAGCATCATTTCCTGACTGGAGAGAAGGAGATATGGCCAGTCTGACTTCTGGACTTGGCTGGGGACCATGCTGAAGGTTATGTCTTCCCCCATGAGATACCAGCAGATAGAGGTGTGTGTGTGTTACTGGCACAAGTTGGTGAGAAGTTAGACTTGGGTGACCTCGCTGAGGTAAGGAGCAGCCAGATGAGCTGCTTGGTGAAGAGGAAACAAACCTCTGTATTTATGGCCAAAGTCATAAATCTTTGTCATCAGTTACTTCAGTACTGAGCAGCCTGCTGTCCTTGGGAGGCCAAGATGCTGGAAAAAAGGTCTGCGGACACCCTCTGGTCTTCCTGCCAGGGAGTGGAAATAAAGCAGTCTAATTTTGTGCCTCGGGATGGATTCCTGTGCAGAAACATCTCATCCAGTAGTCTGAAAAATCTCAATCTAAGAGGGGAAAAAAGACACTAAGATAGTAAGGGTTGCAAGACAGTAGCAACTTTAGGCTTAAGGTTTAGGCTTAGAGCCACAGCTGGCCTCTACACGGGTCTGTGAGTCTCTGCACATCCTTCCACTGTTTCACCCTGGCCACTTAATTGCTAAATAAACATTCAGGTGATAGAAGAAGGATCAAGAGTGACAAGTCTGAATGTTTGATGCCCTGTGCTGGGGTGGAGGCACATTTGACCATTTGTGGTGGGGAGTAAGGAGCACAGATTCACCCCATTTGGTAGCCCAGGTTCTATCCCATTTACACATGCACCCAATTAACTGGTGAAGCTGGCCTAACTGGGGCAGGCCTGTGGCTTTTGAAGATGGTGGGCTTCCATAATATGAAGGCTACGTAGGAGGAGAGGGGAAAAAAACAAAACAAAACAAAAACAAACAAACAAAAAAAGCACTACCAAACAGGCTTTTACAAAATCCTGTTTAAAAGTCATGGAGGGAAAAGTGCATGGTTTTTTGTCGTTTTTTTTTTTTTTTTCAAACTGATGGTGAGGGGAAAGTGTCTTGGGTGAGGAGGTCTTAACCTTTGAAGTGGGTGAGTCTGTGCCCTGGCTGGGTTAGGAAGCAGGGTGTTTCCCTTGGTGTCCGGATCTCAGCCTGCATCACCAAAACCTGCCTGTGGAGATGATTTGCTCAGGGTGTCAGGGCTGTCTGGTACGCAAAACCAAGTGGTTTGTGGTAATGGAAGAGCAATGCCCCCTCACTAAAAGGCTTTGAGGGGGTAGATATTTGGGATACCTTAGATTCACTGGTGCTTTTCAGGCAGGCTGGGACACCAGTGGTATGCTGTAAGTGCTGCTGCGATTGTGGTGCAGAAGAGCAGCTTAGCAAGGGGTGCTGTGGCCGCTGGCCCTGCTTCCCCAGGGGGGATGGAGCACCACAGCTGACAACACAGAGTGAAAGGGAAGGAGTCCAAGCACAGGAAGGAAATATCAGATGTGTTTGTTTTCCTGGTCCATTTGTACTCGGAGCTTTGATGGACAATGGTAACCCAGGGGCTCGTGGCAGGGTTGGTTGGTCTTGGGGTCCCTGGCCAAAAAAAAAACACACTATATCCAACCTATGCCAGAGATCAGACAGCACCAGAGGCTGCGAGTGCTTGAGGAGCAGACTTTAATTGCAGAGCACCATTAATTGCTCCTCTCCCCCCCCACAGACCACCCAGAAAGCTGCTGCCTGCCGGGCAGTGCAGCCGTGTGCTTTCTAAAGTCCCGGGGGCTCTGCTGGTTGCCCTTGCACGTAACCTCCCTGGCTCCCCCCTCTCTGAGCGGTTGCCTGCTGCTCTGGCTCGCTGCTGGTTGGCCTCGTGGCTCGGCAGCTTCCTGCAGCCACAGCTTCCTCTCCTCTCCTTCCCTTCCTTCTCAGTCATGGTTTTGGGTATTTAAGAGGTAGGGATGGATGGAGGTCTCTGGCACGGAGACGCCATCTGGATGCCTCTGCTTCTTTGCAAATATTTTGTTACATTGCTAACAAATGACAGAAAAAGGACAAACACGTACGTAAACCTGTGTGGCTCTCCCTGGGAAGTGGATTCTCCCAGCCTTTGGTCAGGCCCCAGCTCTTCCTAAATCCTGGCACATGCTGCTGGTCTCTGCGACCGGAGGTATGAGCTGTGGTTTGGACACATCTGCTCTTGCAAGCTGCTTGTGTGGGCTTCCCTTGGTGTGTCACAGCAGCACCGTGCTGAGAAAAACAGGGCACGGCTCCCAGTCTGCTCCCATCCAAAATGAGATCGTGCCCACCTCCCGCAGCGGGTTGGGTTCTCTTGCACGGATGCAATTCCAAATTCTGGCCCCATTCCTCTGCAGACAAGTGTTGCCAGGGATTATCTTTGAATTTGAGTGGTAAGAGGAAATGCTGCATCTTTCCCAAGCCAGATACTGTGGCTCGGTTTTGCAGACCCAAGGTATTCTGGTGACATGGGAAGGAGATAACCTGCTGGCAGGGTACTTACAGAGGGCTGAAGCAAGCACATGTAATAGATACGGTACCATTATCATTGCTAACAATACAAATATGCTTTTAATTATTACTTGGTAAGTACTCCATTGGAAGCATTCATATTTAATTAGCATTGATTCTTTTTTAGTGAATAGCTGTAAAAAACAGGAGCAACGGAGCCCCTGTCTCTTGCTTAGTGTCGCATAACCAGCCATTCACTCCATCAGCAAAAAAAAAAAAATCATTCTGTTTAGGGCTGAAAGCTTATGCTTCCTGTGTTGAAATTGGTGGTGAGGAAACTTTTTGGACTGTTGCTGAAAACTGAGCAGGTAAGACTGTAGGTGATAAATTTATTTTTTGACAGAGGAGTGTGCAGGGTACTGACTGACCCTTGTATAGAAGAGCATCAGTCTGGCACTTTTCAGTGCACTTGGGGAAGGAAGCACACTTCAGTGCACACTTCAGTGCACTTTTCTGGGGATTGCCTTTGGGACAAGCTTTAATTCAAAGGTTTATCAGACTAAAATACGGATCAAAATGGGCCGGGTTTTTGAGCTATGCCTATAAAACTGCCCATTGGAAGAGGGTAGAAAAAATTTTGGGGGAAAAATCTGTCTTTGCAAACTTCTCTTGGTTTGCCAAGGTGAAGAGAAATGAAGTCTCTGGTACCCTGGAACCAAAGTACTGACGCCCCAGAACAGTGCTTGCTTGTGAGGAACCATGAGGAGCAAGGTGTTTTTGAGATTTCTGAACTTTCAAGCTTCCTCTCTGTGCAAGATTTTTAGTCTTCTGTGCTTTAAGCACATGGGTACTTGCTGCCTTGTACAACCAGGGATTTCTCCCCTTGTCCCTGTGTCCCTTCAAGCTCAAAATAGCTCAACACCATGGGCTGGGTATCTGCAGTGCCCATCGGTGGCTGAAACCGGGGAACATCTCCATGGCTCTGTGCTTCCTTCCCCAAGTGGAGGAGATTGGATCATCTCTTACAAACCCTATTTGGGGTTATAATCTCCTTAAAGTTACTAGAAATAGCTCTCTGATTAGGCACTTGTGATGCTGCTGTGCTGTGGCTCCAGAGAGCCCAGGTTTGGCTGCCAGATATGTGGTTTTTGAGCGAGTGCTGGGGCTGCTGGAGGAACACGGGGGATTTGGGGGCTTCAGGCTGTGCCCCTCTGAAGGTGCCTGCCTGCCTTGTAAGGCACTTCTCAAATGAGTGGAAAAAGTGGTTTCTAGAGGGATGGCTCTCTTGCTTAAAGCCAAGCTCAGTTCAAAAGCACAACTGCAGTACGAGAGAGCTGCCCTGATACAGGGAGCCTGCACGAATGGAAATGGGGAGCACCTTTTTATTTCTGCTCTTGTTTCTCTATATCAGCTTGCAAAATGTGCTGCAACTAGTGAGGGATGCATCTTTGCAAGCCTACTAAAATTTCTTCAAGTTAGATTTGATTTTTGAAATGATAAATTAGAAAGCTTTGGGCTTAGATCTTGTCATGTTTTGATCTTCAGTGGAGTAACGATCTCTGGATCCAGTAGGGATAACAAAACCTTTTACTCCAGGTGCGTGGTCATACAGCTATGGAATCTCTCCATTATTATAACTTTTTCTTTGCAGGTGAGCATTTGTCTCACTGCAGAATTTGCAGTATGGGAACCCTTTCCTTGTCCCTCTGATCAACTTGGGTATCAGACACGAGGCAATTTCTCTGCAAGGCTGTCTCCTCCTGTCCTGTGTTAGATGCAATGTCCTGTTTTTTCCAGGTGACCCTCCACAAGCTGCTGCCTGGATTGGTCAGTGTATCCTCTACTTGCTGATAATGGTTTTTGAGAAGACTGCAATCAGCCTTGTCCTGCTTATCCCTGGTTGGACAAAGGTAAGCTCCCCAGTGCATTTTTTTTTTCTAGCTACAGCTGCTGCAGCTTGTTTCTTGTCAGCTTTGCATTGTTAATGGTTCACATCATGGTAGGTCTTTAATCCCTATTACTTGTCGACAGTTCTGTGATAATTAGCTATTACTTAATTTGGGGAAAACATGACTTTCATAACTGCTTGGCTCCTGGTATGTTCTCCTGCTAGTCAAAAATTAGTGGAATAAGGCTTTTCTTTAGCTTTCTCCTCCATCCTTGGAAGGATAAAATGGGCTGGGTTGGCGGCTGAGCTACTACAGTTCTGCCAGGGGATTTCCACATTATCTTGTCAAGTCAGTTTGTTATTTGTGATCTCATGTCTAAACTAGTGGGGCTCGTAGTTCTTTCCAAATTCACCTCTGTCAAAGCAGTATCCCATCCTTCAACCCCTGCTTCTGAATGGTACCTCATGGTAACTGTGCTGGTCATTAGACTTTAGGATCTAGTATGTGACTGCATGTGAATGTGTTCAGCAGCACTTTGCTAGCTCCAGAGATGCTGCTGGATTCCTGTCCATGCACCTTGTGCATGGCTGGTGTTCCTAATTTGCAGCTGAGTCAAGGACAGTCCCATCAGTTGTTGCCATGGGTAGTTAAACTGAAAGATCAGCAGTATTCGCTTCTTGCTCTATACAGAATCAAATGCTTCTAAATATATTTTTTTTTTTTTTTTTTTTTTTTTTCTTTTCCTGTCTGCAGCTTCAGCAGATCCTCCTGAGTTACATCCCAAACCCCCAGTTGGAGCTCGTCCTGGTCATGCTTGTTGTGCCTTTTATAGTTAATGTAAGTTATGCCTCTGCAAATATTGGATAAGGTGGTTTGGAAATTGTGGTGCCTTCCAAAGGGGAGAGTGTAGAGGATCTGGCTTGGGGCAGCCTTGAGTAATTGAAGTGAATGGGAGAAGAGGGGAGTGGAAGTAAAAATACTTCTTACCAGAAGTATTTCACTTGTCCAAGATGCTGGGTGGCTTATTTTTTACTTTTGGGGGAAAGTTGAGGCTCATCAGCTGAGAACTGCACCTCAGCAGCAAGTTGCAGGTACAGGGATGCCCCAAAGCCCATTAAGTGACTATAGCATGGCTTATAGTCAGTAGTGACTTTTGGCAACCTGCTGTGCTTTCGGTTGGAGGTAAAAGAAAAATGCCTGTGGGAGAGGGGTGGAAAGAAAATGAAGATAATTCTGTGCACCTGAAGAGCAAAAAGCTGTCCTCTTGCTGTGATCTGTTGACAAAAAGGCTGTCCTTGATCAAGAGAACTTTTTTGAAGTGTACTGTAGCCAGAGAAGGAAAAAACAACTTGATATCCTTTGTTGTACATGCCAAGTGAAGAGTCCCTACAAACAGCACAGGGCTTCAAATATCTCAAACGCATCTTATTTGTACTCAAGCCTGAACAACCACAACAAAAAAAAAGTTCCTTTTATATTTAACAAGGCTATTAAAGAGTGGCCAAAAAACCTCTCTTCCTCAGAAATAGAGGCTGGAGTCCCACTAAAGTAGTAATCTGGTTGTCCTGGGAGCTCATCAGTCTTCTGAAGTTCATGACAGATTCAGATAGGTCTCTCTGCAAATGTTCTATATATGAGGGCAGCAGATTGACCGTGTTCTGTATAGATGTTGTTGTAATGCAATATGTGTACAAAGGGATGCTAAAGCAAGAGATGTGAATGCTCAGACAGGTGTTGGGTGTTGTCAGGAGTAGATCTGCTGGACATGGTCTTTGTCCAACTGAGTGTTGTAAAGCTGTGATGTCACCTTCACAAAAATTAGTAAATGTATAAAAACATCACATCAACAGAAGTGCTGAAGCTTTTGTAATAGGTATAGGTGTAATAGGTGTAGGGAGTAAAGAACTGTAATTCAGAATTTGAAGTTGACTATAAAGCAATTTGTCCTGCATGAGCCATTTGCGTAGATTAAGTTACTATGTTGAAAGGTGTTTGGGTTACCAAAACAATTGATATCCTCAAAACTAGTTTGGCAAAAGCTCAGGAGTTCCTAGTTCCCCTAGTCCTGAGGAGTATTTGAGCTGCAGCTCAGTTCCTACCAAGATGGGAAGTGAGAACAAGATGTTAGCATTAGGATCATTCCTGGACAAGCAGTGACTTTTACTCTTTGTGACTCTTAAAATGGATGGAGCATTGGGAGAGTTGAATTTACCTGCCTGTACCTCTCCTCCCATCCCCATGGTGAGCTTCCTTATTCAAAAGCAAACTGGTTCTCATAAAAATGACCTCATTCTCAAAGTGGTACAGACAGAGCAGATAATAGGAGCTGGTTCAAAGGTTACTTCTGGCAGAAACCTGGCTATCACTGCCTGTTTTCACTGGGTCCCTAGCAAATCGGGAATTGACAATTTATGTGAGGAAGGGACCTCGGGAATTTGCCTCATCCAACCTCTACAGACACATAATGAAGGATTATTTTGGATATCAGCTCAGATTGCTGGGAACTGGAGATCTGGAGAATCCAGATGAGAAAAAAAGAAAAAGTTTTAGTTGTCTTTGTATTTTGGTCTCTGTAGTCTAATTTATGCAACTCCTTCCTCCCCAAGGCCATTATGTTCTGGGTTGTGGACAGCTTGATCATGAGGAAATACTACAAGCAGAAAGACAGCCTGGACATCAATGGATCCATAGAAACCCCTCGGGCGAGGAGAACTGAGGAATCTCAGGTAAGACCAAAGATGTCCAAAGACCAGGAAGAGCTGGCCTGGAGTGGCAGGCTGAAGCTGGTGGGCACCCCCGTGCTGTCACTCAACTTTGCCATTATTAATTGTGGTCAGTCTTGGCTTCAAAGAGCTTGTTTTGCTCCTAGTGTCCTCCTTTTTTTTCCCTTCAGTTATTCAGATTGATAATGGCCTTGTAGCTATAGAAAACTGTTTGGTGCAGTCTGAGCTTGACCTTAAAGTTAAGGAGAGCAAGGGATGGGGTGGAAGTGGAACACTCCAAGACCAGCAGGCTTTATTCTCATTATTAATGATACACAGCTTTCCAGGCAGGTAGTCTGTGCTTCCCATCAGATTTTGGGCTACAGCCACAACCCGAGCCACTGGGTTGAATTCCCTTCCTTCCCCTGGCTCCCAGCCCTGGTTTCAGAGTGCACATTTTATGACTCCTGGTATCGGCAGCTGGCTGGCAAGACCTGCTAAGATAAAATAGCTTCTGGCAGTTGCAGGCTTGCTCCTGGAGTAGCTTCTGCTGAGGAATTTAGGATGAACAGAAATAGCTCTTGCTCTGAGCTCTCTTTACACTCTGCTCTTGTGCTACTGAATGGGATGGCTGATTACTGGCAACGTTGCAGTGCATGTAGAGGTAGTCGTGTTTGAGGGTGTGCTTCATGGTCCACCCAGCAGCGGTGGATTTGATGGTTCAGAGGTGCAGTGGGGAGCTGGCTGTTGCTGCTGGGGATCCAGCATCGGAGGAATCCTTCCTGCAGGAAGGGCAGGCAGATGCAAGCAGCTGGTGAGACAAGTGAGTCATTCCTCCTGGCCTGGCCTCCAGATAAACAGTTGTAGCTTGGCAAGGTTACCGAAAACATGTGAGCAGCATGTCCCAGGGAATTTCCTGAGCTGTGTGCATGGCTGGGGCATCCTTGATAAATCTGTATTGATCCAGGGAGGGAAAAGAGGTCTGAGCTGAGCAGTGCCAGTACATCTAGATAGGAGTCCTCAGTTTCAAAGCACAGCTAACTAGGAGCTCCTACCTTGTCCAGAGAAACTCTGCTGCGGGTGTTCAGGGCCAGGCTGGATGGGGTTTTGGGCAACCTGGTCTACTGGGAGGTGTCCTACCTATGGCAGGGGGTTGTAACTGGGTGGCCTTTAAGGTCCCTTCCAACCCAAGCCACACTATGCTAAAGGTGGATTAATTCTGTGCACAAACTTCTCCCTGGTTATGGCACAATCCTGGCTTCTTGGTGGTGGATGATGTTTAAGAATGGTATTTCCTTGGAAAAGTTAGGTTGGAGGTTGGCTCAGAGCTGGTGGTGAAGATTTGCCTCATTCACTGGGTATGCTGTTGTGTTCCTGGAGGTTTAAAATCTGTTAAAACTACCCCAGCTCAGAAGCAAGGGCAAGGAGGTGGCATCTCCAGTTGAGACTCCAGCCTCCTTTCCAACCCATTGTGACCTAAACATGGATAATCTAGCCTCATAGGTGTCATGGAAGCCTTCAGGCTGCTGCTGCTGTGGATATACAGGTGGTGTCGGAGTTGCTGGATCTCTGTGGGAATGGAGTTGGCCCCTCTGCCTTGCTCTGCTGGACAAGACAGGGGTTTTGTGGCCTCTCGCTCAGTTTTTGGATAATTTAAAGGGAAGATACCTGTTAATCTCTGCTTGCTAAGGCTCTTCCGATAGCTTGATGTAGGTTATTTCAAGTGATGGAAATGGGGCTCCCACAGGGTGACCCTTGGTGTTGAAGGCTTCACCCAGGTTCCAAGTATTTGACTCAAGTATTTTTGCTGAGACCTTAAGGTGCAAGTCAGCTGTCAGTCCTGAAACTCTGATCACCATGGGAGCTATCAGGGTGACAGGCACCCCATCAGAGCTGTCTGCAAGGACTGCCTCCTTGTGCTCCTGTGCCTCTGATCCAGCCCTACTAAAAATAGTTTGGTCAGGGAAGGATGCTAAAAAAAAATAAAAAAAAAAAAAAAAAATAAAAACAACTAATGAATGACCTTCTTTTCCAATTCTGCTTCTTGGCACTGGGCCTTGAGGTGTAGCTGTAGGCTCCTGCTTTGTCATCACTTTCAGGCTGTGAGTTAAAGATCTTTGGCTGGCTAGTGCTACAGCTGGGTTGGCTGGGATTTAGGCTCCAAACCAGAAAATGAGGGTTTTCTGGTCTCCTTCCTGCTAATAACCTGTGCAAGTGGGGGAATTCCTCTCCTCATGCCTGGCTACAGGGGAGAGGGAGCTGGGAAGCCTCTCCAAGCAGGGCAGAGCTGTCTGAGGCTGATGTCCTGTGGTTTATCAGGGTTCATCAGGGCTGTCTAGCAGCAGGCGCCAACAGCTCCCCATCACGCTGCCTTCTTGAATTTCAGCTCTCTGCCTATCTTGCCACTAGTGTCATTATTTTCACTCATACTTGCAGTTTGTCTTTGGAGAAGGAGGGGGAGTTTGGAAAAGGGGGGGACAGGGAGTTAACCTGTTAAAAACCTGCACTCAGCATTTAACATAGGGGTAGCGGGAAAAGTCAGTTTGGCCTTTGTTTTGGTAGGCCAGCTGGGTAGCAAGAAGAGACTTAGCAATCCACAAATTTTCATGCCATCCTTTTTCGCCTTCTGGTGGGATGAAGAGAGGTCTCAGGAGTACTGGTCTGAATCTGGTGCTATGCAGGCTGGGGAAATGCATTCAATACACGGATTTATTTCTGCTTTGCATGTGTCCTGCCCTTGACCCGAATCTCTTTCCCTTGCCCTTGTGAGCGTCGATAAACTTTAGATCTAATCAGTGGTTTCTTTGTTTTCTACACTCAGGAAAACAACTCAGTTTTTATCATGCTTTATTTGATCTTTTTGGCCTTGTTTTTGTTTTGTTTTTCCCCAGGGAGGTGGGTGAGTTTCTGCTCTTTTTTTTGAAAGCTTACATTTCCAGAGATGAGCATTAAAGCAAAATTAGTTCTAACGGCAGTGGTACTTCTAGGAGCCACCAGAGTGAAACTGGAGGCTGGTTTAAGGCTGGGAGGAAAGCTGGTACACTGCATGGGACTTGCCTTTGGTTATTGTGGAGTTCAACACCAATCCTAATCACCTCCATAGGAACTGTAACTTTTGGCCGTGTGCTAGGCAGGAGGTGCTGATGAATGCCAATACCTCTACTGTTTGCTTTAAATATTGAAAAATATTCCGAGAATGAGCTTGACTTGCTTGTTGGCTAACTGAGCTGATGTTTAAATAGCTCAAGCCTAGGATGAGCTTGGGTGAGCCTGCTCATTAGGAGAAGTTAAATGAAGATGGGTGCCTCTGGAAGGAGTCTGTCCCATACATGGCAACTCATCTAAGCTCAGATGTAGGAGGCAGGTGAGATGGTTCCTGCCTCTGCATCAGTCTGGTAGAGTTTTAGGCAAACAAATTTCTATTGCTTGCAGGGAGGTAGTCCCTGGGCTTCTCTGTTTTCCAGTCCATGTCTCAGCTCTTATCACTCTATTTAATTTCTTTCTTTGCTGCTGAGAAGACTGGATCATCCGAAGGGTCTGCTTGGAAGGGTCCCAAACCAGTAGTGAAGCCTCTTCTCCTGGACAGTTGGGGTTGGCAGAACATAGGGCCAGCCCTACTTCTGTAGCATGATCTGGGTGGTTTTGTGTAACATGACCTGGATTGTCTTGCAAGCTGCTGTCCTTGTGTGGGGAGGAATGTGTGAAGTACTTGAGGACTGCCGGGTGAGACAGCAGCACCTTGTTTTGGGACTGCGAAGCTGTGGTCTGTTCCTAGCTGTGCCTCTGGCCTGGATGCATCTGTAAGGGAAGTGCCTTGGCCAAGCTGTGCTGAAAACTGTTCAAAAAGCCATATCTGAGGGTGTGAGCCATGACTGTCGCAGGGGTGAGATGTCTTCTCACAAAGAAGCTCCCCAGGGAATTGTGGAAAGCTTACCAGAGGACTGCTGGCTCAAGCAGCATCGTATGAGCCATACAGGGAGCAGGTAGCAGCCTGAATGTGTCGGGATCCCAAAGCTCAGTCAACCACAGCTGACGTAGCAGGCACTGAGAGAGGGTTTGAGCTTGCAGCTGAAAGCCACCGAAATTACCAGCTCATCAAACCCCAAAGACAGCCTGTTGTGGCCTGTCAGACTTCAGTGATTTATAACGCTGCGTGTGACTAACTGCCCGTTTTTTCAGGTCCAACAGCATCACAATATATAAATGTTAAACAGAGGAAATCTTTGCTTGGAAGAGCTGGAAAATCTCCAGCAATGTCTTGAACAACAACAAATCTGTATAGACCCAATTTGGGGGTGGATAGAGAGGAACGAGAGATCTTAATCTGATCTACTGCTATCCTAAATATCTGAAATATCTGACGTGCTGCTGTGAGGATAACCAGATCAGATGGAGGGGCTGGAGTGTGTGTGAGGATAGGGAGGAAGTCTTCCCCTGCGGCCCTTTGGCCTCTTTGAAGTCACTGATTGATTGCAGTTTGTTTTTCCTGTTTAGTTGCTCTGGTGACTGGCCCTGACGCTGCCTAAATGAACAAGTGGAGGGCGTGTTAATTCACAGCTGGGCCTGGAGGTAGCCATCAATAGGACTAAATTTAGGGATTTAGTCCCTGTGCTCCTGATTTTTCCCCCAAGGGATGCTGGGCTCTGGGACTAGCCAAGCTGTCAGTGGGATCTGTTCAGCTGGAAGCCCCTGAGATGTCCTTTAGTTGAGGTGGAGGGCCACCATGGGATGGGAATGGGGGCTTGATAGGGCATTGGTTCCTGCTTTGGAGCAGGATCAGATGGGGCTGAGGCTTGGATGGGAAATTTATGCTGCCTCACTGCATTTTTTTTGGTGAGGGAAGTGTGGTAGCTGACTTTTCTTCCCCATGTTGGCCACAAACTAATGATTCTGTTTGGGTTCTGTGATGGGGCAAGTGGAAGAGAAGGGAAAGGGCTTCTGGTACTGCTCAGAAATAAAACTGAAGGCCCTTGACTGTGCTGGGAGGCCTCTCTAGAGTCAGGTGCTAAGGTGCCAAGGACCTGGCCAGGCTTGTGATGTGTGTGACCAGTGTTGACCAGAAATCCTATGTCCTGGCTCCCAGGTACTGCTGGTGTGACACAAGCCCTAGCAGAAGGGTTGATGAATATTAAATATACTTAGGGCCAGCTGCTGTTGGGGCTGAACGACAGTAGGGCTTCTCTTGCACAAAGCTGGGCTTCTGTAGTAGAAAGAAGGGATAGGATGGGGTTGAGCAAACAACCTGTCAAGCTGTGGATACTATCCATGCAGACAGCTCGTCCTGAGGTGTCTGTGCGCTGTTCTGGCACCTGCAGTTCAGACTGAGCTAGGAGATCCTGTGCTAGGTGGAAATAAGGTGGTGCCAGGCCAGGACAACATCCTCGAGCTCTCTGGCCATGGCTGAAATGAAGTGTAGCTCAGCTTGCTCCCCTGGCTGAGCTCTGGAGATCACAAGCAGCTGGGTGCCTGGGGAAATGTCTCCCTTTGGCGCAGATGTCTGTGAGATGCGGCCTAGTTTTTGTGCGTCTCCTCCAAAGCTACTGAATGTGAATATCAGGGTGTGAGTCCTGCCCCTCAGTGGTCAGAGCTTTTAGCTGCCTGCTCTGCTTTTGAGGGGGATCTGGGACACTGGAGCAATAGTGTTTGTACCCACATGGGCCTGGCTGTCACTGGAGTAGTCATGGTGACCTCAAGACCTCTCCTCAGTCAGGGAGGGTGAAATCTTGTAGCAGACCCCTCCGTGGGTGCTTGACCCCTTCACAAGCTTCTGCTTGGGGATGTTTCCTACACTATTAAGAGCACAGAAAACTCCAGTTGGGTCTGCCTGAGGACTTGGAGTCCATGATCATCTGTCTGTTCTCTTCCCCAGGTGCTGCTCTCTCCAGACATGGATTTTGAGCAGTCTGAAAGCGACCAGGACACTTTGGGACTCCAGGGAACGAACCAGAAGATGAAGCAGCCCAGCTATCAGGTGGTCATCTGACAGCACCGGGACGAGGTGGAGGAAGGGGAGCAGCACTGTGATCCTTGAGCTGGCCAAGAAAGGGCAGGGTGGGGAATGCAAGTTGAACCCTGTGGATCTGTGGAGATCCGGTTGCCTGCCTCATGTAGACCCATCCCTCTACAGTGGTCTCTTTGGGATGGTGTCTGAGTATCCTGTATGGGCTTGAGCAGTATCTGCTTTAGCTGTCTGACCTTAACCTCAACACATGCAGGCATGTTGAGGTTAGGGGTATGGATGTGTACTTCCTCTGGCTGGCCAGCTGGGTATAACTGTCAGGACTGGAGACTGAAATCCAAAGGCTGTGTGTTTTTTTAATGGAAAAAGAATCTGTCCTGTACCGTCTGAACTCTGACACTTTTATATTCACAGATGCTCAAAAGAACTGTTTTGCAATATGTATTTAAATATCTTGAATTGGAAAGACTCTCAGTGGATCTGATGCTTTTTTTTTTTTTTTTTTTTTTTTTACTGTTTTATAAAGAATGCAATAAATGTTTGACCTAAAACTGCTTCAAATATGACATTATCTTGATTATGCTTATTATTTTTGTGGGACCTTAACCCTGTAAAGGGAAAGAAGTGGGATCTATTGAGGTCTAACTGATGTGTTCCTTGTAAGGCAAGCTGCTCCCCACAGCAGAGCTGTCCTGTAAAATTTACAGAAAGCTGAACCAGCACTGAGTTTCTGTAGATGGGTTGTATGAGCCACTTCAGTGCAAAACCTGATGCTGCCACATCAGCCTGTGCTAGATTCAGTCAGGAGCAGTCATCTGGGATTGATCGCAGTTGCTACCTTATGTTTGCTGGGAAACAGGAGTCGACTCCTTTTACCTAGCTCAAAACAATCATGAAAAATCTCTGCAGGAACATACTGAAAAGCCAGATCAGAAGAGTACACTGAAACCCTCATTAACCTGCCCTCACCTTGTAGGTGTAAGAGAAGAGCCTCAAGTGAGACTGGTGATGATAATCCATGGGTCATCTCAGATCCTGGCAAGCATGAGGTGCAGGGCTTTGCCCTTGTTCTGTTGTCAACAGGCCGTGTTAGTCTATAAACAGCAAAAATGCCAAAACATTCTGGAGCTCTCCTGGGAACAGACCCGAGCAGCTGCTCAATGCACTCCCAGACTGGATGCAGATACAGCTGGGCTGACTGTGCAGAGTCGAACCAGGGAACAGTCCATAGAGCAAGATCTGATCCAGGATCCACTGTACAAACAGGTAGACCCAGTTGAGCTATAGGCAGGCCTTGCATACTGCAAAACTGTCCCCAGAAGTGTTGGGCAGGAGATCTGTTTATTTTAGTCTTCCTTCCCTTCTGTTTTCATAGGAAAACCCTATTCCCAAAACCCTATTCCTTAATCAGGCGTGTAGTTAAAGGGTTTGGCTTTTCTCACTTAGGGCTCTAGTCCTTTAAAAGTGAGGCTCAGAGGATGTGAAGTTTTGTGGGTGGCTGTTTTTTCCCAACTTCAAAGTAGTTTAGAAGTGTTAGATGCAAATCAAAGTCTCACATGCCCCTTAGTGAACTTGACATGCTTGGCTATGCTGGCAGCTGTGCAGACTTATAATGTATTTCTGGAAGAGCCTTTTTGTTTCTTCCTTACTTAATAGTCAAAATCCTACTTGTGCTGGCATACCAGAAGGCTCTTGGAACAAATGACATGCAGCTTTCTGAACAGATCATTTATATTGCTTCATGAAATCGCTCACAATGCAACTTTTTCTTGTCTGGTGGAGTCCTGTGCTGGTAAGGGCTGGAGCAACTTTTGTGCTTTTTAAGGTCTTCAGTAAAAATAATTGAAAATTGCTTCCCTGTTAGCATCTTGCCTCTGTTTCTAGGTGAACTGGTATTTCAGTTTTTGTTCTTGCTATAGGGCTTCTTAGTACAGTGCTGCAGTGTGAAGAATGCAAATTCAGCCTCAGCAAAGCCCTTGCCCTAAAATGAGAGATGAGTGATGTGATCTTGGTCAGGGAATAAACATGATGGGTCAGCTTTTGGTTGATGCTGGGTGAGGTGGCTCACAACAGGCCATAGCCTGGGAAGTATGTCCTTTCCACTGCTGTTTCAGCAACCCTAAAGTCTGGAGTCCTCCCTTCTCTCTTTAAAATGTTAGCACAACAGAAGAAATTGCACACTCCAAAGTGATGCTCAGCCTTCGTTCCTGAGCTATCTCAGCAGCTTGCAACCTTTAACCGTATCACTGCAGAGCCAAGTGCTTTCTGATCCTCTTGGAGCTGAGAATAGATGTGTGCAGTTGGCACAATGTGCTTCATTGGGTGCCTGTGTGCTCTCACAAAGGGGCATGAAGACCAAACCTGAACAAATCCTCCTTCTGAGGGAGGAAAAGTGTTGTGATACCACCTTTAGAGACTGGGGAGGCCAAAGTGTTCAGTCTATGACCTACCTTTGCCCTTAGTGCTCTTGGGGTAGCAGGAGGATGACCTTCTGAGGGGTTCTTTCAGCCATCAGGTAACGTAAGTTTATCCAGCAGCATAAAGCATACCTACCCTTAGCTTCAAAGCTTGTTTCGTCTTTGCCAAATGAAAGCTTCACTGCAGCGTTCACTGTAAAATATTTATTGTGAAATGAATAACTGGAGCCTTAAGGAGAACTTGAGTATATTGCTCCAGGTGCTTCACAGGGCTGGGAAGTTGGACTCGATCATTGTTCTTTTCAGACCCTGGAAGGAATGTGTTCCTGGCTGGGCAAGAGGACCAATGATGCACCTGAAACATTAGCAATACATATGTGTATCTATACATACCTATATACAGGAGAGAGGAGATCCTATCCGAATCACTCCCCCTTGCAATACACTCGAACAGCAAAATGTGGGAGGAGAGTGAAAATTTCAAAGAAAGCTCTTTGTAATAACAACTGTATGAAGACACCTGCTGAACCTAGCACTGTCTAGAAGTTCACTGCCACTACCTTGTTCACCCTGTGCTGGTGAAATGGAATGGGATTTGGGAATGGACTGGGTGATCTTCCCACCTTCTTGGGTGGAGAGGTCAACCTCACAGACACTGTTTCTCTAATTTCTGATTCAAGTGCACACTGCTAAGCTTTGGTCTCTTCAGTCCTTGCATGCTCAGGACTGCCAAAGGTCTTTCCTTCAATTTTCCCTTGCAAGGAGGGCTGTCTTCCAAACCAGCTAGGAGCAAGGCAGTAAGTATTTTTGTCTCCATGTTTTCTTCCAATGCATGAGCCCCAGCACAAGTTTTACGGTGGTTGAGCTCTCCAGAAAGACTTTCCAGAGCACAATTAAGTCTAGCTGGTTGCTTTTGACTGTTTCCCTCTCCATACAACACATGGTGTGAATGAGCAACTGTGCTCTCTACCTGCTCTGCTGTCACAGCGCTAGGAGTGCTAACTCCATGACCAAGCAACTGGAAAACAACCCCACCCAAACCACCACCACCAGCTGGAGCTCCTACAGCAACAGTATGTTATTTAAATATGCAAAAAATCAGTCAAGATTGACTATTTCTGTAGATCTCTGGCAATTCATTTTTCTTCTAACACATGGATATCATTTAGCTGCTGGGGATGCTTCCACCCCCCGCACATACCCGCCTTCCTTTCAGTCCTGGAAAAGGCAGCATATACATGAGTTCAGTTTGGCCTTGTCATGTAAACGTCTTTGTGGCTGTCAAAGTCGTCTTTGGCCAAGTTCTCTACTCAGCAAACTCCCCTGTGGCTGATGTATAGCATTATTCAGCGGTGCCTCATTTTAAAATAGACCACAGCTTTGCTGTTTGGGTTTGGAGGTTTCCTTGCAGAGCAGCACCACCTGCAGTGGGGGTGGCTGGCAGACCCTTCCCTAACTTCCTGCTGCCAAATTCCTGCTCTGTACAAATTCCTGCAGTGTAAGGAAGGAGAAGCTGCCAGGGTATGAACTGGGATGAAAAGTTTTTGAAAATTTGGAGTAAATAAATACTTCATCCCTGATTAGAAAAGCAGCTAGAAATTTCTAGTCTAAATTCAAGATTTAGACAGTGCTTTATAGGGTCACAGGATTTGAGGGTGCAGATTCATCATCTTTTAGCAAATCTAAATCCCCGCGAAGCAGAAGTGATGCTCTGCTCAGGGAGGTGGGAGGTCTGTTGGAAGCTCACGATGGAATTTTGTTTCTCACAGAGGGAGTAAAGAATCAGGATGAAATCACTAAACCGACGATGTCATTTAAATGGTATGCTCGATGGAATGGGAGCTAGCACCACTCCTATTGCTGCTGGGGACCACAGGTGCTTTTGAAGCAGGCAGCCAGTACTCTGGGACAGCAATAAACCACACAAGGGTTTTCACCGCTGTATTAAGTAATAGTGGTACAGGGAACATCATGCTCAGTGGCAAATCCAAACCCCATCCCAGTAGCCATGAAAGCAATACCCTGTTGTGGCCTGTTGATTTAAGGTTTTGATCTCTGTTACCTTTTTGATGCTAACAGCTTTCTGCAGATGGATATCCACCCATCTCTCCTCTCTTGCTCTTCTCTCCCCAGGGACCATGGCTGGAGCATGTGCTCCAAGTCACTTCTTTGCAAACTTTTATCACCTAAGGTTAGACAGGCACTGTGCTGCATGATTCATGCCTTTCACTGGGTGACTCACCAGCCCCTGGGGGTATTGCACAGATCCCTGCATGGGTTTATTTGAAGGCCAGCAGCTCTCTGCACTGTTAGATTTGACAGCTAGTCCCTTTCTCCCTCCCGTCCCATGGGACATTGGTCCCTCTGTGTCCTCAACCCTTCCCCCCATCCTTGTCTTCAGAAATTTGATGAACCCTGTTCATCTAGCATGAAAGAGAGACAGTTGAATTCCAAGGGGAAAAAGCCTTGGTTTCTTTGGCACCACAAAGTAAAGAAATATTTATAAGTTGCCTATCTCTAGAGGCTTCAGAAGGGACCCACTGTCACACATGCTGCTGCAATGCATTGCGATTATCAGTCCTAAAGGCTGTTAATCATCCCAGAGGTGGTCCCAGTGTCGAAAGGATGAGAAGCCAAATAGTCTTTATAGCTCCCATCGATCAATTTGTCTGCATTGTTTTTGGCAAACCAGCAGTCAACTTCCTGCTGGCCATTGTAGATCCTCCTCTGCTTCCACACGACAGGAACAAGCCGTCCCTTCACTTTCAAGGTATTTGTAAGGTTTGTTTTTAGTGCTTCAGTTTGGTTCTGACCAACCTGCTGATGACTTGTGTTTAGAGATTCCTGAAGAAGTTTAACTTCATGGTTCAAGAACTGACCTGAAAGACAAGAAAAAATACGCTCTTTGAGTGGTTGTTTTGTGCCTGTACTTATAGGTAATTGTTTAATAGGCTGTATTTTGAGGATTCTTAAAGTATGGAGTTATAAAGGGCTTCTCAGTAATAGCAGGATGAATCTAGGTCCTTAGTTTCTTTTATAAATCTAACAGAGATAGATATTAGAATAAAACCCTATTTCTCTTCCACTAGTCAAGATACATCGGTTGAGCTAGAGCTTCTTGAGCAGTACGTTCCCCTCTGTGGGCCATGGTTACTAGAGGATAACAGCCCATAAAAAGCCCATCAGCAAGTGGATAATGATTTAGGCCTGCAGCTTCCAGTTCTCTTCCTTTACCTTCTTGGGGGCAAGGTCTTTTATGTCAAACCTAAGTGTAGGTTAGAGTTTTGCACATGCAAGGGGCCTGAATTTAAAACTGCACTACTGAAAGATCATCTTCTGCTTAACCTGGGAGTATCTGAACATCATGGAAACCATGACTTCAGCCTTAGAGTTCAGCACCTGTAGATGTCCATGAACATCACTACTTCTCATCTGAAAGAGCCCAACCATTTAGACATTCTCTGAGCCTACCTAAAGGCTAGTTGCTCTCAAAATGCAGGGGTGGCTTGCCTTTCACTACAAAAGTTTGAAAGAAAGGGGCAACAAGAAATACTTATGTTTCTTGATCTCAACCAGGCTCAATGTAAACAGCTCAGTGATGCACAGACAGACCCTCTGTACATATGAAAGTGCAGAACTTGAAGGCTGAAAGCCAGCAATTTCTGGCAATGCACTAGCTTTGTGACTAGAGCTCTCTTTCGGGATCTTCAAGACCTCAGTTGACTCTCCTCTTTGTTTAAAGAGAGTCAGATCCAACTCTGTTATGTTCCTGAGAGCACATTAGCAGCTGGGTTATTCTGATTTAAGACTATCATGAGAGAATGTCTTGTTGGTCGTATTAGGGGTTCTTGTGAAATACTTGGTTTCTCTCTCTGTATTATTCATCTCTGGGAGCTTCTAGTGTGCACATTCAAATGGCAACTACATTAAACATAAAAAATAAAAAGAGTGGATTTGAGAAAAACAGGCACAGGTGTATCAGGGATAGTGGAAGATAGCTCATACAGAGAAAGATGGGAGAGGAGGTGGGGATACGGGTAACAGAAGTCATTGACAAGTGGAAGTAAAAGTTCGTTTGGAAACTTAATTTCCACCTACCATTTTCATCACCTCCTGTCTCTGTCCTTTAAAACTGGAAGAATCATTTTTCTCTGGTTTACAGCTCTGAACCTGAGAACCTTTTACTTACCCAGTAACCCATGGGAGTCAGAAGAGAGGCCTTTACTGTTGGAAATATAGAACCCCAGGTGATCCTTCTGATATGGAGCTGGCTTCTTGTAGTGGTGGATGAGGATGACAAAGCTGATTGTGTCTCGTATCGTCACAGTGATGTTGGAATTGGCAGAGACGGACACTTCAAGGCTGCTGCTCCGCACAACAGCGCTCCGGTCACAGGACAGAATAAGCCTTTCCCCATCATCCAGGATGATCCTGGTGGGTGTGATCTCTAGGTAAGATCTCTGTGGCTTATTGCTGAGGATAGTGATGGTGTTGAAGTAAGTCCGATGTTTCTTGTGGCCATTGGGTGGTGCAGGAGCTCCAATTAGTTGCCCATTCACTGTTACACCTTTCAGGAAAAGAATCAGTAAGTGAAAGCTGGAACCAAGAATAGGTCTCTTGTCTCAAAGACACAAGCCTTGTAACCAAGGATATGCATATTCACTACCTTATGTTCAACTTATTTCACCTACCAGCATTCAAAACAGGTTGGCCAATGTGTTATAAATTGATTAACTTATACAGAGCACCTAAATTTACCCAAGCTAAGAAATACTGGCTTGCTCTGGAGACAGGTGCCCCAGTCTCGTTAGTCCCAACCATGTGTATACCGTGCCACAAGACAGGATCAGTTGTTTCTAAGCTTTGGATTACCTATCATCAACACAATGACATGGGCTTATTCAGCTACATAAGGTATATATTTACCTTCCTGACTGCTATAACCCTACCTGCCATGGTATGACTTGCATATGTGTTGAAGCATAAGCTCAGAGCTGGGCAAACACATCAGATCTTGGAGAACTAAGACAAGCTGCTGGTGGGCCTGTGTCAGAGGATCTCAAAGCAGTAGACATTTGAGGTTTGATGTCTGTCACTACCTGACTCTTAAGAAGAGATGTAACCTAGGAAACCACAGAGTAAGGGCTACTACCTTAGCCTGAACATGAAAGACCATCAGAACCTGTAGAGGGAATAGCCTGACCTACAACAGTGTGATGTGCTAAACCTCCTCAGGCAACAATGTAAGAAATTCAGGTTCTCCTTGTGTCACTGCAGAGGAGGACCTAGACCCTCCTGTTGGGTCCCTGAACTGCATTGGATTATTTCCACTTCACCAGTGCTGCCCTTCAAGCTCCCCTCAGTTTTGACCCAAAAGAAATACTTCTGAGTGGTCCAAGATGCAGATCTCATTGAGTCAACTGAAGCCTAGATGTCCACAGCAAGATTACCCATCATTTTAATTACTTCTGTGACTTCCTGTCCCTAAGACAGTGTCTCACTTCCCATAGGTCTCTGCACAGCTACTAGACAGCAACAATAAAGGAGGAGGCTTGTGGCTAACCCAAGTTAGACCCCAAGACATCAACACTTAGGTGCAATGTCTCCATCTCCCATCATTCCAGAGGGAATCTGTCATTTCTGGCTTCATAGATTCATCTTGCTAGTTCTACAGAGCTTGCTTTCCTCAAATTCATCCTGCATTTGAACCACAGAATGACTCAAGCAGTAGCACATATTCTGTGAAAGAAATTTAAGGGTAACATTGCCAGGAGATGGATGTGATTTACTGAGGCAGGCATGAACGCAAAAAGATGGAGGCTAGGCCACTGCTACATGGAATAGAATTATTGCGCCTTCATTGTGGGGCTTGTTTATCTCCTTTGTAAAACAAGTCTGTGCATTGTCTCTGGTTTTGACACCCCTGCCTCCCACCATTTCCCTGCTCAGGACATAATCTGCTTATTAGCTGCCCTGCTTAGAATTCCAGATCGGATCAGACCACAGTTTGGGCCTCTGGAGATCAGAGTGACTTGCGTAAAGCAGATCCTGAATTATGTGGGTTTTCTTAAGGTTGCCATGCCTTGGTAATCAGTTTAGCAGTCTCTTCACTGAAACAGCCTCAGTGCTCGGTTAACCTGTACTTCTCTCTGTCCTGAAGCAATTGGTGCTGTAAGTAAACAGTGAAGTTCTGATATCCAAGCAATCATGTCGAGTCCATGCTGTTAAATCTTTCATTTGCACGTTGTGACCTTGTAACTAGATGGCTGATGAAGCTGCACTGTCAAACAAATACGCTGCCTCCAAATACATGAATCCCCTGTATAATCTCTCAGCATGCTGGTGGCTGCTTGGCTCATGTAAACACTGAATTCTGACAATCCAAAATGCCTGTGCCTGTTTACTCAGCTGTGCTTGCTACAGCATTGGTCAAGCGCTACCACAGGCCATACTGGATTCTCATCATCAGGAACTGAACGCTCCAATCTAGCTGGACTGAAGGGGTTCAATATGGTCCTCATACGTGGAGCTTGGCAGTTTTGCATGGAATTGCCACTCCCTTCATTATGTTCAATGAAGACCTGAACTGGGAAAAGTTTGGGTATATAAAAGCCAGAAACCATATTTCCCTATGGATATGGTCTAATCACTTTACACTCGCTTCTGTAGATGAGTCATATGTGTAACGGTGGCCATGCCTCCTTAATTTTAGGCTTGCTGTGAACTTACCAGTAAATCATGGCAGAGTGGAGGTAAGTGCAGAGTTTACCTCCCCTTCTAATCCAGGTGAGTAGAGCTGGAAAATTGGTGTACATGAATTTTCCATTGTCTGGCCTGAAAAGAACTTTTTTTTCTAACTTCCTCTGGTTCCTCGCCTACGAAATACCTTGGTTTTATTGCTACAGCGCTGGCCTTGCACTTCAGCTTTCCTTCACAAGCAACTACTTTGCTTAGTTTGCTTAGTTTGCACAAGCAACTACTTTGCTTAGTTTGCTAAGTTCTGCTTACCAGATTCCTTATGATCAGAGACGAGTCGAAGAATGTCTCCGGGTTCTCCATCAATATTGAAGCAAACAGAGAACTTGCTGGAGGGAAAATCAATGACAAAGTGAGGGTCTCCATCCGCTGAGAAGACACGGAAAGGAAACAAATGTGAGATATACACAAAACTCCAGAGTCTAAGACTCTAACAAATTTTTTTTTTCAAAGTGTGTTTTTCACCCTTTTTTTTTTTTTTTTTTTGCTTTGTTTTCCTAAGGCCTCCTGGTTTATTGTTTATAAACAGTCAGATGGAATTTGCCAGGAAACACCAAGTTTTGCTTTGTTTTTCACAAAGATTGTTTTATTTTGCTTTGGTTTTCTCACAGAAGACAATGGGCTTTTAATGAAAACAGAAGCCCAAAGTAGCCTAGGAGAAAGTGAGGGTATTTTCTTCCTGAAATACCATTTCATATGGGAGTTGTCATGCAAGTTATATTCCCATTTTCCATACTCCATTTGTAGGCAACACCCCCCAGCATATGTAAATATAACCTCTAATCAAAAATTGCTACATGGGCACACCTCCCACTGAACCTTCCTCAATCTCAGTATCAGATTGGAGCAGTCAATGACAGATTTTAAACAATCCCATGACCTTAATTTTTCAACAGTCCTTGAAAAAACATCAAGTACCAGATAGGTATGATAATAACACAAGCCAAAACCCTAATTTGTAAAGTAACTGTGACCTTAACCAGCGCAGTTCAAGGCTAAATTATTGATCTGGGCTTATTCTTTATTCATTTAATTATGAAAAAAATGTTACATAGAAGCAACAGGAAAATATTAAAACACTATAGGATTGTCTCTTCTTTTCTTCTCCAACAACATTTTTATGTTTTAACATTACTTTATAAAAATTAAACATTTTTTGACGAGTTCTAGTAAAGAGAGAATACACTTCATGTTCACTGATCTACATTATTTTCAAACATGACAATCAAATACTGTAGATCAACTCCCTTTATGTGTTTCCCCACACCTATCCTCATTCCTGATCCCTTTAGTATTTTGTTTTTGTTTTCATTTGCCTCCCTGCTCTGCAGGCTAGTAAATAGAATTTTGGCTGAACTATTAGGATGGTTACACCACAGTGGCATGCAAGTGAATTGTTTTAAATCAACCCCAAATATCTTGGATTATAAAAGGCATGAAAAAAAAGCTACTGACCTGAAGTTTTGGAGATTTTAATTCTTTGCGTATCTTGTTGTCTGCGTATACCTAGGAGTGGGGAGAGAAGGTTGTTACTGAGCAGCAGAAAGAGCCATAATGCTAATTTGCATAATGCTCACAAGATACTATTTGGAGAGATTGTTGCACATACTCCTACAGATATTTTAAGCTTCCCTCAAAACACTAATTTTTTTTTTGTAGTTTCTAAAGTACATGCTTCCGGGGGGAAGTTAGGTGCCTAAAAGGTCTTGCTCAAGGTCACCCAGCCCACAATTAAAAAAATCAATACGAAAATCCCAGTTTTCTGTTTACCACCCTACCATTCATTGGCTCGATCATCCCTGTTACCAAGGCAGCTGTGAGAAATTACCTATTTGAAAATATTTCTTACCAGCATGTTTATTTTTTCCTCGTACCTGGTGGTGCCTTGTGTCCCTGCAAGCTCTGCAGCTTTTCACCAATGCCATCAGTAGAAGGTCTGATAAGCTCCTCTGAAGGTGGTTCTGAGTGGAGCCCTGCCTCTCTCATCTTCAGAAAGGTGAAGGGAGTTACAAAATTGTAAGTCAGGGCCATAGACTTTGCTTTCTCCATCAAATATTCTTTCTCCTGATTGTCATCACTCTTCAGCCGGGAGTTAAGCAATTCCTTGATGGTGAGGTAACTCCATGCCCTCTCAATGTAGTTTTGATCACCTTTGCCATCTTCCAGGCCAGGGACAGCTGTGATGTCGTTCTTGCTTGGCAGGTCAATAGCCACATCTGTTTTAAGGAGGATGTACTTCTTGGAGTTGCTAGCAGTCACCTCCACATGGAGGCTATCTGAGGTACGGTTGATGAGTTTGCCAGCTATTATAATTTCAGAGCCATTGAAGTAGTTAGGGAAGAAGTTCTGAGTGACTTGTTCCACATCGTCTTCAGGGTAATCAACACGGATGTCAGAGAGGAGAGGTGTTCCTATCTCATCATAGAATCTAAAATAAAGACACATTACACACTGCTAGTACTATTCATACAAGTATATGCACATGCATTTGTAGTTATTCACAGCGAAGGATGTCAGACTATCTAACATGTCTCCCAGGATATTCAGGAGCAGTTAGAGCTACCAGGCCCCAAATTTAATTCACGTGTGCAGTGTAACTGGGCTCCAAGAGACATTGGAGTCTGTACCCTTGGAGGTTTTCAAAACTTGAGTGGAAAAGGCCTTGAGAAACCTCACCTAAATTTGAAGGTAGTTTCTCTCTGAGCAGGAGGCTGTATTACATGACCTCTACAGGCGCCTTTCAGCCGAAGTTATTCTCTGCCCCATTCTAGTTTTCAGTGTTTCTTAGACATCTAAGCAGAGTCTCTTAAGTATGTTCAGAAGCATCCCAGCAGGGTCTGGCAGTTACCTAGCTTCCACTAGAATTCAGGAGCAAGGAGATATTTCTGGACACTTACATTTGCTTAAGAGGGCTTGTCCGTTAAGAATAAATTCTTGGCCTCCCAGGCTTAAAGAAAGCACTGTGGTTATTTCAAAGTGTACATAGAAAACATGCCATTACCCATTGTTTTCTAGTGGTATTATGTGTGGTATTCCATAGCCAGAAACAGTAAGTCAAGATACTAGGTCCCAAAAAGCTGGAGTGTATCTGAACGAAAACTTCTATATTGCTGGAAAAAGCCCTAGCTGCTACAGTTTGGGATGGTCAGTGTGGGACAGGCAAGAATAGTTTTCTGTTGGGCAAAGGAAAATAAAAATCAAGAGTATTTCAAAGGAATGCAGAAATCCTAACCGCTAAATACAGGAGGCCTGGAGGAAGAGAAATTAGTTCTACCTTATCGTTGATTTTCTGTTGGAGCAAACCAATGGCTTCTGTGGCATCATAGTTTAATTCTACAATGCTTTGTTAATTTGACCCTACACTAAGAATACACTGTTCTGAGAATACATCGCATTGGACAGGCCAGAAAGCTTTTACAAGGGGTCAAGGCCTAAGTTTACAGTACTGTGTTTTCCCTGAAGCAAAGTGCTTTTGATGGAACTTTCCAGGCTCCTCCACGAATGCTAAATTTCCCATTTAAATGTCATTCTCCTCATCTCTTGGCAAAACATTTGAGTCTAATTTGGTAAATAAACAAAAAAGTGGCCTCAGCTCTTTTTCAGCTCAATCTGCATTTATTTTTCACATCTGCTTATGCAGATTGTTGGAAGGCTGGAGTTGCAATTCTTATTTTATTCTCGCTCTCTCATTAAAAAAAAAAAAAAAAAAATCCTGAATTGGTTGGCTTTCTTTGAAAATCTCTCTTGAGCACTTAGCATCTTCAATGCAGAGACCTCAACACATTTTAAAACATGAGTGAATTCAACCTGAGAACATTCTGTGGAATAGCTCCTGGAGTATACAAGTGGTGGAGTGAAGGATGCAACCTGTCTGGTAGCACAGCGCAAGCATCTGTGTAAAAATACAATCCATTGACTACAAAAGTCAGACATTTCATTGGTATCCACATACATTTTCCCTCCACCAGTGACTTGAATTGGCCTCCAGCAAGTTACTGTGCTTTTCCTTATAAATTTGGCACCAGATACCAAATGGGTTTGCCATCACTGACCTTGATAAACAGTGAGCTGCTTATCAGATAGAGGTGTTTGAAAAAAATACTTGCTGGGCTGGGTTTCTGTGGCCCAATCAATCAGCACATCCTTCACGTGCCAGGGAATGCCACTTGCTATCCAAAATGTGTGTTCAGAGAAGCAAATGACATGTGTGGAGTGGCAGATGGATCTACAAAATGTGGTTTAAAAGGAAGATGCTAATGTCCTAGCATAACCACCACAGAAAGAACAGTCTAGTGGAAGGCACATGATTGCATTGCTGCAGATAAATTAGGCACTATCCAAGCAAAATCAGAGTTACCTTCTCAATGACTGTCTCTTTTTGGTTTCTGAAGTTCAAAACGATAAGATTTTGGGAGCAAAAGCCAAACAATTTTACTTAGAAATACTGACACACTTCCTGACATTTTAGAGCAGATATTTTAGACAGAGCTATCACATAATCTCTTGTCCCACTAAATGATGAGGATTACAGAAAAGCTGTTTGGGTCACCAAGCAAAATAAGGGAATGAAACAACTACATGCTGTTTATGTTGTCAATTTAAACTGATCAATGCATCTTTTCCTCCCTCCATCTACCTGAGGAGAGTTTGCACTTGCCTTCTACCTCTCTAGGTTTACATACCCAGAAGACTATTCTGAGTACAGGGAACAAATGCTTCATTCTGTGGGGCTCCAGTACCCCTCAGAGTGTCTGCTAGGAAGGAAACAATTTCTGGGTACACTTCCTTCCTGAAAGAAACTTTAAATCTCAGTTTCTAAGTATACCCTGCATCTTTCAACCAGAGCTGAGCCTCAGACAAATTTCCATGTCTTGCCACGTCTCCCGTGGAGGATTTCCTCCCACTAAATGGCCACAAGACCTGATGCAGATTCAAAGACAGAAAAAACAGAACAAACCCTTTCAGGAGGCTGGCTGCATCCTCATCCTCCTGGAAATGCCTTGTCATGCCACAGTTCTCCAGTGCCATCCTCTCCAGCAGCCTGTAGTCCACATCATTGCCAATGCCAATGGTGAAGAGGCAGAACTTATCACGGATGGCATCCTTGGTGTTGCTGAGGATTTTGGATGACTGTGTTTCCCCAACAGTGGGCCTCCCGTCAGTGAGGAAGATGATCAGAGAGACACTTCTGGCATCGATATCGTTCTGAGCAATGTAATCATTTAGCAGCTTTGCACCAGTCTGGAGAGCACTGTTAATATTAGTTCCTGGGAAAGCACCAAAAGAATTAGCTCATTTTCCCTTCTAAGGGTGGTGCAAATAATTTTCCTAAACTCCTTTTAGTAGAATGACAGCAACTCTGTACATTATGATGTTCTTTTTCTCTGTGTGAGTTTGCAATATCTCTTTTACTCAGTTCAGCTCTTACTCAGCACCAGTTTGGAAAAAAGCTGCTTATATTCTTATGATTTGAAACATGAATTGCAGTTGATTCTGTGAAATTTCTCTATACTTGAATGTTTCAACGTACAACAATCAAGCAGCCATGGTAAGCAGAGTCACAGTACATACTATGTCCTACCGGTACATACAAAAACTGTTAAAGTTAATTACTGGACTCTCTGAGATGGTATCTGAACTGGGAAAACAAGTTCTGCCCAATTTTTCTGAAGGGCACAAGATTTGAAGAGAGAGAAAAGCCCTTCATGTGGGAAAACAAGTGGTTGGTATTGCTCTTCAAACCTGAGTGGCTAAGAAAGTTTAAAGAGATAAGAAATGACTTTATTGGATGAGGAGTGTGTTTTCAAAATACAATTCCCTAGCAAAGAATGCAACTGCCTGAAGTGGAGAGAGAGGGAGAAAACAGACAATAAATGAGGGAATACAGGTATGTTAGAAAAATATGCATGGAAAGGATTCAAATCCACTGCACATTCAGAAAAAAAAAAAAAAGAAAGCTGGAAGAGGAGTACAGCTGTCACCTGGCGCCAGGTATTTCTTGTGCTAGTCCAAGCAAAGAGGGATTGATTGTGGAAAATTTACAAGATCAGCATGTCTGGATTAAAAACAGCTTTCAGTAAAAAAAAAAAAAAAAAAAAAAAAAAAAAAAAAAAAGCAGGTGAAATAGAGTAAGAGACATACACAACAGATTCCTGCGTGTCCAGAAGGGGAGCTCTAGAGAGTTTACTAGCAAAGATGTGCTAGTAGGTCTGACCATGCATCATGAACTTAGAAGTTTAGTTTGCACAACTCCAGTGTCTGTACCAAGACAAAGAACAGGAAAGAGCATAAAACATCTGAAAAGTCCTCAGAATCCAGACTGTGTTTCTGCAAAATGACTGAACCAAAATCCTGCACCTAAACGTCTTAATATTCTCAAAGTCCCCATCCAGGTCCAAAACCTCAGAAATAATTGCTTGCCCAGAAACAAATGAAAAACCATCTCATGCAGCAGACAGTGTTATTTCAAATCCATCCACGTCACAGAGCCACAGAGCACTGAACAATGCCTTCTGAAACATGCACAGATATCGTGCCACAATATCTCATTCCCATTTCTTTGGCGTGCGAGTATGACACAGCAGTGCAAGCACAGCACATGCTCTGTGTGTTTGATGTGTGAGCCAAAGTGCATTCACGTTCACAGGAAGGTACTCAAGCCACAGCGTATTTATGAGGAAATGCAGAGTTAGCCAAAACTAAACGACTGCTTGCCTGCGGTGGAGAGTCACTGCACCTTCCTGTTGAACCCCAGAGTTAATCATTTCCTTTTGATTTTGTTCTGTCAGGTCCACAGGCAATCTCAGCTGTCCCTGCACAACTCTCTTTTGGCACTTCAGAAGTAAAAAGCTTTTCACTCTGAATTTTGTCCCACTGTTGGCAATTGTTTAACTGGGCAGGTCTCTTGACCACTTCCTAAACTCTCTTCCTTGTAATGCAAACAGCGTGGAAAACCATCCTGTTTGCTGTGTTTTTCCATCAGACCGTTTCCTTTGCTAGGAGTGGTCGCTGCTCAAGGGCAACCATAGGAAGACCCTGTCCGACCTTCAGCCAGCTGTGATCCCTTGCATGGAGAAAGATCTGTATAAGTCATTTTGTAGCCTATCTGAGGAGTGTTCAGCCAGGGTGGGCACAGCTGCCAAGGTATGCTTGATTACAAACCTTGCTGTGTTATTTTTTTTACACTAATGCCCATAGACTCCTAGGAGACCACTGAATCAAACTCAAAATCACGCCTGCACTATGCCACTGCTCTGGGGGCTCCTCTTCTCCCCTCTTCACTCCTGGCAATATGGCACAAGCAAAAAGGGATGAGAAATTCTTGAACGTTATTATGGCTGTTCCTTAATGCTAGTTAGAAGGAAGAGACAAGAAGGAGACAGCACTAGGTGAGGAATCAGCTCTTGCAGAAGGCAACCCAACAGCCCACACTGGCTAGTCCAGTTATGGAGTTTACGACCCAGGCATAACTACATTCCTGCTTTTACACAGGTTTCCAGAAACTGCAAAAGTACCAACCCATGTCCTTCACAGGGACATGTTGTTTTTTTTTTTTTTCCCTGTGTCATAAAGAAAGGATGTTTGGAATTTTCCCACTCCCGGGATGTCACTGAATGAATTGGAGAATAAGCCCAGTTTGGCTTTAAGAAGTGTATCAGATCATATGACCAGCTCTGGGGACAAATAGCCATGATGTAAGCTGATACAGGGCCCATATCCTTCCACCACTTGACCCTAAGTAGAGATAGCAAAGGGTTACTACTTCTCCCATGACTTAAGTGCCAATGTTTTTTACTGCTACACGATACAGAACCATGTTCAGCAATGAATTCTGGTGTAGTTAATTGGATAGAAAAATGAATACCATTCATATCTCTGGATCCTACCTCCAGTAGGTGACATGTTATGAATGTACTTTTTGGCATCTCTTATATTATTTGGAGTAACTGGCACCAGCCGGTCCTGCTGCCAGACCTTTATTCGGTTGGAAAAGCCAATGATATTGAAGTGGTCTTCAGGCCTTAGGTCCTGGAGAATTGTGAAGAGAGCTTCTTTGGTCTGGAAAGAGAAGAGAAAAATAGACCAGTAGGTGCAACAGTCTCTGCTTTAGCAGGCAAGAATTAAGATGCTTATTGATCTTACAAATAATTCTACACTGCCAGTTTGGATCATGAAGGCAACTGGGATGTTCTTCCTTGTCTTGAGGCCTGATCTCTGTGGAGCCAGATGCTATGCAAATACAGAACAAAAGAACAACTCTTGCCCCGAAAGATGTTGAATAGCTGGGAGAGGAGTGCTTGGGTCTAAGTAAGCTTAAGAATCATTTATGACAATTAGGATAAAAATTCCTAGTGACTGGGAGAACCCTGCCCTGGACTAAGAAACACTGAATAACGTTAACACCAAAAGCCTCATGGATTTCTTCTAAAGTCCTCCAGGTTTGCAGTAAGGTAGAAGTGACACATGGTTACAAGAGTTATTTAAAAGTTGAAATGCCTCTAAATAAGTCAAGGATGCACATGCCTTGCTCATAATTAGGAAACCGATTGGTACATACATACTGCAATGAATGGTTCCACCAATTAACAGATGTATAAGCTAGTATGTTCAAATGAATACAAAAAAAAAAAAAAAAAAAAAAAAAAAAAAAAGAAGCCTTGACTCCTTGACTAATTACTGTTCATTCTACCTGCTAGTTAGTTTGGTCACAGGTATATTGTTTTTTCCAGCAATACAACACCAACATTATACTGCTCTGCTGCTTGCCATCCCATGCAAATACAGGCAACCAGACAGAGTATCAAGCCAAATAGTATCAAGCCGAGTTCATAATGAGAGAAATTAAGGTCCCTGTGTGATTGGAAAGACAGACCACCAAGGATAAGCCAACAGGAAGAGTACAGATGTGTCCAGTCCTCCCACTGTGACCAATTTTGCTGTAGCATCCATTCAGCTGTGTTTGCATGGAAATGAACTTCAGCTTATTGGGACCAGCTGAGAGAGGATGCCCAGAAGCAGTCCCCATCTGTGCAAAAACATACCCTGTATTTCGATGCAAATCACATGGGAGGAGCATGAAGAAATACCTGTAAGCAGAGGAATCAGCAGCTTCTCAGCTCTGCCCCTTCTTGACCATCTTGGAATAATATGGTGGACACCTTGGCATTTAAGGTTTTTCTCATGCCTATCATGGAAATATATGAAGGCCTTGTCCAGAAGAAATACAAAATACAGTGCTGGAAAACAGATGTTTCTAGGCCTGATGTTGCTGTGCAAAGACCGTTTGGAAAGGTTCTCAAAGGACTGATCAAGCTGTGTCATCAATACCCCTCTGGATTCTGCGTGGAAGCTGATGATGCAACTGCAGACAAGTCACCCACAACAGTGGGATCTCTTATCCTCCCAGCTGGTGACTTGGCTTCCAGTCTGAGGTCCATCTGAAGTTAAGGGGGAATACATGTATTTCCCTTAGCTCCCAGCATTTTGGAGCCAGGTCTGGAATTCCTCCTTGTCTGCTTCTGTCTTATGTATTACCCATTCTCCCTCTAGGGATTGCAGGATTCATCTTCCATTTGGTCAGGTGGAACTCTGCTTCATGCCTTACCACCATTACCTTACCAATTTTAATGCATATTTCATAGACAAAAATAATACTGCAGGCACTGGTAGAAGAGGCTTTTCAAAGAGGAGACTCCCCAAATCTCATTATCCATACTGTAGCTGTGATTATAATTAACATCACTTGACATTTCCCATTACAAAAACCCTTTTTTCAGTTGCTTGCATTCTGTCAAACTGCACTTTCCTCAGAGGGATTTATTGGGCCCAAGAAAGCTCATTTTTTTCTTGTTTGTTTGCTTGCTTGCTTGTTTGTTTTTCTGAGAACAAGGCAATAGGAAAAACAATCTTGCTTTGGCTTTCTCACGGGGACACTGCCTCTCACCTCCAGCGTGCACAGAAATTCCTTTTGACATTCTTGCCTGCATTCAGCCAAAAGAAAATGTAAAAAGAAAAAACAATGCAGAGCAACAGTGAAGTGTGTGTGCAGACAGCATCCCAGCTATGACTGCTGAACAGGTCAGGAGAGAACTGCAGCAGTTTCCTAGAAAACTCAGCACTGCTCCACACCCTCACACAGGTTCCAAACGTGGGGTTGGGACCACCTCTCCCTCTCTTTCCTTCTTTCATACTCTCTTTCCTTTTCGTCTTTTATTTTGTCACAGTCGAGTTGTTTCCATGGAGTTTTAGTCAGTTTTTCCCAGGAAAAAGTTCTGTCATATATTAAAGTGGATGCACAGGCAACCCAGATTCCAGCATCTCCAACGTGTGCTTGTCTCTGTAACTTCACTAAAATAAACTTTGTGTACTATATATGCAAACATATGTGCAAGTGTTTACACACATGGTTTTGCTTCAAAGTGAGCAAAATATGAAGGCGGCCAAACGCTTCATCCCCAGTAAAAATGAAGGGTGGGATTCGATGTTCCCAACTCAATCATCAGAAAGCTGGGCACTTCATCTAATCCCTCTCCAGGCAGGGGGAGATACCTCCAGAGACTAATTCATCCCATCTGCTTTGGATAGTTTTTAGGACGGGCTGAGTCACTGTCTGGAAGTGCCTGTCTCCCAGCATTGCCTCCGGGAAGCTGAGTAGCTCAGTCAGAGGAAAGGTGGAACTCACCTCAGGACCTAAACCTGTCCAGTCCTGAACACCACGGTGCTTACTGGAGCCAAAAGGAGCTGAACTGGCTCTCCATTTCTCTCAGTGTTGCTCTGAATTGCTTGGCTCATCGCGTTTGTTTCTGTCTCTCCTCCCAGCCTGTAAGGAACTCCAGGTTTATCCTAAAGACTGCAGCCCTTGCAGGGTGGCAACACACGCCGTACCCATAAATGGGCTGCATGAGGGACCTGACATCCCTCTGGAGGACTGGATGAGATTCAGGAGCTGGCAGGCAAATGGAGCTTTAAATAAGGAGAACATCTTGGTAAAAGTGCACCGCCTGAAATCCTTAAATACACTGCTGTGACTGAGTGCTCTGGAAGCCCAGCCTCTCCTCCAGTCTCCCCAGCCTCCAGGAGAGGATTTAGAGCATTTCATGCAGGGAGTGCCTGGCAGCAGCTTCGCTCGGGACACGGCAGCAGGTTTCTTGTTCTGGCCTTGTAAGGCCACAGCTGGAACCTCTCCTGGCTCGGAGGAGCCAAGGAGTGGGATTCCCAAGCTGATTGCTGCAATGGGGTCTTTGCACTTCCACTCTGGCCCCAGTGAGTCATTGCATCGAAATGCGTGCCAAAGACACTCTCCTGCAAGGCAGAAAATTAACCATTTCTTCCCTGCCAAGGGTCAGATCATTCCCCCACTGCTGTGCAGATGACATCGATCTCATTTGGGGGATAAATCTAACCCATTCACCATGAGGAAGCCCAGTTTAAGGTCCAACATTCTTGTGCCAGGTTCTTTAAGGTGAAACACTATTTCCAATGTGTTTGCCTGTACAGATGCACTTTTGTGTAGAGGATGGAGCAAGGATTAAAGGAGAGGGTGATAGGAATCAGCAATAAAGAACAGCTGAAAAAAGTCACTTTTTGCCAGTAGGGAATGGTTTGTAGTTGTCACAGACGAGTTTTAAATCAGGATTTAAAGAATTTAAATCAGGATAGCTCAGTGGGGAGATTCCTGTTTCCCTTGGATCAGCAAGGATGAAACTGAGCTGAGAGGCAGAGACCAAATTGCCATTCCAGTGCATTTAAGTTGAGAAATCATGATTCTGAATGAGCTGTCAGTACAGCTGGAACCTCAGGCTTGAAACAACCAGAGCTACAAAATCTCACTCTCCGAATCTGGAGCAGAAACATCACGGTCCAAAGCTGGGGAAAGCCTGGGTGACAGTGGCTGGCTGGGGAGTGATTCAGAAATGGTGAGAAACTGACTCTCACCTCTACAGTGATACCTGGACATGCAACACAGCTGCTGCTCTTCTGGTTCATCCTTGCTGAGGACCCTGCATCACAACTGAGATGGCTGAGGGCTGTACAACCACAGGCAACAGCAGGAAAGAGGAGAAATCCTTCAGCTACATGCCAGTTCAGCTGCCACTTGTCACCTCTGTATCTGCCCCTTGGGGCTATCTCTGACTTAGCTAAAACACTGGTGAAACAAAGCATGGAAAGAGGCATGCTCCCTTGGGCCAACTGAGAGCCTTCAGCCCTTTCTTGGGTCAAAGAGCTGCCTTGGAGACATCTGGGATGATGTCAGACCATCTGGGCACCTTTTAGGAGGAATGTGAGCCCCAGTGACATTTCCCCCACAGTCCCTTGGTTGTTTGAGGAGCAGGGTGAGGGCGAAGCCTGGCTACCCTGAACGCTGTGCAGTTCAAAGGGAGACAATGTATGGTTGTTAGATGCCATGGCGTTGCCAGACACTGGCTGTGCTACGAAGCAAGCAGGGAGCTCAAACACCTCATTATCATGCGTGTTCTAGGCCCACGTATTTAAATTTTCCATTGCCTAGCAGCACTTGTAAGTGCTCCATCCCAGGCCCACATCCTCTGTGCAAGCCTCATGCCAGCCCATAAAAATCAAAAGACCTTCAGTCAACGCTGACTCCAGTGCTGTACAAATAATGGGCCTCTGCAGCACAGCACAAACTCAGCCCCTTTTGGAAACAGCTTCCAGATGCTGAGGGAGCTCTCCCAGCAAGCAGTGCCTCTGAGCTCACTTGGCAATCCTTAGTCATACCCTGCACGCCCAAACACAGCTGGCATCTGCCCTCAGCAAGGGCAGGACAGGGAGACATCAGCACCAGCGACAGCCCCTTTCCAGCTTCAGGCAGCACCAGGAAACCGTGTGGGCTTGGGATGAGTGGGTCTAAAAAGCACGGCTAGCAGAGAGGAAGGTGTTAGAGACTGAAAGCTGTACCCATCAGCTGAAAGTATTGCACAAAAATGGACTTCAGGGAGCTGGAAGGGAGGACATGGGACCATCTTCAACCATACAGTGAAGGTAGCTGCAACTAGAGGACAAAATTTCAGCTGCATGCAGAGTCTTGACAACAGTATCCTGTATTTGGCACAAGAGATCACAAGTATATAGCACTGTTAGCTCTGAGGCTCATCTGCCCACTACTTTGGGAACTGGATGCATCAGAGCCTTTACTTTTTCCTTCCACATCTCCTGCAAGATTTCGTATTTGACAAGAAAGAAGCTATGCTGCGAGATGTAAGCTCAAAGGGAATTAGAAACACACAACTCTGGTTGAGTGCAACAGAGCACAGAAGGGCTCAGAAACCAGATATCCTACAGCGGGAAGGAGAAAAGTACAAGTAAATATGTTGTTTGGCAATACACTCTAAGGAAGCACGAGAAGAAAAATACAGAAGAATTGTCCTCCCTTCCCCCACCTCCATTTCATATCCTCCATGCTTTGGTTCATATCTTTCCCTTTCCAAATATGAACAGGCACCTATTGAAGCTCCAGAAGCGGCTTTTCCGAGCCAAAATGGCAATATCTGATCAGTTCTGGCCATAATTTATCAAAGGGATTAATACTGTGAGGTGAGGAAAGGCTGGAATTTGAAACACACCTGAAATGGCTCTGTCGAGTCCAAAATAGGTATTGCCACAGATTTGGTTTGGGATCCAGGCTGTGATCCCGGTAGCCACAGAAAAGGCTGTGGTAGCACCACTGCCATTTCACAGGGAGAAGATAACGTGCAGAAAAAGCACAGGTTCGGGCAGTGTCTTTTCTGCTGAGGACTCATGCCACATCTTACCAGGTTTTCTTTCCTCTATGGCCCCATTTCCCTTCTGCCCACATAATGCAGACCATGTGCCAATTGTCAGCTACAAGGACTTTGTACCAAAAATGGGTTTGAACCCAGAAGCATACCCTTGGATTTTTTGCCATCCTCCATGCCCCTCTTAGGGGAGGACAATCCGCCCTTTCTTTCACTGCATGGAGTGTCGTGCAGTTCAGGGACTGCAGCTCACCCCCTCCCCATCAATGTATCTTTGTGCTTTCTTCCTGGCAGACACTGATCACGTAACCAAGGAAAACTCCTTCACAATTCTGGACAACAAGCATTTTGTTTTATGCTGACACTGGTCTGTGAAGGGAGGGCGTTTGGATATAGAGCTCTGGACAATAAAGAACTGTCTCCAGTGCATGTACCAGCTTCTCACCCCAAAACATCACACAACCCTTGCTAATCAATTGAACTTTGATGACTCCCTGTATGGCCTTAGAAAAAGGTGCACTGCAGTTTCTGTCTGCAAAAGAAACTCTCCATCATTTAGAGGAAGTGTTTCTGTTGCCTATTTTGCCACTGATTTCCAGCTCAGCACTGAGCAAATCATTTTGTACCACATCTGTCCAGTTCTGGGTAATGCAGTTTTCCAGCACCCAACAGCATGATGAGGATAAACACATGAAAATCTGCAAAATGATCTGTTTTCTCAGGAATTGGGATTTCATGTGTGCAGAGTAACTCCTAAGTCTTTGCAGTCTTGCAGTAGCATTGATGATACAAATAAATACCTGGACAAAGACTGAAGGAGGCAAGCTGTTATGAGTACCATGCATCACTAGTTTAAGCCCTTCCCAGCAATGCTGGTTGCATTTGGAGCAGTAAAAGTTCCCGTAAAACTGGTCAAAAATAAAAGTTTAAAGGCTGCCCCACAGTGCCATACTGACATAACCCCATGGGAAACAACGAGGCTACGCAGGCAGCCAGCCAGACTGACACAGCAGCGTATGAAGGCCACATTCTTGCCTTGTGCTTAGCTCATTTTAAGTAGAATCACATCCCATAACACTCCAGTCAGGCACTCAGACCCTCCCCTTGTCAGCATGACAAACAATCTCCATGGAGCTAGCAGCAAAGAGGTCAATGCCAAGGGGAACATGCCCCATGCCCTCAATCCAGAGCTTGATGTCCCTCCCTCTGTCCTCAGAAGATGGAGCTAGTCGCAGTGCATGAAAACTTTTCCGGGAACTTGGGACTTTCACTCCCTGCCCCTGTCACAGAGACCAGCTGCAGACACGGTGCTGGGAAGAACTGATATGCCCAAGAAGAGGCTGACCACGGCACAGGCCTTGGATTTCAGCAGCAATTAGCTGCTACCTTATGCAGCGGGACGTGGGCTGAGGTACAGGTCGCTCTGTTTCTCACGTTGATTAACCTCCATCCTTCATTGTGCAGCTGCTCTCTCACAGTGGGTGGCTCAGCAGTCAGCAGCTTGCTGGGTCTGAAGCTTTCTAGTCCCTCCTCAGAATATCCTAGCTGTGCATGTAACCCACTAGGAGCAACGTGTTGCTCTTTTACAGAGAGGATATGCTACCTCTCTATGGAGAAAAGATCTGAGATATTTCTCCACGGAGAGATTGCATCATTCCTACTCAGAGAGGTGTCATTTCTCCATGGAGAGGAGGCACGCGTTATTTCTCCATGAAAGGGACTACTCTACGTCTACAGAGACAAGTACCTGTTATCCCTCTGCAGAGATCATGACTCTGTAGCCACCTCCTTTCACAGTCCTTGCCCTTTTTCCTTGAGCTGTGAAACTTCTTACTTTTAGATGCAACTTCATGAGATACATTTTCATCTCCAGTGAATGAGGGGTGGTGACAATGGTTGGTTGTTTGGAGTAAAATCCCAGTGCTTTTGCTTAGGGTTAGCACCAGGCAATGCAAACGCACTAAATAGTTGCTAAAAAGTAAAAAGAAAAAAGAAAAAAGAAAAATAGAAAAAAAGCAAATTTGCCTGTTTTCCCACCTGAGAGTCTGCCACAGGGCCCTCACAGTCCTTCAGCACCTGCTCCCCTTCTCATTTTCCCCATTTCCAAATCTCCTCAGCATCTCCAGCTCCAGGATCCCCACTCTGTCCTACGTTCTGCACATCTCTGCCTCCATCCTGAGCCATTTCAAATGAACACAGGCAAAATCTTTGCCCAAAACTCTGCAGAGCTGAGAAGAGAGCAGATACTTTGAAGAACATCAGCTCATTACATCAGGGAATAACTATCCAAGCAAAAGTTTTCTCCTTATAACACAGATTGTATCACACACCCTGTGCCTAAGAGACCTCCAATTACATCATGCAGACCCCTGAATCAGAAGCTGCCTGTGAACACTGCCTGACGACTGTAGTGCTTCTTACTATAGTAACATAACACAGAAGACATCGTTCCTGTAGGCTTTCCAGCAAGGTCCCAGGCAGTCATTCAGAGCCTTGACTGCTCTATGCAGTTGGAGACAGACTGATCCAGTTGGGCAATGCCTGTAGTATGTACCCTCTAATAGGGTGAAGGAGTATTTACTTGGAAATAACAGTGTTGCAAGCAGTGCTAGACTAATAGCTTGGCTCTTGGCAAAGATCGGATGTCTTTTAGACTTGGGGGATCTTGTACAGCCACAAGCCCAGCCTGCACAAGACTGCAAGAAGGCAAGCACAGACAAAGAAAATAACTAAGTTCAAATTCATAATGACAGCATGAACAGAAGCCAGGTCTGCCTCCCAGGTAATTGCTCCAGCAACCGGAAAACACAGTTCTACCTTGGAAAGGACTGCAGAAAACAGATCTAACGTTTCACAGATTCATGTGTATGCCAAGGCCTTGAGGATACTGGGTCTGCAATCCAAGTCTGAGCCACAGGTATTTGTCTGTATCACTGTCACAGCTCTGCTTGTGCCTGGTCATGGACCCCTGACCCCCAGACTGACCTCCCAGCTTTATTTTGCCCCTTTCTTGTTTATCTGGACTCGCCTGGTGATCATTGGGCTGTGTTGGTCACTTCAGTGACATCTGGTTTTGGCTCAGCCTTTGATGAATTCAGCAAATTGATGAATCCCCTTGGAAACTTTGGGGAGAACTCTCACTGTTTTCATGGGTTTTCAGATCAAGCCCCAGCCCTATCTCCACATCAAACTCCACACTTGGTTTGCTTCCTATTTACTCTGAATCCAATTCAAAGACTTGCTATTTACACCTAGGCTGGGGTCTCTTTGGGGAATGCTGCCTCTACTTCTGCTTCAGTGTGGAGCAAATCAGCTGGGGCATGCCAGCCATTAGTCCTAACACCAGAAAAAGATGCTCCCTGTCCTGAAATCTGAGGGAATCTTGCTCTGAAACTTGCTTTTTGTGTGTGTGTGACCATGTCATTAATTTTAAGTTTTAGAATTTGTGAAAAACAGATTATTCTGCTGTATGACAAGTACTTGCACCTTTTTTGGAAGCTGGACAGTCAAGGACTGCATGGACTGACATTCTATTTAGTGTAGTGGTTACTATATTCCATATTCACACCTAAAGAGAAGACTGAGATGACGATATTGTATGTTCCTGAGTAGGAGACAACTGCATCGATTTATTTGGTTCTGGAGACAGAGCACACAGTTCCTCTGCATCAACTCAGATGGTTGCTTTCAAATGGAAATGGAAAAGATGACAAATCTTTCTTCTTCACAGTAGCTTTAAAATCACTTAAGGCTGTAATTAGGATTAGCATTTTTTTCCAAAATTCCCTGGTGGTTTAAGGTAGTTCTCCTGGACAGCAGCCACTATGTGGACTTGTAGTCAACAGGCCCACGGCCAGCTCTGCAGCAACCAACAAAAATAAGTAGAATTTGGAGGGAGAACATCATGTGTCCAGGTGCTTGCCTACTCTCTCACCGCCCTGAAACTACTCAGAGAGAGCCTGTGTGTTGAGGCACAGAATTTAGGGATAAGTGTATATAAGGCCTCCAAAGGGGCTCAGACAGTGTGAGTCGTGAATCAGGGTTACCAAAAGTGTCCCTTGGATGGATGCAGGCAAGCAAACTAAAGCATTTGCAAACACGCAGCAGGACCCAGCTTCAGTTGAGTTCCTCCTAGCACAATTAACCTCAAAGAAAATTACAGCCTGGCACACTACCATTGACAAGCTGCCAGGCTTGCAGTGTAGCCAGCTGATTAACTGGGTGTGTGGGCATTTGCTGCCTGTGGGAAAGGTAAGGTGAAATGAATCTGTGGTTGCAACAACTACATTTTATGAAGTCTGCAAAACATCTGCAAATCCACCCTGCTGGGGACACGTTCACAGTTTGGAACATGCCTGATCTGTAATGTTGGAATTGCAGGCTGGTAAAGGTCCTTCTTCACCATCCTTCCACCATAACCTGCTTTGTCAGGTTGGAGATAATCATGGTAGTCACAAGGTGGTGAACCTGTAACTGGCCCGTCTTTCTCCTAACTGGGGGACTGCAATGCCCCTACCTCTAAAGCAAAAGGTGCCCATAAAAATCAGCAGGTCAAACTGTTCAAAAGGGCAAATGACTTTGCTTCCTTGTAAATCTTGTAGATATAACCTGCTCCCCACGCTCTTCTGGCTCCCATTAAAAGCAACTATTTCATACAGAGCTTACTTTCTCTTTGTAAATGAAGGAATAAAGCTCTTGAGGACAGGAACAGTATTTTCCTTTCCAGTGGGACAGAAATAATGACATGAAGTCTTGAACACATGAGCAATTTTTTTCACTATTATTCTCAAGAGTTTTCTCTTCCTGAACTTAATCTCCCTACCTGATAGATGGTGAGTGTCACAAAGACCCAGATCCTCAGTGGAGGTGGACTGCTGTAACACAGATGAACTCATTAGACATTACCAGGTTTCACAGGCAGTGAAAACCACAGGAGAAATGTGTACATTAGCTGGTCTTTCCCACAAAGCTCATATATACTTCAGTGATATGAGGGGAATGTCTCAAAGGTCTCAATGATTTGATTTAGCCTGATCAACCAGTCCCACTACATGTGTTTGCAAATGGGTCTGGATATCTCATTGCTTCAATGACTGAGATATCTTAGAAATTGAAAAATGGCACAGATAAAAATTCATGCAGGAAATGGAAAACCTTCAGAGAGGAAAAGAGGAAATGACTCAGATCAAGGAATTGCAGGATGCATGAAATACTGACTCCATTTGAGTCACATCGCCATTAACTCCATGAAAGCAGATGGGTGAAGAGTTCAAAATCTCCTTGAGTTGCTACGGAAAAGGCTGCACAGCTGATTTCTCTCATCCTTGCTTTTACAACCCTAAAACTGGCCTTTGACATAGTTACCAAAGCTGACCTGAAAGAGCACTCTCTAGAAGTGCTGAGTGTATTTTTAGCTGATCTTGCTTGTGACTCAGTAGACAGAAATGAGGAAAGGCTGTCCCATGGGAACTCCCAGCTCTCTACACACTACCATAGACTACCACAGCTGAGAGAAAAAGAGGCATTTCCCCTGCTCACAGGTATCTTGCCACCAGGGTACATGTCTGTAATTTAATAAACATCTAAATACCAACAACAGTTGGGTAAAAGGGTCACTGAGTAAACACAGAAAAGAATATTAATCAGCCAGTCCTAGATCTTGGGCTTTCTTTAACTAATCTCCAGTTTGGGTTGTTTTGTATGTGTGTTTTTCTGTTTCGTTTTCTTCGTTTGTTTGTTCATTTATGATTTAAGCCATTAAATAATTCATAGTTCAGTCAAGTTCTGTGTTTTCAAGCAGCTAAAATAAGAGCCAGGTAAGTGCTTAATGCACATAGCACTCCTCTATAACATACCAGTGGTTCTCCATAAAAAGAGTGTATCTGAGATAATGGGCAAAAGTTGAGCACACCCTTGACAAAAGTTCTGGCTAGAAGCTTGCTACAGGCTCAAAGGGCATCTACTTCAACCTAATTAGCCTGAAAATTATGTATTTTTAGTAGGAAGAGCAATGAATTAGGCCTTTAAGGGTTAATCCCTGGCCATGTTGTTTTTAGTAAGTGTGTAAAAAAGAAACTCTAATATGGTCACGAGGAGAATAAAAGCTTTCATAGTATAAGGTTAATCTGCTGACCCGAGGCACTACTTGTGCAGCTCACACCAGCACCAGCCCCTTCAGAGTCCTAATCTCCCTGTTTCGGTGCTCTACAAGCAGATTGCCTGCTTTCAGCATGCAGGGCTGGGTGCATTTGGGCACTATCTGTTTATTCTGCAAGGCAAGGCAGACATTTCTCAGCCAAAGGATAACAGAAAGCCAAGAGCCAAGCTCTGTCCACAGGAATTTGTAATGATTCCAAGGCATCTTCATTCAAGACCTGCTTCAGCACAGTACTAGGTGTGTTTTTTAACAGCTCTCTATTTGCTGCTCCAGTCACTGGGGAAGGTAATTAGGAGCCATAAAAGCCATATTCCATTTTAGCTTACAGTGGAGATAATTGGATTTAATAGGGACCATAGCTTCTAAATGAAGATTTATCATCACCACTGAAACCAGATGGTGAAGATTTCAGCAGAGAGAAAGGCTCACCCACAATATCCTTGATCAAAGGCAGAGAACTGTCAGGGGATTTACATGGTTTGTGTTTGTGAAGGCCATTTAGGATAGTGTTGGTGGCCAAGACAAAAAAAATAAAATAAAAGCATGCTTTCAAATGACCACAATTTCCAGAAATGCCACTCCAGGTTCTAGGCAGATGACCAAGGATCCTGAGTGGACTAATTAGAGCCCCTTTACTGGCCAAGACAGAAGTCTGAGCCATTGGCCTTCAGTCATTTTAGTAGGGTTATAATATGACATCATCCATCCAAGCTGAAACTGCCCCATACTGGTGTCTTATTAGAATTGTAGATTTTTTTAGGTTGGAAAAACCTTCAAGATTATAAAGTCCAACTGTCAACCTGTTCTGTCAAATCACTAAACTGTGTCCCTTAGTGCCACATCCATACATCTCATAAATACCTCCAGGGATGGTGACTACCTTTTCCATGGGCAGCTTGCTTGACTACCCCTTCTGTGAAGAAATCTTCCTAATATGCAATCTAAACGTCTAAATTTGATACCACCTTAACCTATGTGGAAAGTGACACTTCCCACTGCCTCTAGTTTGGCTATGATAAGAACGCAGAAGATAAAGATTTGGCCCATTCGACAGCCAGAAACCAACTAACAACTCATGACTGGAGCAACTCTTTAAGTGGAAGGAAACTACTAACCCTACCCAGGCTTTTCTCCTGTTTTCCACAGATACTTTAGATGGAAACTGGGCTTACCTCTCCAGTGTGAGTGCAGACCTGAGATATATCTATCTGAACAGAACTGAAATATTCGTTTAACTCTGCTTCTAGTTTGGAGTGATAATATCACACTGAGAGAGAGTTATTCCCCCAGGAATGGTGCCCTTTCAAACCAACTAGTTGCATCCTGAAATAGAGCTGGTTTCCATCTATCCAGCTCAGAGAATTTGAACAAACATGTTTAGATACTAGCCTGAACCCTCCACGTCGAAGGCCAGTTTTAAGCATTGGTGATATGGCCTTCAGCTTGATGTATTGGCTCATGTCAGGATCTTTTCCCTGGAAATGTCTGAGATTCATGGTGAAAGAATCAAATTCTCCAACAGTACAAATTGACCTTTCTTTCAAGAGAACCCATTAAGTTGTACATGACTATGGATTTTGCCAGCGGTTTTATAATGTGAAGACAGAAGCATCTTCTCTCTGCTAAGCTGGATACAATGGTCTGCTGAATGCACTTTGCTGGGAATTCTCTTATTCCACCTCTCTTCAAAATGACCAGAACAGAACTGCCCAGCACAATCCTATCTGTTCAGTTTTGGCAGTACTGGCCTTTTATGCAGAGCGATGAAGTCCTCTACACTCCTTGTTTCCATCCCAACCCCATTAGTATGGTAATTTCTCATTGCAGGTAAATCGTCTTGCCTTGAGGTGTCTTCAGAATCTCGTTTCACCTCAGACATAGCAAATATTTTGGAGAAGAACCCACTTGGTGAGATGAAGCCTGAAGCAAGCTTTTTACAACCATAAAGCCAACCAGCCCATAACACATGCAAGGACCTCACCTGTCTCAGTTTCGTTCCCACCATGGATGCGCTGCTGTCAAGGACAAAGACAACGTTCTTTGGTAACGGAGGAAGATCTGTGGGGGCGAAGTAGTGCACGAAGTACCCGTTAAGAATCTGTAAAAGAGTAATGAATTTAGGAATAGAAGGAAGATCATGATGCAATGATCCGCGCATATAATTATAGGATAATTCATTCGGCACACGTGGTCCTGCTTTCAATATCTGTGACTCTACTCTGGAGGATGAGTTCCCTCTTAATCCCAGTGCCCTGCTTATCCAGACTGGGGGGCCTAGTGAAATTCTTTGCATCTCCTTCCATGGTGGATATTAAGGTTTCCTTCCAAATGCAATAAGGATACAACATTCAGGGATCAGAACCACTACATGAAACTGAAGAGCAAATACAAAAAGAAAGCCAATGAAGTATGTAGCTGTTTTTGTTTTAAGTCCATCTTGTGGCTGCAAGCTCATTAATTTTATTTTGGATAGTTCTCACAAGATGGAGAAGTAGCCTTCAATTGGAAAACATCTGACAGGACACAGGGAGCATGCAAGACAATCGAACCATTTCAGACATAGTTAATAACATAGAAAAAATCAGTCATGTAACATACCTGAATATCCCCAACACTCAGCTCCCGGTTGACATCGTATCTAACTATGAAGTCTCCCAAAATGCCATTTCGGGCTATCTTGGTTTGTTCAACAACATTGGGACTGAATGTAACTTTAGCTAAGGTTTTTGTATGTCCAATTACAGTAGAAGGAGGAGGAGAAACATCACCTGTTGAGATAAAACCATAATATTACAAGTTTTTCCTATTTTCTTAGAGATGTCCAGGCACAACACACAGTGTATTACCATGGAGTTAGGTCAACTAGCATAGTTACATACTGAGATTGAAGATTCATCTCACCAACAATAAAATAAGAATTTAGTAACCCCTGCCCTGAATGCTAAACTGAATTCAACATTGCAATGTTATCAGGAATAGAAACGTTTATGCAATATTCCTATGTTCATTACTGTTTGGAGGTCACTGAACTTAAAGGGCAGATACTCTCTATGTGACTGCTAATCAATTTCTGTGCATAATACACATAAGACATCTAGGTGATATTAATACCAGCCAACTCCAGACATCTAGAATGCAGATCCTATACCTGAGCTCCTGCCAGTCAAAGCAGATATAATTCACTTGACCTGTTTAAACATTTCCTCTAGGATGAGATGAATCATACTGCAGATTTCTACTAAATATAAAGAGATCTTGAGGTGACTTGTTAGATATACTATAGACGTGTGAGGTGGGATTGATCTGGTTGATTACAAGTGTCTGTGTAATGTCTACATCTGAACAAGTCACCGTAGCTCCCTTTATATGCAGCAAGAGCTATCAGTACAGTCACTGCAACTTCAGTCTGACATATTGAGCCAAAACCCAAACTTTGCTAGTGCAGTCAAGCAAACTGCATCCTGGAGATGTAACTCACCCCGATCTCCTTGAATCTGTCCTGAGTCAATGAAGACAGACATGCATCCCAGAGAAAGACAATAATTCAGGGCTGAATCTCCCTGAAGGAACACCTGCTTGTCTTGTCAGTTGTGTTGATTTTTTGAAGTTAAGTTATATGAAGATTTCTTCTTGTCTCTTTGTGTGGCCAAAATCCTACCTTACTGTCTTTTGGTGTGTCAGCTGTTTATTAGCTGTTTATTCCCTCTAAATCCCATGTGGACCCTTACATCAGACCAGCCAAAGTTTCAGAGCTGGCCTTGACCTGACCCAGAGTTAAGGGATAAGTGCTTTTCCGTTTGTGCTAACTAGCCGTTGAAAACTCTGAAATAGATTCTTAGCTGATGTTCTTTTTGGGTGCATCAGCTCTTACAGTGACTCCTCTGAGGCATGGAAGTACTATTATTTCTGCTCATGTGCTGATTAAAATTGGTGGGAATTAAATGCTTAATTATGCTGTGTTGGGGGGGAGGGTGTCTCTGTTCTTTGCCAAATATAGCCCAAAAAAGTTTGTGGTATGGCAGGGAAAAGAAAAAATGTGTGAAATTTGGTTCTGTTGTAGTTGTTCATAGTGCAAGTATCTACATCAGAGCTGATTTTCTAGGCTCCGTTATGCTCAACAGAGATCAGATCAAGGATCAGGGGAGATTAGAGTATGATACATCTGGTCATATGTAGGCGAATTCTTCTGGATAATTTTAATTATGTCCTAGACTCTGTTAATGATACTGATCACAATGACAAGGTGCAGGCAGGCTTGGAAAACTGCTTTCCACGGACTCCTGTAACACTGTCTGTGTAATGAAGAGTGGCACTTCACCTTTGTAAAGTGCTTGGAGCAGCGTTAGAGGACTGCAACATGACAGCTGTTGGCAACATTGAACACCATCCACCTCACATCGAGATCCCACAGTGATTTACCAAACTGGATACATAAAATTACATCCATTTAACAAGTGGGAAAACGGAGGCGTGAAGCGGTTACCTAACCCTCCTGACTTCCCACAAGTCAAAGTCCATAAAAATGCTAGTTATAGGGTTCTTGTGGGTTTATAAAATGATTAGCCAAAGCTGTGACACTTGCCCTAAAATGTTATGTACAATCCAGACTTATCTAGGCAAAGGAATGAAAATAAGACTCATGAATCAATAGCACTCTAGCATTTCACTTGCACATCGCTTTGGCTTTACTTTCACAGACATCCTGTGAGTACGTTTGAACAGATAAGGCACAAGAGCACTCTATCGAGGCAGGGAGGGGTTTCCACTTAGGACCGATTTCTACACAAAAAAAAATTGTACTTGGAAGACCTGGAAAGTGAAAGAAACTCATCATCAAAATTCTTGATAAAAGGAAGTGCAATGACAGATATTACTCAACTTCAGTAAAGTCAGCAATTGACTCTGCATCACAGCTTCTCTAAGTCAATTCTAATCCATCCATCCTGACAGAAACAGAACAAGAGGTCCCAACCAATGCATTGAAATTGCTTACAGACACTAGTGTCAAATGTTAAAAGGGGCTTATAAAATGATTACCCAGAGCTTTTTGACATTTACTCTAAAGTCTATGTACAGTTCAGATTTCCCCAGGCAAAGAAAAGTCATAAATCAGTAGCTCTATAAAATTTTATCTCCATGTTGATTTGGTTTTACTTTTATAGCCTCTCTCTGATCTGATGAATCAACAGATGTAATATGTTTCTAATACACTATGCATCAGATTTGCTTGTATTGGCCTTCTTGGATTTTGGGTCTGTCTTCTATCACTTCCAAGGTCCCATTTAACAGACAGTGTGTGGGAAATGCCCAGAATTCATAAAAATGGCTTAACAGCTCATTTATGTTTTCTGATTTATTTGAGGGTTTCACATTACTTCTCCTTAACTGCTGAAAAGCAAGCACCATCATCAGGATTAGTGAAAGCCAGTCTTACACTGGAAAAAGAAGGTCTCTCTTTTTACTCACTGCACACATATCTGTGACTGTAGCCTTTGGACTTCACTTCTACGTTTCTCTGCCCTGAGGTACGTTGATGGGTTGAGCACGATACGCTGAGTATCACAACAAAATGAGTTACAGTCCCAGCATTTCTATGGACTGACTGTCTGAAATCAGCTGAGTAAGGTAGCCACTCCATGTTCCACATTCTCCTGCTTGTTAAATGAGCATAATCATACGCATCCAGTTTTGTGAAAGACTGTGGAATCTGGATGGGATCATGTGGATCACATTTCTTTTCTCAAATATTCTTCATAGCACTGTGTAAAGGTGGTAAGTGTCATTCCCTGTAACTTGGATAGGTCTTTAGGAACTCCTAGAGAGGAGCTTGCCAAGGCTGCCTCACATTGCCATTATCAGTGACACAAATATCTGTGAAAGCAGCTCCATCTTCATAGTCATTCTTCTTCCATCTCTAAGATCGAAATTATATATATATATATATATATATATATATATATATATATATATATATATAAAAGGACCTTTTTTATTGGTCCATATGGTGTATATATATATACATATATATATATGTATATATATATAGTGTATATATATATATGTATATAGTATATATATATAGTATATATATCTATATATATGTATATATATATAGTATATATATATATATACACCATATGGACCAATAAAAAAGGTCCTTTTTTTACTTTTTCATCCTGGAATAATAGAAATCAACTCTGGAAGGCAGGTTATCTAATCCAACTCGTGTTACCAGGCTCATTCCCTTCCTACTTGATTTTGTGACATGGTCTAGAAACACTGCTGACCTCCAGAAATGGAAACTCAATAGCTGCCCTTGCCAGTCCTTTCCAGAACTCCACTTTTTCATGGTTAGGAATACATTTTCAATGTCTAATTTACATTTTTCTTTCTGTATTACAAACCCATGACTTTTTGTACTTTCTATTATTGACACAGAAAGCACAGTATTCTTTTCCACCTTGGAGCAGCCTTCTGTGTGTCTGAATACAATTACTATGTCTTTCCCAGGTTTCTCTTTTAGGCAGCATGATTGCTGGATCACGTTTACTCTTTCCCTGTTTACTGGCACAGTTCTTATCAAATAAGTGACTGAGAAAGAAAAATCTATGAAGTATTGCAGACTATAAAACATGGATGAGCTCCAAAGACCGGAGCTAATCCATGCTCATGCTGAGGTCTTTAATAAGGTCTTTACACCAATTTTCCACCAAACTCTGATAAAATAAACAGAGCAGACAGAAATATTTTTCATGCAAAAATGTAGTCCCCACATGATGAAAAGTTAAACCCAAATTATTTTGGAGGCTGGCAGAGGCAGCAATAGAGCTCAAATGCCCAGTTCTTCCTCTGCTAACAGGTGGTAGCTTCTAGACAACTGTGACAAGAAATAAAATCCTGAAACTTACAACTCTGAAGAGAAATAAAATAATTTTTGAGCAGTCTGGTATCTCCCTGCCCAAGTCCGTGGCTATTTCTCACACTGCTGCCCTGGAGGAACAGGATGAGAACATCCACTCCTGAGGATCCTGGGTTAGACGTCATTCAGAAAATGGCTCCACGCTGGGGTCACCAGAAAAGACCAGGATCACTGGCCTCAACACCTCCTGTTTTAGGCTTTGTATATGACAGAAGTGGACACCTGCACACATTAAAAATTTGTTTTCCAAAACATATGTGTCTATTATCTTCCTGTAGGAAAAATACAACTCCAAGATGGTGTTGTGTGTGAAGGAGTCACTGGCATAGGAAATATCCTGGAAAGACCTGTTATCACCTCGTTTCTGCTCCATTCTCAGAGAGGATGTACACAGGACTTTCCAAGAACAAAACACAGGGTGACTTTGTATAAATACCTGGAAAATTGTGAAACCAAGTTCAATCTTTGTATCTTGGGCCCTTACAACTGAAACCAGGACGAACTGGACTCTTTACTGCTTCTACTCCTACTGCTACAGTGCTGCTTTATAAATGGCAAAAAAGTGTCCTTCACTCTTTCACATCAAGGGGCATCTCCTGTCTACAAGTCTTTAAGTTTTGTCTCTTCTATTTTGTCTCTTCAGACTGTATGGATACTAGCAGTTTGGATACAGTCAAAAGTGCAACTCATGAATGAACATTTAAACAGAGAACTTGTTTTTCAACTGTGTTTCCTGCCTGGTGCATTGGCTCTGCTGATAGCATGTAGAAAACACTACAAATGTAGGAGGACTGGTCCATGAAATATAGATCAGCTCCTCCACTTTTGGCTATCTAAAATATTTGCTCTCATTAGTTTCACCAATAGCATTTATTACCACAGCGGGTTGGCTTTTCAGCTGTGATCATCAATCACTGCTAGCACTCATCATCTGGAGCTAGTGATGGCTGCAGAGGCAAACAGATTTGATTTGCATCTTGATTTTCCTATCCTACATAAGTTCTTCAGGACCTGTACTCAGAAGAGGAATGCCATTTCTTATGCAGGTCAGTCACAGTTGAAAGTATTCAAATGACTTAGGAAGGTACATCCCATCCTGAATTCTGATCTGAGGTTGATGGCACTTCGGACATGTTACTGAGAATGCCATTAATTTATCACTTGATGTCACAATACAGTTTTCACCCAATAGTTTCAAGGTGATTTATTAATGCTTATCAACATCTCCCATTCTGTCATTAACAGAGAGGTATTGTAGACATCTTTGTAACCACAACAAACTGAGGAAGAGAGTTTTCATGATATATTCAGTCTCAAAGCAGTCATGCAGGACTACCTTCCAATGTGTAAGCCTCCATCCTTTGTTTGGTCATTTTTTAGGTCATAGCCTCTCATCTGGGGCACCACAGGTAACACAGTATGGCAGCATCTGGTTTGGCATCCTTTGCTGGCCACTTACAAGACGGCTACCATGCCCTCCAGTGAGGTGATCCTGAAGAGTTTTAAGTCACATGAAGTCTGAAAATAGACCAAGCACTGTCTTTTTGTTGGTTTGCAGCCACTCTTTAGCTGTAAGACCTGCAATTCACTGGTCACTTAAATTCACTTAAAAACCCACTGCCTTCTATGGCGGTCTCTCTACATAAGGATGTCCTGGTCTTGGGTCTCTAGGTGTTGTATGAGCAAGAAGACTTTGCAGACATTAACGGCTCAGATGTTTTGTTTTCCAGATGAAAGCAGACTGAAGTATAGTGGATTTCCAAGTGAAAAACTCCTTGCCTTGAACTAGGAGTATTCTTGTGGTTTCCATTTGTGCTCAGGAAAGCAGGAAGTTCCTATTGTCTGCTCCAACTGTGATTGATCTTGTTGGTCAGAAAAGGTCACACACAAAAAATCCCTCTCTGAAACAACCCGTCCTTCTCTGTGACTCTCTGCCAAGTCTTTTATTTTGCTTCAGATCAGAAGGAAGCTCCTCTGAGTGACACTCAGCTGAGTACCAATGAAGCTTTGGTCTGGCAGAGACAAAACCCACTCCTGCCTGCCCACGGTGGACCCAAAAAACATGTTTTGCACTTCAGTGACTTCCCTAGCAATGATCTCAGCAGAGCAACCAGATTTCACCAACTGTATAGGTTGATTATGCTATAGAGTTTTTAGTAGCAGTTCTGAATAAGGATAAAGCAAGTGAATCTGAGTTTCAGTTGCTTTGCCCATTCTACAATATCACATCTATTTTATTTACATTTTACTGGCTCGGGAGGATTATAGAATTACAGAGCTTGGGCCCATTTTTATATGAGCTGTTTTGAACCTGAAGCACAGTGCCAAGAATGATCAATTCTCACAGATCACCATTTGGACAGCAAGTTACAAGAGTTTTCCCTGTATATCATTTACATACAGGAATTTCCACACTGTACTAGACCAGCAGCGTGTCTGCTCTGCTTAGTCTGTCTCCAACATTGATCAATGCCAGATGTTTTGCAGGAAGCCACATGCCACAATGCACTACGATACTCCCCAATAGGTGAAAAAGGCTTCCTGTCCCTCCAGATGAGGGACAGAGCACATTTATTACACAATGGAAGAATGTACAGCAGAGAGGCTAACTAGCTAGATGTATATGGCCTGACTTGAAGTTAGTCCATCACTGGGGGCCTTGATTTCGGTGTGATTTGAATGAAATCAACAGAACCAGACTGAGCAAGCAGTTTAACTCCATAATCACATGCTTTAGGGTCTGGCAGGCACGAACAGCTCCACTGATTTACTGGTATTATGGCAGTTAGAGTAACTGAGTCTCACAAGTCTTTACCTCCTGCTTCCAGGTTAGACTCACCTTTTAACCTTATTATTGCTTTTTGTCAACTTGTAGCTATCTTGGTATCCTGTGCTCCTCATTGTTAGTTTACACCTGCTGTCTCAACAGCAAGCAAAGATGGTTGGGGTAAGAGTAGAATCTTGGACCTCACTTTGAGCTTTGGCAAAACATGGTTTTTCCTCTTGGAATTTCCCATGTTCTAAAAAACAGGATTTCCTATCTGCCTTGGCATGGATGGATGGAAAAAACAATTCATTTAAAATAAACAGTTCCCAGGAGATGTTAAGCCAGGGAAGAAGCTGCTCAAATGCTAAGCACAAGGCCTGAAGGCCTAGTTCAAAGCTTGTGAAGACAATAGAAAAAAATCCTAATGAATTGAATGGGATCAGCCCTATACTCAATAAACTTCAAAGTTCTCATGTGCTTATGCACAGACACCACACAGACACAGTCATCTATCGAAAACAGGACAAATGCCATCAGCCGTTGAAATAGGACTGAATTCCCACCATCAAACCTCACAGGGTTCATAATTCTGAAAACCTTTTCATGTCATAGCTATTATACCAACTTTATTGAACCTGGAGATTGCCCTGCCAGTGAATGAAATAGATCTCTAAATAGGAATTTCTGATAGCCTACAGTGCTTAGAGACTTGCTTGTCAGCGAAATGCAGCCACCCATGGGCAGCACGTACCTGCCATACACTGACTGCAGCAAGAGTTAAAAAGGGAAAGTAAAAAATGTGTCCTTCTAAAAAATACAGTCACAGCTGGAATTTGCCAGAATAACTCACACCTAATGAGCTGCTAGCATTTATTTTTCTTGTTATCTTCATGAGATGTGTCTTTTAGTTTCTAATATAGTCTTGATCCAGGATAATGTGGCTTTAATACAACGTTGGGGCTTTGTTTAATGGCTCATTTGGAGCAGAAGGTAATTGAACGAAACACTAGTCTATGCAATTATCCAAGACTGCTTTGGAGAACTCCCAGTACTGCCAGTCTGGTTCCTAAGAAGCAATTAGGGCCCCACAGGTAACAAAATCATGGATTATAAAATTTCTCCTTACCTTCAACCTTCCCATTGCCTTTATGCTTGCTGTTTCGAAGGGGAGGCACTTCCAGTGACACTATGCCCGAGTTCTCCAGGATGTTCACCTCCACTCGTAACCTGCCCACCAGCTGCTGGGGACGGATGCTGACTGTATACTCATACTTCCCCAGTCGCCTCTGCAAGAGCTCTTCATAATGCAATAGGAAGTTGGCTTGCATCTTGCGAGGAATGAAGACAGAAGCTTTGAACGTCTCATAGCCATTCTCCCTAGAAGAAAAGAGGAGTATGACAAAAAAGTATAGCATAGAGCAGGACCCGAGAGGATTTGCAAGACCCATTGTCATGGTCTTCACTGGGATAGAGTTAATTTTCTTTGTAGAGTCTCATGTGATGGTGTGTTTTGGGTTTTTGATGAAAACAGTGGTGATGACACTCTGACGTTTTTAGTTATTGCAAAGCAGTACTTACACAGAGCCAAGGACTCTTCTGCTTCTCGTGCTGCCCTGCCAGCAACAAGGCTGGGGGTGCACCAGGTGCTGGGAGGGGACACAACCAGGACAGCTGGCCCAGGCTGACCAAAGCATCCCATACTGTATGATGTGATACCAGCAATAAAAGCCCGAATAAAGAAGGAGGGAGAACATCAGGAGTGATGACTCTACCTCCCTTACAGTGTACTACAGTGATAAGCTACCTAGCATTAGCATGATACCAGGCACTACTACTGTGAAAGGAAAATAAAAAAGTAACCTATGAAAAATGGAAACTTTTAATGCCATATAGGGGTAACATCAGAACTCACTAATGTGCAGTTCTGGTGATGCCCACAATTTTGTGAGTGTTGGAAAGGATTTGAGATTTTGAATTCTCTAGCATATTAGATATGTATTTTTAATGGTAGTCTTTAGGACAGTTCAGATGATCTCTCTGGGTCACTAACAATGGCCTAGCAATGACAGAGTTATTGTCTGCAGAAGAGGATACCACATGGCAGGAATACAGTGATTTATCTTGTCAATTCTTCCAGGTTCCGTCAGTCTCTGTCTGTAACCTGAGAGAGCATCCTTTGTTAAAGGCTTATGATAGATCTTTCCTACCATAAATTTGTCTAGTCACATATGAACAATTTTCAATGGCAAGAAACATGATTTATGTGAAAAATATCTTTGATTGTTTTGAACCTGACATCTAATCATTTTGTTTTTCTGTAGTTTTTCTACAAAAGATGGAAAACAAAGATACTTTAATCTCCTTCCACAGATCACTTGTGAGTTCAGATCTGTTAGACTTCTCCTTCCCTACAGTTCATCATTTTTTGGGTCTGAAAAGCCACAGTCTATTTAGATGTTCCTGATCATGTGTTTAGGTTGGAATAATGCTTCTATCCAAGGTAAGTGGGAGTAGTGCAGGATTTTCCAGAGCAGCAAAATCCACTCGATGGTGCATCACTTTGAGAGGTATTTGGGGTAATTAGCACACTTGTCAAATTAGAGGGGAAAAATAACTGGTAGTGATGCTGAAGAAGTGCATGCAGGGGAACATATAGGATTTCAGATCATTACAGGGATGAGACTTTCTGCCAGTGCATGGCTAAAAAGACTACACTCAGTCAAGTATTGAGAACAGGGCAAGTAAATATGACAACAGAATGGTACTTGTGGTTTTACTTCTGACTTGAGCTTGACATCCTGGAGCAACTTGAAAGTGAAAATGTTATGTAACAGTGCTGGAAAAGGCCACACACAATTACATGTGACTTGGAGCATGGGAATGACACCAGGCAGTGAGGATAATGCTCTGTTTAGCTCCTTCATCTTCCTATAAATCCATGCATGGTTATGCCAGGGCAGCCAAAATAAAGACAGGAGGAGAGTATGTCACTTCCCAGAACACAGCTGAATGCACTACACTTACCTTGCATTCTGAGGGCCTGGAGGTTTCTTGGTCCTTGCTTTGTCATCAGTGCTGTTTTTCTTTTCTTTCCCCGTGACCTCCCCATAGTAAGTCTTGTTGCCAATGCTCCTAGAGAGATCAGAGATGGCAGCATGACTAATCTTCACCTACAGGCAGAGACAGCTCGCTGCAGAAGGGTTCATGGACCACGCACATGTGGACAGATGCTGGTGCAACTCTCCTTGAGTCCACTCAAGTCACCAAGCCAGAAACTGTCTGGGAAGTGCCTTGGTTGGTTATTCTGGCAGAGAACATTTTTACTCCAGGAGTTTACCTCTCTTAAATGACAGTTTAGTAGGTAACCTCCAAAGCATAACGTTGTTAAACAGAAAGCAAAACAATTGCCAAGACTCTCAGCCAGCACTGTTCTGTGTCTGGTCAGTGATATTCAGAATGACTTCTCTCAAATAGCTGCGTTGCTGACAAAAATGCATCTCCCTGGGAATGAGTTACAAAACCATGGATTACAGAAAGGAAACAGTGCCTAACATACAGCCTGGCTGGGCAATGGCTAAAGACTGTTTTTCCTTCTATCAAACCAAATGGTAGTCTGTCTAATAAAGCTTGTCCCCTATCTGCTATAGTCAGGTCCAAAGTTGTGGCAGCATTATCTAACCACAGGAATCTGATTATGACTGAATAAAACAAATTTTTGAAACCAAGAGCTTAATTTATTGCTTAGTGAGTCATTTAAGTATGAGTTGGTTGCCCTCTGCTTGCCCTTATCATCCACAGAGTATGACTAGCACCTCCAGCAACAACTCAACCTGTATGCTAGTTGGATTTGACACTTGTCCTCCATTAACAGGGTGGAGAAGCTGGAAAAATAAATAGCTTCTGAGGCACCACAGTCACTTAGGAGATATAAATATGGTGTGACAGTATTACTGAAACTTTAATTGGAAAGGTTTCTGAAAGCTAGGAGAGATTTTCTGATCCAAATCTGAAAAAGAGAAGGAAGTTCTTAAAGGGCACTCATATGAGGAACAGAAGAATGTTCTTCAACAAGTAAATTGAGGTCTTCAATCTTAGTATCTGTCCTTCAAGGATTTGCTCTGTGCTGTGGGGCCATGACCATCTTGGATGGAGTATACCATGTGTGTGCTTCCTTTTTTTCCAACTGAAACTATTCAGTGCAAAAAGGCATTGATACAGTCCTACTGCAGATTATTCAGCTTTTAAAATCTCAGAGACCTGTCTGCAGGATGGAAGAACCATTGTTCATCTAGCTGCCAGCGCTACTTACGTACATGGTAAAGTTCGAGATGAAAGCTGCAGCTGGGATCTGCATCTCAAACACACCTTCTCTTGCCTCAGATCCGCTGTTCACCATCGTGCAGGACACCGTGGTGAAAGCATAGCGAGAAATGACTGTAGCTTTCACAGTGAATTCAGACATCCGAGGCCTGGTTTCCTGTAGATATCAAAAGGTTACCCATTAACAGAGACAGCTAGATAACTCCCCTCTTCAGTGTTTCACTGGGTTTAATATTTAATGTGCTCTAGCAAGGAATCCTCCTACATTGAATATTTGACTCCCTGTGAACACCAGGCAGCAGCAGGCAAGGTAGGGATTACCCTCAAAATATCAGGTGAGCTGCAAAAGGCAAACTAAAGACACAGCCGTGCCTTTGTTCATGCACATGGGCAAAAGCCACAATCATTCTCCAGTGCTCAGGAAGGGTCAGGACAGGATAAGTGCCCTGATTATGTGAGCGTTTATGTTGTGAAACACATTGATAAAATCCATCTGTATAGAAGTTGCACCCTCCAACTCTGGACATTTGGGACAATGAGGATTAGTCCCTTATGGCCAGGAAGAGAAGTCCAAAATATCTCCCCATAGGGTCCATAACTGATGTCAGAGAAACTGACTGTGCACAAGAGCAGATGTAAAAACCTCTTGAAGGACTGAGATCACTGTGCATGGAGCAGCATCTTAAAACTCACACAGTCAGATCCCTAAGTTTTGTAAACAGAAAAACTGCTGTCAATGGAGCTGGTTGAGTCCTCCTCTGCTGAGAACTCATTCTGGAGGTCTTATCCAATGGATGGAAGAGACTTAATAAGAAACACTGACACTGTGACATGACTAACAAAATATTTTAGGCCTTTTAGGCCATGTTGGATTCCTTCCAGCAGAGAAGCAGAGGAGACTGCAATGAATGACACATGATGTAGCAATGGAAGCTGAAAGCCAATTTCTGCTTCTTGGGAATGTGTTTTTGTGCAGTTTCTGGGTTGCAGCATTTCTGTAACGTGATTTTTGACAGCAATGTCTCCATGGAACTGAACAGATTTCTTCCTGGAAAACTTCAGTATATTTAACTATAAGCAGTCTTTTAAAAATAAACTATTTGTTGCCTTAAACAGTCAAAGACTGTTCTTCAAAAGCAAAAGGGAGCTAAAGAGTAAAAGACATTGCAAATACTCACCAACTTTGCTAAACCAAATACATTGAGAATCTATTCCTACCGAGTATGATAAAAAGCTACAGCCACCAGAGACTTGTGAAGACAAGAACATGCTCTTCAACTGCATTACCAGCCTTTTTTTCCAAACACAAACAATTTTGCCAATTGGCTTAACAAAGGGAGCAATTGTTTGCATGAGAAAGTATGAAACAGAAACATTTCTGCAGTAGCTGATGGCATCAGAACAACAGTAAGCAAGCATCCAACTAACGAAGCTGCTGGGCTAGTGAATTCCAGGCAAATGGAAGAATGAGGATCCATTAGAAACAAACACAAATCAACAGACTTAGAAATAAAGCCTCTACACTTTCAAGGCTTGAAAAGCCTCTCAAAAATGTGTCTCAAATGAACCTAATCATGACAGATACCTTTAACAGCTGGAGAACAAGTGACGTGCTCTGTGTCTATGTACACCCTGCTCAGCACAGGCTCAGCTCCCATGGAGCACAGTGGCTAAAATCAGCACTTTTTGAGCATGATTCACTTCACTAATTCCAGACAGCAAGATAGATCTACACAAGAATATATCTACTAACTGTAGATGTCCACCCTTAGGTCACAAGTCACTTCTACTCAATTCAGTGGTGACTGGGACTAGATTATGATGTTCTTAGGAATTTAGGACTTTCCCTCATACATGGGCTGTGATTTTCAGTTTCATTCTCCTGAAAGTGGAGAGAATGGGGAGTTTTGATCTGGAGCATTGTAGGCACATTTCCAGATATAATGAGCTAATTGCCTGTGGCCTAATAAGTGTTATAGAGGATTTAACTGCAGAAGTAAAAGAGAGAACCTGAAAATACAGCAAATTCTTTGGTTCCAAATGTCCTGCACCCACTGCTATTTTCAGCGTTTCCTCACAAACAGAGGATATGGATTTGCTCTTGTTCAGACAAGAACATACGAATGGTTGTATTGGGTCAGAACAAAAGTAATCCTAACCCCATAGTCTGTCACTGGCAGATATCAATAGAACATGCTCAGAGAAGAGTGTAAAATCAGACCAATCTTCACTGCTACCACCCAAGAACAGTCTCTCAGTTTTCACTAATTTGCAGCTGAACGAACTCCTACACTAAGCGTGGTATTTTTGTGCTTACTAAATCTCAGAGGATTGTTCTTCTATAACTTTATACATCTGTTTTTTGAATCCATGTAAACTTTAGCACAAATAACACCCAGTAGTGAGGAATTCCACAGCTTAATGATATTTCATGAAGAACCACATCCCTTAAGAGTTTTCTTTTGCTGACTCTATTATCTGCTGATTTCAACTGATCTCTGACACATCTCCCTATCCCTCAGAATAAGATCCAGCTCTAATATCCTCAGGAATGGCAAAAACAAATGGAAAAAAAAAAAAAAAAAAAAAGACATACATCATATCTCCCTCCTCCTGATGGGTAGATGTTGCTGCTGGAGATAGCAAACACTACACAAGGGCATCACATACAACGGAGGATGAAAGAGCTGATTCATCCTCCCAGCCCTGGAAGGGATCTGCCATTCCTTGTATACAGAAAATATAAACGGTGGGGGCAGAAGCAGTTTCCAAACAGGTTGCTAGGTCGGGCTTGGCGGGCAGCCCAAGTTCCAGTCTGCAACTCTCGCGCATTCCCTGGAGCTCTTGCACAATCCTTCAGTGCTTGATGCTCTGACTTACGGCTGTGCAAATGCCTGTTTGTTTTCTCCACTTTTTATGAAGGCCTTCAGAAGATGAGAGACAGCACAAAGGAAAAAATAATAATAACAAACCATTTGTTTAATATTATTATTGCTGCGATTTATTATGCCTATTAAAAAAAAAGCTAGGGAATGCCAAGCCAGCAGATTAGCACACTGGTATGGGAAACGTTGGCTGGAGGCTTTTTGAAGGTGTCCTGGTAATTATGATGAAGTGAGAGCTGAACATTTCCTGCCAAACAAATGATTTGACGTTTGTTTACAGTGAATGTTTGGAAAGGCAGAAAAGAGCTGAAGATAAATGAAATTTGCTCCATGTTTTTACCTCTATCAGTTGTTTTCATCAAAATAAACTGACCGCATGTCAGATTAGAAGTAATAAACTGGTAATGTGACTGCGAGTTACTCTCCTCTAGGCTGCTGATTCGTATCTGCCAAGGATCAAAGGGGCCAGAAGATAATAATGTGATGACTGCTCAGTGTGTGAAATGAGTTCCTCCAGTTCTCATTTGAGAAGCCTCTGTATCTCAAAGAAGCCAGAAAAATAGCTGGCCATGAACATCAGTTTCACTGGTTGCCTCTTTAGCTGAAGTTTTGATCTAAGCCATGCAAGTCTCAGTGCAACAATACAGCCAGATCTCACAAATTTTCTGTATATCTCATAACTGAAGGCATAAATCTTAAAGCTTAGGTTCCCCTACCAAAAAGAGGATGTTGGCTTCTCTGTTTTCTTCCTTTCTTAATAAACTTTGGCCTCTGCATTAACAGAGAACAACAGAGATCTTCAAATTTCAAAACTATCTCCCCCTTTCTCTTGAAATTCAACGAGATTTCAGCAGGCTCATGATCATTGCATGGTTGAAGACGATAATATTAGAGGTTCTCTCCAAATTTGTGGTCAAGAATTTGAATTTTGGGAAGCTTCAGAAGAACACGAACATGTTGTATTGATCAAAACACGATCTTTTTCCCCTATATTCTCATCCTACCATTGTTCACCAACACAGTTTACTTCTGGGCACAGGGATGCACACACATACACACACACAGAGCAAGTGTAATTCTCATGAGGTAAAATAAAGACAGAGTGTGATACATACCAGCCTCTGCAAAAATCTGGTCTGTCTTGGGACACGACGTGCAACCTGCAGAAAGTAAAGGAAGTTAATGGAGCCTGTTCAGCTTAGAGAAAGACTTGTCATTTGTTTAAATCCAGACATGGGCTTGTGTGACTGATCACCCATGGCCAGGTTCAAATGTTCCTCTGGTTAAAACTAAAACCTAAATCTCTTCTACATTAACAGGCCCATTCATCAAAGCTCAGCAGTGGAATGCAGCTCTCGCAGGCAGGAAGGTTCTGTGTGCTTTGCAAGTGCTATTTGTTCAGAGACCTCTGCTCGAAGGCAGGGACATCAGCCCTTAGCCCTGTCTTTGGGTGTTGTGTCTTCAGCCTTGAGCATGTTCTGTTACAGCTTCCTAGGGAATTATTGCATTATGAGGTCTGCTAAATGGTCTGCAGGGATAAAAAGCTAGTTTTACTAGAAGAAATTCCCCAGTCCACATCCCCTAGTCTCTAGTAGGAAGGGAAGGACCTTCTGCCTTAGAATCTCAACAGGTTTGTCAAATTAATCAGAAGAGATCAAACTACCTGCAGTAGTTAAATTGCTTGTCAAATGTCATTCTCAGCCCACCTAAACCATCAGGTAAAAGCCAAAGCCCATTTCCCAGTCCAAACTTGGGGGTTTTATTATGAAAAAAGTGGTTTTTACCTGTGACAACACAATTGCCCTCATTTTATCAACATTCACAACAACAGGTCCCAGCTTAGCAACACGTCCAAATGCAATCCCTCCTCAAAACAGAGAGTACAAGTCTCTTGTCAATGAGGAACAACAAAGGAAGCCAAGTGACTTTTTTAAATGTCAGTGAAGCTCCAGAGAGCAGAGGAATGCAATGATAATTTTTTACCTGATTTGCCCTTGTTGGTTTGCATTCAAAAAAATAGCATTCCTTGCCAAAGATATGATTTTATGCCTGTTTATGCAGCAAAGGTCAGAAAAGCCCAGGAGAGAAATTAAAGTCTCCTCTGTCAGAATCCTTATATTTTTTCTTTATTATTTTAGCCAACTTATTTTAAAATTAGAACCTAAGAAAAGAAGCTCCCTTAGAAAATTCTCAATGGAGAGGAGAGGAGAGGAGAGGAGAGGAGAGGAGAGGAGAGGAGAGGAGAGGAGAGGAGAGGAGAGGAGAGGAGAGGAGAGGAGAGGAGAGGAGAGGAGAGGAGAGGAGAGGAGAGGAGAGGAGAGGAGAGGAGAGGAGAGGAGAGGAGAGGAGAGGAGAGGAGAGGAGAGGAGAGGAGAGGAGAGGAGAGGAGAGGAGAGGAGAGGAGAGGAGAGGAGAGGAGAGGAGAGGAGAGGAGAGGAGAGGAGAGGAGAGGAGAGGAGAGGAGAGGAGAGGAGAGGAGAGGGAGAGGAATCCTCTGCAGTTTAAATTGCCAAAGAAACTTTCTGTCTGGGTATATTATCTCAGACAAGTAAAGCACCTCAGCAGCCTGCTGTGAGAGGCTGCAGAGTCTCCAGCACTGTAGGGTCTTCAGAACAAGCCAGAAAAATGCCCATGAAGATAATACTGCTTGGAGCTGTGGCAGGGATAAGATCAGTGCTCCTCAGAACTTTTTTACTAAAGGATTACATTTCGGAACAAATCCACCTGTCATCCTGTATGGTTTTTAACCGCAATGGTTTTCAATGACTAATCGATGAAACTGGTAATTTGGCTATTGGCTATTGGTTTTGTCTTCCCCCATCACACACCAAAACTGCCTCTAGTGCAATGGTAATAACCAGCAACCTTGTCACCTACCTCAGCAGAGTGGTCAACCACTGAATAAGCCACATAATCCACTGTCAATGGAAATACCAAAAACCTGAGTGTGCTGACATTTGTGCAGGAAGGTCCTCCTGGGATATTACAGTTAAACACAGCCTTACAGGCTCTCCAGAATTAGTTGGATGTTTGTTATATGGATGTAATTTGTTGATCTAGGGGAAGCACCTGCCTCTGCTTAACGTGGCTTGTGTATTTAGTGATGTCCTCTTCTGGATCCAGCTGTCCCAGGGGACTAGGGAACCACCTCTATTTATACATCACTGTTTTTCTGTTGGAAGTTACTGCTGCCACTGATCTGCCATCAACATAGCTCCTGTGAAATCACGCTCCTTTAACTCAAGCAAAGTCAGCCAGATTATTTCAACACTGTGAGCCGGTTTCTTGAGCTTCTCAATTGATTTTCCCCATGAGCATATGAACAAATGCTCCCAGATACCACTCCACTGGCAGAACAGTGGTGGAAATATTGTCTACCACTTGAACAGCTGGGTGTGCAAGACCAGCTGTTGGTTTGTGGCTGAATTCCCCAAGAAGGGATATGTGTTTGCAGTAATTAGGATCAGCAATAAAGTTACTGAGGTCCTTGCAGTGGAGAGCAAGGGGCGCTTTTGGAAAGAGATTCTTCCCATGCTAGCATGGGTGGGATGAGCAACTGAATAAGACAAGTGTAGATAACATATGAAGAGTCTCAGTCTTCCTATTTATTGCAAGACAGAAGGTACCAAATACAGACATCTGGTGATGTTTTATACACTCTAGGATATCCTACAGGCATCCAGCACGGCACAGTTCTTCCACAGATCCTGCATCATATCTGCCAGCCCCACACGGGTGTCTCAGGTACTACAGAGCCTCTTGGATCTGATCAAATTTAGAGAACTGCGTAATGCCCTAAGTGACATACCGCAGGTCACCCATGATATCCACTACCTGAAAGATGTGATTACAGATCTGAAGCTCAATCTTTTACGCCACAGCCTCCCTCTGAAGTCTCATTTAACCCCCCAAACTACCATCCGAACTTTCTTCCTAACTTGCAAAAAGTTCATTGCCTTTTCAGCCCCATTTCCCCATAAAACCTAAGCAACTTAATGACACAATGTAACAGTCCTCACTTGCAGAAAACTTTTTTTTTCTCCTCTGGTCAAGAAGCATTTTCACAAGCTGCAATTCATGGAGGTTCATTTAATCCAGCATGAGTTAAATATCAAGTATGGTAAGACCACAACTGTAGGACAGGGCAGAAAAGCCTTCCTCCAAGCCTGAAATACTCCGAATTACTCAGACTGGCACAAGGCCAGGATACAGCGTTAACTCCCTTGTCCCTGCAGACCACTTAACTTAACACAGATATAGGGATGCCGGCTTTGAAACCCTTCAGGGGCAGTAACACCGCGTCCCTTGGCATCACAGGGGCTGGTGCTGTCCTGGCTCAGCACCTCAAAACGCCTGAGCTCTCAGCCACAGGGACAGTAGTGTGGCAAGCTGCACAGATGAATGAAATAAATTTGGTTTTAGCAGACTGCTGTGAGCATTAATACCAAACCCCGAAGAAAGTGATCGCAAACGAGTGACAAATTCAGTGCGTTTTTCTTGCTGTCAGTTCTCTCTCACCGCAGGGGCTGTCCAGGGAGTTTCTTCACCTGACAGCCCTCCACACACACACTGAAAGCTCTCAGACTGGCTGCTTTCAATTAACCCATGACAATTAACAAGGCACAAACCACCAGATGCTCCCAAATAATGACTGCCTTAAAACCTACTTGCTCCACGACGCTGTAGTCTGCCATCAGCTTCTCCTCCAGGTACCTTGCCAGCAGCTCCGAGTCCGGCTGCCCCGCGGCAATGGAGAAGCCCCAAAAGAGCCATAACCAAAGGATCATGACGAGGGGCAGCACCAGGCTGGGGCTGCCCCACAGGTGAGAGGAAAGCCTGAGGCTGCTGCTGTGTGCCTTGCTGCAGGACTGGGCTGCAAGGACAGGAGGCGAGCTGACCCACCCTCTTCTCCTCCTTCCCAGCTTGGGACCAGCCCCTTTTCCACTCAGGGCAGCTGCTGGGTTTCCCTGTCTGTCAGCAGGGTTTCAGTGAATTCCCCTCAGTTTGGGGTACCAAGTATCACCATGCCCCTCTCACTGCCACCCTCAGCCCCCATGTCGCCCCATAGGTGCACACAGGCAGAGGGAATCAGAGCTGGAGGTCCCTGTGGCACTGCCACCTGTCCTTTTGGTGCCAGCAGCACCCCAGCCCTATGGTGGCCCTCCATGGGGTGAATGAAGGCTAAAGAGACATTTCCTTCAGCAGCAGTGCCCAAGCACAGGGGCAGGGCCCAAGATAGCTGCTGGCACATGGTGCCTGCCTAAGGTGCTGGTGTCCAGCTCAAGTGGGAGCTGGAAAGTCTGTGGGGAAGTCTCCCTGTGGGGTCAGACATCATGTTGGGCAGCCTTGAATTTATAAGCCCGGGCTTATGCCACTGTTTGTATAAAAGAGCACCCCCCTGCCGCCCATTTGAGGAGCGTGATCCAAGCATGTACTGTAAGGTTTACCCAGGAGGGGTACAACCGTATGATTTCACCCCCTCTAAAGGGATTTTTAGGCTCTCTCCACCCCACCAGCCTGCTGAAGGGAACAGACAGTGGGGTGCTGAGGAAGGTATGGGCGAAGCACACGGTGAGGGCAGCCTGCAGGTGGGCTGAGCCACGCATCACTGAGCCCGTGGCAGCAGCAACACCTCCTCCTCCTCCTCCTTGGTGCAGAGATCCCAGGTTTGTTTGTGAAAGCAGCCCCAGGGCCCAGGTTCCCAGAGCAGGGCAGGGCTCCCTCCGCACCCTCTCCTTGGCACCCCGCCTGCTGCTTCGCTGCGTGGCCGCAGGCGCCCCAGGAGCCCTGTCAGCATGGCAGCAGCCTCGCGCCTCACTTCAGCACTGCCATGCTCCAGACCTGTGCTTTTGTCCCTCTCTCTTGTTGTCCAGATTCTCAGCTGGGCAAAGCTTGAATGAGCCTCCCACTCCCCCCTTCATTTCCTGGCAGCACAGCCCTCTCCTACCCCACCAGCCCCAGGGTGAAGGTGGCTTCTCAGGGCTGGCAGCACCAAGCCTGTTGGGTGCAATCTCCACGGCTTGGCTGCCCAAGCTGTTCCCCACAGACACGTCTGTGCCGGCTGGCACCAATGGGACATGTCTCCTCTCCAGGCACGTCTCATCCTCAGGTATTCAGGAGCTTGCATCTGCAGAGCTCAACCTAACCCCAAATCAGACACACTTACTACTACATTTTTTTATGCCAGCGGTAACTTCTCAACTCCAGCAAACCATGATTATTTTTTTTTTTCTGGTTTTAAATGTGGCATGCACCATCCTGTCGAGATTTAAACCACTGTGTTTTCATTTTCCAGTTCTGGGTCATCAGGGACTGAGGCTGTTTTGCTTCAGCTCCAGTCTATGACAGTGATAGTCCAGTGAGTGACACAGTACCACAGACTTGACACCGTTCATATTGCCAGCCTGGTGCTTAAATGTCTCTCCAGCCCTGCTGGGAGGTGTAAATGCACCATTGGACTACTGGAGCCTAAAAGTTTCTCCTTCTGGAGTTCCTCCTTCTGCAGTGACACAAGAACACCCATCTGAAAGCATACATCCTCTGAGAGCACACACTCTGAGAGTCTTACGTCCTCCAAATCCATTATGTGTAATCGAGGAGCAGGAAGGTCCCTGGTCCCCATTCAGAATGAATGAGGGGAGCTAGAGACAGTGTAATGGGAAGGGACAGCAATGTTAAAGCCTTCTGAGCTTCCCATTAACAAATTGATATGCACATAGCACAGCAGTAAGTAAACATGAAGTCCCACTGTGCTCATACACAGGCTCCTCCTGGCCTTGACAGAAGGAGAGAAGGGATCAAAAGCCTGGCCAGTCCCTTACCTTCTGGGACCAGCCCACCACTGGCAGGTACAAGGGTCTCTGGACTGGTAATTTTCAGCTGGTATGGAATTATTTCTTTTTTTTTTTTTTCATGCGTTGTCCAGAACAAACATGGAAGAGCTGAACACAGGTGTGTTGTGACATCATGTGCCCTCACTGCTGGTATGAGGGATGTGCCTAAGCATCCCCTGTCCATGTTTCACTGAGCAGGGTCCATGGCTGAATAAAAGCCCTGCAGGCCTCCAGCATATGTTTATGTCTAGAAACAAGCATTTAAAACAATACAGATAGGATGATTTCCCCACTGTTTTGAAAAACCTAGAAGAAACAAAGGCACTCCTATGAAAGCAAATCAAAACTAATCAAACCCAGTGGTGCCTGAGCAGGAAGGGAAGGTGTTGTCCTTTGTGAAAATAACCACTCATGACACCAGCTATCATTCTTTGCCTCTTAATTGGCATTCAGCTTATTTCTACAGCCACTCTGCTTCTCCTGTTGCATAGGTAAAGAACCAAGGGCCATAGTAGATTTAAATACGGTGTCAGTGAAAAGAGATTGTAATATTAATAAAAGTTAATCCTAGACACATCTGGTGAAAGGAGAAAATTCAGAACAAAGCGAGGTCCTAAAGTAGGCATAGGATGAACAATGGGTATGAGAGAATGAGCTGGGAAAAGCAATGCCATGCCCAAGGTGATCAGGAGCAGCCAGTTCTACTCAGGCTCTCAGCAAGGGCACATAAGGACATATGACATAGCTGAATAAGACCAAGATGTGCTTTATTAACCATGTTTTGGATGTAGTTAGTTTTGGTGTGTGAATATTAAGCCTGAGGTCCTGATTGTTCACATTATCCCCTCTTCCTCCTCCTTGGAATACAATCTCCTGATTTGGGGTGGGGGGAACATGATGGGCACTGTCCTGGGTATGCTGTGGAGACAGAGATAAGCAATTACTCATGTGCGCCTGTTCACATTAGGCATGTTTGATTCTGACTTTTGCCAACTTAGCAGGATGAGCAGCTGTTCTTTGGGTGGGAGCTCACCAAATTAAATTGCCTGGCTTGACTCCAGACACCGTGTGCATGAAACACTGGAGAAAGGCATGACCTGGCAGGTGAGCTTCAATGCACATTTCACCTCGGATGGATCGTGTTATGTCAAGGAATCTCTCTGTGTTGACATACAAGCACATGCACCTTGGTGATGCTCTGTCCTCATAATCTGCATCCCCCCCGTTTTTCCATGCAAGGCTCACAGACAGGACTAGTCTTCCTCATTTTCACTGTAAAGTTAAATAAACCCTGTAGGAAGGTGATGAATCTACAGAAAACTTTGGCATCTTTCAGCTCAAGAGCAGATGATTTTGGTCATAAGGTGTGTGTCATGACTTCATGGATTCATACATTAAAGGTTTCTAGTTCTCTATTCTTCTAGGCAGATGAATGGGATACCAGACACCCACCTTACACAGATACACCTGCATTAAACGCCCAACTAGAAGTGTCTGAACTAGGAACTTAAACTAAATGACATATTAACAAAACACTGAATTTATTGGCAAGCAAAGCCAGCGACTTGATCGAGCAATTGGCAAGAGTCCCAGAGGATTACACAGACATGGATAACTGTCCAGAGTTAAAATTAATTATGATGAAATGTGGAGAATTATATTAAATATTTTCTTTCAAGCCTTAAGCTAATCCATCTCCTCTGAAACATCCATCTGGGACCTGATGGTCCCCAGTTCTGACACTATCTGGGAGGTGTCTGTGCTCCTGGCAAGACTTTTCTGGGGTCCCGATGGCTGCTGTTCTCCTATTGCCATTAGCTGTGTGCACCATGGTGCAGCTGAGCAATTCAGAACTTCAGAAGCTGATTCAAATCATCCAGGATGCAAATTTTAAATATGCTAACAAACATAAAGTCTTTGCCAAAGGGTTTTAGTACGGGGAGAGTCTGAGTCTGCTGTGGAACTCACTTGGAAAAGGTCATCTGGGCAGATAGGTAGCTTGCTGAGTGGTTTTGAATGACAATACAAAGAGACAAAAGCCCAAGCAAGAGGAAAATGCATTGTATGTGTCTGCATAGCATTTCCCAGAATGGTTGGTGTGTAGGGGGATGGATGTCAGCAGGCACCCCATGCGAATGTGCTGCCTTGTAGGCACACTATTCTTACCTGGGTCATTGGAAATTTTCAGAGAAGAAATTCAGTTTGGGAAGGGAAAACTGGCTATCTCATAAGAGACATAAATCATGAGCATTCCTCCCCGTCTGCAGGCCAAGATAACACAATTTAATTATCCTGAGGAACAAACTCCCGAGCAGTAGCTCCAAGTGCTTGAAAACTTCTTTCCAGAGAAATTCTGGCCATGGGGAGGGCTAGTCATGAAGCAAACCAATCGACACATACCAGAAAACATCTGCATGAGATCCTGTCCTCCCTGTTAAATTCTGGGGAAGTTCACCTCGGGTAAGGGACAGGGATCTTCAAGAGTATCCTCACCTTTTGTTCTTCCCATATATTTTTTGTACCTTTGCCTTGAGAAGTTTCAACTTTTGGGACTCTTTTGGGCAGTATATTTGAGCAGCTCATGCCATCTAGTGGTTACACTGTTTTCCCAATGTTGTTATTTTTACCTAAAAAAAATAAAATAAAATAAGCTCCATTTTATGGTTAGGAACAGACTGAAATAAAGCATTAGGAAATTAATATGTAAATAAAAATCTGTTCTATTGGACTCCTTCATCTGTTCAGAGCACTAGTGATTAGTTTCCACGCCCAGGTTCCCTGATACCTCCAGAACATCTGTCTTAATCTTTACACTCCTGATGAGAAAGGACTGCTCACTGTCAGTAGGGGCCTGTGTGTGGACAGAACTCACATTATGGGGAAAATTCAAGCTACTATAGGAACCATCAAGACAGAAAAGGCTGGGTGCCCCACAGCTGCTGTTCCTGCAGTCCTAGTTAACCCCCACCATAGTCACAGCTCTGACTGCAGTCATAGAGGTGGAGTCAAAGAGTGGGTCCAAGTGATATGGTTAGATTGCTAGGCCCTTAACTATGTGATTTAAACCTGACCTAGATGTTTCACAAATCACTCAGCTGTAAGCCAACTCCCCATTTGAAGCAGCATGCCTGGGATCTTAATGCTGAGGATCTCCTCTGCCCAGAAAGCCTGTGAAAAACATAAATGCAGAGCAGCTGCAGGCTGTGTAAATGCACCATCTGAGAGCTGAACCAGAGCTTAGGATGGAAGTAATAAATAAGTGCTGTGGGGACCACTGGTGGATGGATCAATGCAGGAACAAGATCTGTGTGCTGTGAAAGTACTGGGTACAGTCTAGAGGCTCCTAAATTTTCTAGCAAATTATGAACTATGTGATCTCCAAGCTCGATATGCAGGATTGCCTGGAAGATTTGGGGAGAGAGTAAAATAGTGTTGGTAATTCAATTCCTCTTCTAGCATAACAGCTGTGAAACAGTATATATGAAGCTACTATGTGAGAGGATGAAAATGATCAAAACACCGTGGTTCTTTCTGTGATGTATAGCTGAGCTGTGGAACTTCTGGCTGGATGCTACGGATGCAAAAGTTTTATCCGATCTCTCCAGAGGAAACAATAGATTTATGGAAAATAAATTAATTGAGGATTGCTAAATAAATGGAAACCCTCTCCTAGTCAGGATGTACCATAGCTGCAAATAGCTGGAGACTGGAAAGGTCTTTGAAAAATACCTGATATGCTTGCTCCAGTTTTTATGTTCTCTCCTAACCGCTGTTGGCAACAGGTACATGGCAGTGAGTTGAAAAGCCACTATTCTGCTTGGGTTCCTTGTGAATCTCTGACTCTAGTTTCAGGTCTCAGCCTGAGAAGTGATCTGTTGAAAAGATGGAGGAAGAACTTGTGATATCTGCAGAGTAGTGATGCAGAAATCTTTTATTGAAACATCAAAATGTAGCATAACAGGATAAAGTGAGAGAATATGTTAGATATACCATGCTATGCTATGCTACACTGTTCCATATTATATTATACTATAGTCTGCTATTCTGTTGCTGGATCCACATAGTGATTCAATCTTTTCTATTGAATTTGCTCAGATATCTGCAAATTTTTCTTCCCAGAAGACTGGAAGTGGTACCCCAGCTTATTTTGCCAGAAACCTGCTTCCTCCCTTCTTTCTCCCTTTTGCCTTGCTGGCTTACTTTAATCCTATTTCTTTGAGTACCAAAGAGGCAGGGAGACCTAAACAGTTTCAAAATCACCCAGGAGCCTTACAGCATGCCTTTGAAAATCATCATCAGATGCTTTCATGTGACTAATTTCAAGAAACTAGAGCTATCCCACCACCAACTATGATCCTTTCCCAGTCGGAGAGGAAAAAGGGTATTTGTGTGGGTCAGGATCCAGCCCAAAGGTTTCTGCCCACCACTGTGAGGTGGCTGGGTGGGAGGGCCCTTCAAGAAGCACAATATCGCTGCCTCCATCGCTCTGCGAACCAGCCTCCACCTCATTTACTATAAACAAACAGGCTGGGAGTGAGTTCTTGCTTTGATCCTTCAAAGTTTTGGGTGCCCCAAGGTCTGTGCCTAGCAGGAAATTAGCCAAACATCAATGGGGACCTACAAAAGCAAGACGTGAGCCTATCCAAGCCAGAGCTGTTATCGAGGGCAGAGGCGAGCGAAGACACTGTTTGGATAACCCTTGCTCGGACACCACAGCTCTGACTTGTGTTGCAAGGCAAATATTTACCTATGGCCTAAACAAAGTCAGCGTTTCAAAACTTTGTTCAAAATACTACATAACCCCAAGCCGTTTCCTTGAACTTGTCTCAGAGAAGGGAAGATCTTGTGTCTAGTACCTATGCGGGCTGTTCTCAGGAGACGAGCAGGAAGAAAATGAAGCACCTGGTCTGCTTAATGGTTTTGTACCTCATTTCTGAAGTAGGAAGCTTTGACCTCATTATCGACGAAATCCCAGATGTGAGTATTTCAAGAGAGGGCCTAGAGCTGCCTTCCTTGCTGAAGTCCAGATCAGTTGGAGCAGGCTTCAGTGAGGGCGGAATTGGGTCATTGCTTCATCATTCTGCTTGTGCCCCATGAATTCTCTTCTACTCTGAGCTGTAAATGGAATTTGTTCTGATAATTGGTTTTCTCCTGCCATTCGTAGTGTTGTTTTTTAATATTATTAAAGCCAGGATGTTATAAGGGTAACTCAACTCATTTAGCATAACTCAACTAATTTTTAACTCAACTTTGCCATTTTCTGGTGGTTTTAAGCTTTAAACATTCAAGTGGGCTTCTATGCTCAGACCTTCAGTGTAGTTTAGATCCAGTTTCTCTGGAATAAGCAGCAATCCAGCACTTAGTTTTGTTTGTGGATGGGCTCTCCTGTATGAACCACGATGAATTTCAGCAAAGTTTCATAACAACTTAGTTTTTTGTTACAGGAATTCAAATATAGAGTTAAGATCCCATTGACTGTACATTTATTAGCAGAAAGATGAGATAATTTATAGAACAGCATGAAAATGCTTAAGGTAGATAATATAATAATAAAAACAAGTTTAGTTATAGTTTTGACTTGAAAGCTGAGTCCAGATTTAAACCCCTAGACTCCAGTGAATTTATATTTGAGTGTCTACATCTATTTCCAAATGAATTGAAAACTCTGTTTCAAATTCAACTTTCAAGTGTGTATTGAAATATTTCTATGAAGTCAGCAGGGATCAAACAAAGCTTTCTTTTCCTTTGCAAGAGTAAAAAAAATTAAAAAATAAAAAAAAGAATTAATGAGAAGCGATATTCTCTTTTTCTTTCTTCTTACAGCACTCTTCGTGACACAGTGAGCTTTTTATTCTGTGTTTATGATTCCCATAAATATTCTAGAAAATATTCTAGAAAAATGTTATGGAAAAAAAAAAGTTCTGTGCTCCTTTCTAACCATAGATATTGTATCACTTTAATACCAATGTGCTTAAACAAATTAAGTTAATTTTGTGCAAAGCGTTGCATGTATGCTATCATTTAAGTTGGAAAGCAACTCATGAACTTAAATTTCTTTATTGCCATAAATTAAACTGCTAAGAAAGTTTAATTAAGAGTTTCGCTGTGGTGTAAAAAAACATACTTCTAATTGAAACGGTGCAGATTTACACTTGGAAAAGATCTGATGTACCTTTGCTGACCGTGGGTCAAACTTAATTCCCAAGTATAAAATCAGAGACAGTTTCCACTGGTGTGAGCATAAATTCTCTAAAGTTGCTGTTTTAAGTGAGATTAGTATCTGAAATGTTGCAATTAACATAGATGGACCCATTCCAATGGTAATCTGCCTCTTGCTTTTTATGGGCATTTCAGTATATTAAATATTACTCCTTGTTTCAGAAGAAAAGGTTGTGAAGTGATAGTGAAGGTCATGATGTTTTAAGAGTGTATAAAGCTAGTTGGCCACAGAAGGAAACTGAATGTTTGAATATGCAGCATTCTGGTCTGAGGTAGTTTAAACCTCTGCTCTGCATGTGCACCAAGGGGACATAAATTCCTTTTGGAACTCAGACTGCTAATCAACAACAATTCAAGTGATGAATCACATTGTAAGACAGCAGCAACACCTCTTTCTTTCCCTTTCTTTCTCCTCCAGGAAGTGGAAAACCTGATTGACGTAGAAATTGATGGATTTCCTCCAGTCTCCAAGTCAAGAAATGGCAGGTACCAGGTACAGTACCCTGAAATGCTTCAAGAAAAGGGAAGCAATAATCCCTGGGAGCTCTTTCCAAGCAGCTTGTTCCATTTCAAGGGTTGTGAAAGTGCAATCAGATGGGACCTGCAAGTCCTTATATACATTGAGACCTCCACATATCTTGTTGGGAGAACAGCTACTATCCTTTCTGTAGTACCTAGCATAAGGTCTTGTTTTATACCTGAGCTCCTAAGGTAGGAACATAATACAGATAATAAGCAATGGACACATTTGTCTGATTTTGTGTGTGATATACGTGGGCTTTTTCCATGATAAAATGGAAGGCAAGAACTTTTGACATCGGCAACATATGTTCAAACCTTCCAGTGCTGCACGTAGTTCATTCATTTATGTTTAGCTCAGGTCAAAAGAGTTCATTACAGTGTCACATAGCAAATGATCCGGTAGAGTCTGAGACCAAGAAAAATAACTTCTTTCCAGCATGCTGATGTGTTGCAGATAATTGTACTCTGTCAGCTTCTGAAACAGAACCATTTAAAACAACATTGCAGGAGTTTTCTTGTGTTTTGCATGGTAGTAATTAACAGAAATAATAATGATATCAGTTATTTAAAGATGCTGACTTTTATTACACTGAATGAAAACAATGACGACTGTAGTGGACCTTGACTTCCACCATAGCTCTGGTGTTGCCTTTCTTGAGCTTGCTCAGTATAGTGAATATGAAAGATCTTCTTGAATAAAGTTGGATTTCCCAGCATCTTTGAAGTTAAGCCCAGGCAAATGTGATTCATTTTTATCCTAAGGCTTTTCTTTTTGAATGAGTCTGAATGTAGTTTATTGACACCTAAAGCTCCCATTACACTGCCAGAAAGACGAATGATTTTAACATAAATATGAATTAAGCGAGTTCACATTTGCCAGACCAGTATTTAAATATTTTAATGACTATCTAAGCAGAAATCCTCTCTAGCTGCATTTCTTTGGGGCATCATTTCTTTCCAATATATCTATATTAGTGCCATATGCATTATGTTACCTTTGTCCCTGACTTTCTGGATACATAGAGATACAGACATATGTATGTAATAATTTGCAATTCTACTAGTGTCGTTTTTTTTTAATGATACCAGTTATTCCTTACATCCGTATAGTATTTCCCATTCTTTACCTATCAAATGAGTCTTTGCAAACCAGTAGAGCGAAGATCTCAGCTGCAGGATGAGTTACCCTTGTGTTAAAAGATTAATAGATTAATAAATGAAAAGAACTAGATTAATGAATGAAAATTAACTAACCAAACCATCTTGAGACTGTAGCTTTTGGCCAACAGTGGATGCACAGTTATTTATTGTCTCTCACTAGAGGAAGACTACCTTCCAAATTATTGCTTTAACAGTACATTTTCCTGCAGTGAGCTCACTAGTCCATTGGCAAGAAGACAACAGAAGTCCTCTGCAGCCCATACTGATAGGCTATAAAGAGAAAGAACTGTTTTCTAGGTACCATATTAAGTATTTTGCTGAAAAAATAAAATGAAAAAAAAATGTTCCTGAGTAACTCCAAAACCACTGTGTCTCAGGTATGTGAATGGTCTGTGTGACCACAAAAACAGACCACAAAAAACATTCCAACCCTGATGGGTTGGAATGCAGGTAACCTTGTGAACCTCTGTGTGGTGGAGCAGCACCGTTATCTCTGTTTTAGAGATAACGGCAGCACGTGTGTCTAGACTGCAAAGCAGGATGTTCTGTAGCAGGCCTGGTCCTGATCCTAGCAGACTAGAGACTCCAACTTGTGAGATCAGACCTATTTCCTTTACTGTTCTTCCTGCCTGGTTTCCTATCCATGAGAACCAGCATAGGGAGGAAATGAGGAAGGAGAGAAAGGGTGGAATCATAGAATCATAGAATGATAGAAAGGTTTGTGTTGAAAAGAACCTTAAAGATCATCTAATTCCAACCCCCCTGTCATAGGCAGAGACACCTACCACTAGACCAAATTGCTTAAAGCCCCATCCAACCTGGCCTTAAACACTTCCATGGATGGGGCATCCACAGTTTCTCTGGGAATCAACTCGCTGGATACATCCCATAGATAACCTAACCCCCCTGCAATGTCTTTTAATGCATTACCTTTCATAATGCACTCCTTCCTTAGACACCATGGCTGCTTCCTCCATGGACAAGACAGAAGGAGCCAGGGTCAGGAGCCCTGAATAATATGCAGTTTGAAGCACCCAATATTTTATTTTATTTTTTTGTGGTAGATTGCATAGCTGTTGCAACATTCATGCACAGTGATTTGGACAAAGATCATACTAAGAGCTAAATACCCATAGCCTGCACAGATATCAGGACAAGATGGGTCTCAGTACTCTGAAGATATGGCTCTGAATCTATTAAGACCAGATCCTTAGAACAGTTCCTGAGGCACTTCTTGTCTCTACCCTAATATGCATTTTACTGCACATTAGGTTTGCACGAGGTATTGTTTCAATGCAGTGTGTTCATTTGGATGTGGTGTGAAGGAAAATATCAGCCCCAAGTCTTCACTTTAGAAACAACATGAGTCTCACATGTCACAGAAGTCTCTTCAAAGGCCATGTTTTCAGTAACTACACCAGCACTAAAACCTGAAGTATAATTATCTACAGCTCTGTCCTCTTGACCTGCTGGAGTGGCTACACTCTGCAACCTTTGAGATCCTAGGGGGTTGGTTGGCCCACCCCATGTCTGATCAGTAACAGCAGCTGTGGGAGTCACTACGTGTACAACTGATAAGCTCATGTCTCCATCACCACCTCCCCCTTTTCCTCCATCCTCACAAAAACAATCAGGAAGGAAACTTGGGCATCTTGAAAGCTTTATGTGGGTGAGTTGGAAACCCTGAGACCCACTGAAAAACAGAAAAGTACCACAATTAAAAATAAAAAATCCCCAATGTACTGAGGTACCACAATTAAAATGTTTTTAAAAATCCCCATTGTACTAATGCAAAATTGAATTTGTTTCATTTGATGTTTGTTTACTCTTAGTTGGTACCCACAGTGTGATGTTTCCTACCCTAAGGATATGTCTAGGGACAACAGTTTTTTCTTCACAGTCTGATTCTTTATCAGATGTGAAGGGTCCAGTTCATTGTACAATGATGTTTGTAGGGTTTCACGATGGACTGTGCAAGGATCAACCCGTCATGTTTTGCAGGGGGTATCTACTGTGCCATAAACTTCCAGAGACTGAAATCCTGAATGTTGCAGGTGGAACCTGTACAGCTGTGAAATAAGAACCTGAATGTGTTCTCAGCAAGATGGAAATCCTTCAGTCTATCTGTTGGGCTTCAAAGAATCCTTACAATCATTTAATTAAAATGATCTTGCTATGACATGTATCCCCTCTTATGCAGCTCTAGATTCTCCTGGTATAAAAATTAGCTTCAAACAAAATTACTAAATGCAGAGCAAGTCTTTTATGCACCATGCGACTAAAGCAGTTATCATAAGCATCTTCTGTGGGTTAGGGTCCTTTTAGCTTCAAGTACTAGTTAAAACTGAGATAGGATTGATCTGTTTTTGTACATTTTCATAATTTACCCATCAGTATGTGAACTAGGCTCCTAATCATCCTCGGTTAAGCTGAAGGCCTTAATTTTGTTGCCTTAATGTATGCATCTAGTAGTGTGTGAAATAGCATAGGGAGTCCAAACCATCTTATGGGCTGTGGGATAACAAGCAAGACCTACAAGAGCCTCATGACCTCCTGGAGCCCCATCTCACAGCAAGGTGGTACTCTTGGACACCTCCAGCAGCACTGGGCACCCAATCCTCTAATCAGTACAGTCAGTGAAGTGTAGGGCAGGACTCATTTAACCAAGTGAAGGTATCTATTTCCAGATGTAGTGGACCACCCCATTCATTCTGAAGAGCTGAGGTTGCCTGTAGACCAATGTAGACAGCTGTATTAAGCAATTGCTTCTCTCCCTAGAATTAGGTGAGCCAAATCCCATCCCAGGGTTACTGCTCTGAGTTTAAGTTTCAGGGAATTAAACAGAATGAGTCAAATAGCCACAAGATGTCACCACCTCTTCAGAGAAATTCCCAAATGGAAATATTTTTATGGCAGGAAATAAAAACAACCAATAATGAGCATTGTTTCGGTTCATCTAAGCAATACATTGCGTATGTTAACGTTGCGTATGTAAAAGTGCATAAATTGATATAACACCAATTACATAATTGATTTATATATAAACACATATCACATGGTATTCAGTGATATAAATAAATATTCTGTAATGTAAATAAAAACAAAATTAGCTAAAATTTCAGGGATTTGAGGTTTTCCACTTTTCCCAAGACAAGAGATTTTGTTGTTGTTATTAAAAGCTAGGGTTTCTGCCTATGACTTTTTGCCAGTATGTTTTGTTTTCACAAAGGATGTTTTTATTCTTGAAGGAATACATATGTTCTCAAGAGAATCTTTTCTTGTTCTCTTCATATGATCAAATAAAAGAAGAGAGCTGCCTTTCTGTTTTGGCAGAGTCTAAATCACAGCTGGCAGATCACATGCTCCAAGATCCCATGTATAAATACATAAAATAAGACAAAAGGAATCCGCACACCACATCTGAGAACTCAAACTGATTCTGATCATTTTGGAAGCAGCTTTTAGACAGTTACCACTGTTCGAAACAGCCACAATCTGTGCTCTTAGCTCTGCTGAAATACATTCTCTGTATTTTTCTTTTGCAGAGAAGCACATCCGACTGGGGATACGTTGAAGATCTGGTGAGTTTTTCCTTCCTTTGTGGAAAAATATTGAACAAAGTGATTTTGTAGTTAACCTTTTTTTTTTTTTTCTTTTTTTTTTTTTTCCTTTTCTTTTTTTTCTTTTTGGAAATCAATCTTTTTGTTTGTTCAGTTCCTTGCTTTTACTCCTGGTTGGGTATTAACCTATTTTCTTTAAACAGCCGACTGTTTGCATAATGCTGTTTATACAACTGCTCCTGGAGGGAGAAGAGTATGGTAAATATGAAGAAATAAGCAACAAAAGTGATTAGACAAAGGCAGATTTTAATATACCAGTTTAATACTGTTCTGCCACTGATATGGTTTAACCATTTACAATACTAGGTCAATATTCAATGCTTCAGGTCTTTTTTATTTATGACCTTTCTTGAAAATAGAAGCTACCTCTTCCTCAATATGTGATGTTGAGAATTACTTTGTAACCAAGACTATAAAAGGAGTTGATACTGCTGTGGAATATATTTTCTAGCTGTGTCCCAAATTTATAGAGTCGTTTTGTCAATTACAGGTGGAGGATGATGACAAAATAGGTCTCTACAGCTACAAAGTCCAATCCACTATAACCTCACGGTTGGCCAACACTATGATCCAAGCCAAAATGGTGAATAACGCAAAACGGTCCCAGCACATAGTGTTTGATGTACAAGTTCCCAAAGGAGCTTTTATTGACAACTTTACTATGTAAGTAGAGGGCAGATAACAGCTTTGTGCTCTAGTAGGTTCAATAAAGAGGGAGAATATAGTGGGAGGAAAATATTCATAAAATCAAAACACTTCATTATCTTTCAGTTTTGGTGTAATTTAAACACGCTTTCTCAATGCAGAGAGGCTCATGCCATTGTATTATCTGTCTGTCCATCTCTCTGTCCCTGGTAGTTGTTGGGCCATTGGCCAATGTCAACAAAATTTGACAAAAGGACAGAAGTCTCAAATAGACTACGTGTCTTGTGCAAATTGGCACCAGATCAAAGGAGAGACCCAAATGAGAGCCATGACCAAACAGAAATAAGGTAGCTTGGTTCCGTATTCATTCAGTGAGGAAGCAGCCAGCTGTTGGTTGGCAGACATGTACTGAGCCCTATTTCTAGACAGCCAGGACACGAGTAACTACCTGTCCTCTCCAAAGGATGGAGAAGGTGGGAAGGAGGTGAGGGAGTGCAGTTCCTCCTCAGAGTGCAAGAGGGTTGGCTACATAAAATAAATAAAAAAAAAAAAAAAAAAAAAAAAAAAAAAAAAAAAAAAAAGCAGGCAGGGAAAAAGACAAAGACGTACCAGAAAACATTAATTTGGGGTTAAGCAAGAGCCTTATTAATTTATTTCCCACCAGCTTATAAAGAGATTAGATTTCACTGGTGTTTTTCTGAAGTAGAAAAACAGTCACTGATGGTGAAATTGTTTCTTTTACAAACTATCTTCTATCTCCTAGGGATGTCAATGGTATAACATTTACCAGCTCGATTCGAGAAAAATCTGAAGCCAGAAGGATGTACTCTCAAGCAAAAGCCAAAGGCAAAGCTGCTGGAATAGTGAGGTATAAGGACTTTGGCATATGGGTACTGTACTAAACTTATGCATATGAGCACTGAGCTGGCCTATTCCAAGAGGAGAGAGTTGAGGGGGGACCCTAGGAAGGAAAAAGGGTTGGAGAGGCAGGTTTTGGTTACTTAGAGCAACTCTGACAATTAACTGTCAGTGACTTCCATTTCTGTTTTCAGCTCGATAAAACATGTGGTGCTGACAGTTCCCTGGTATAGTCCTCAGTTAGAATTGGATTCACCAAATGCATAACTCTAAACCAAAACATAAAAAAGCTCTCTTTCTACTTGTATTTTCTCAAAATAACTCCACAGCTAACTTTTCAGGAGCAATGCCTTGGATATGGAAAACTTCAAAACCGAAGTGAATGTGCCTCCAGGAACAAGAATCCAGTTTGAACTTCACTATCAGGAAATGATTCGAAGGAAACTGAGCTCCTATGAGCATGTTATTTCCATGAAGCCAGGACGCTTGGCAAAGCACATGGAGGTAAAGTAGAGCTTTTGTGTGTAGGCAGCACCCCACAGGTGAATCCTCCCTGAGAAGGCCACCAAAGTTCCTGTGAGCCCTACGGCAGGACATTTCTTCTACAGATCCTTTCTTTTGTGTGGTCTTGATGCAAATAGCCTCAAGGTCACTGCACAGGCCAGCACCAGACACTTCAAGATGAGAGCTGTGTAGCCACCTGAGTGAAGAGCAAATGTGTTCTGCCTCCTCCTCTTATACTAACCTGGTTGGGCATCTCCAGAATCATGACTAACTCACGTCACAACGACATGAGCAAACAAGATTTGGTCCATATATACCCTCGTGTAAACTTTCCTTGACAAAAGGAAAACAAACAACATGTGCTACTCATTCAGAATAGGGCTTTTTACAATAACCCCAGCTTCATGAGATAGTGTCCTATGATAGCAGATGTTCTCTGAATGACAGTTCCTCCACAGCTGGCTGCCAAAAGATAATTAGTTTTATTCTTACCCTCTTTCTTATATGCATCCAAGGATGTCTTCCATCATCTGTCAAGAGGCAGGATTCAGGGCTAGCTGGGTATTTCCATCTGGCTGTTCTTATGGTTCTGTATCATAAATGCATTCTTCCGCTTTCCTTGGCTTCAACACAAGCTGTAAATGAAAGTTTGCTGCTCACATTTCCTTGCTGCTCACATTTCCTCTGTTTCAAGTTTTCCAAAGGCCTGAGTTAGTCTGAAAAGGACATCATATCCTGCTTCCAAGTAGACCTACTTGCTATTCAGAAACAAAAGCACAAAACACCCTTATTTCAGGCCAACAGGATCACCCTGGCCATCCAACCAAAAATGAAAATACTCTTTGTCCTGTCACCAGCATGTGTAGAGAGGAAGACTCATCACCTAACATTCCTCCTGGCCTCAGTACAAAAAACAGCATTTAGGCAGAGACATTTAATGTTTTTCTGCTTCCAGAATATCACCTTTGACTCCCGTCACAGTGCTTGCCACAAGGAGAGGGAGGAGGAGAAAGAATGAACATTTCCAACAAACTCTTCTACTCTTTGGATGCATTTTTTTTATCTTTCCATCATGATTTGTTTTCAGTATTGCATATCCCCACCCCAGATGACATTAGCCCTATAGAAGCATTCTCAAGAGGATTCCACCCTTCTTGTGGAGTTTGTCTATGGGTAGCTTATGAGATACCCACTGTGTACAACACTGGCGCTGGACTGTACTAAATGCCCTCCCTTCCTGCCTCTAGGTGGATGTCCGCATTATTGAGCCTCAAGGACTTCGCTATGTACACGTTCCCAATTCCCTCGGAGATCATTTTGATGGAATCACCACCATCTCCAAGGGAGAGAAAAAGGTAACAGTCACAGAGTGGAAATAGCTTGAAAACTTCAGTTTTCACATATGTTACTACACAGGTATGCTATTTCCTCAAACCTGCTACACGCGTGGTAAAATATGACAAAAATATAGTATTTTCATTATTGCTACCTAGCTGTATGTACAAAATGCTCCAATATCACTGAGCAGTACAGAAACAGCAAGTAGCCTGCCCATCTTTGCACAAAGCTTTCATTTGTAATTTTGAAAGAGCAGTACACAGGCATTGCTGGATGTGAAAAAGGTAGGTGATGAATATCAAGTGGTATAACCACTCTGGAATAACTCCATAATCTCATTTTCAGCTGAGAACATCTGCAAGGGGAATTATTTTAGGAATGCTGTTTTTCTTGACATTCCTAGCCTAGCTATCTTCAGCATAGCTGTTGTGTATAGAAAAACCCTCCCAGAGTAGAATTTTCTAGCAATGACTCTAGTGGGATACACCTCTTCTCACTCTTAGACACAGATCTAACAAAAGGTATGTGACTCAGACCCCAAAATCAGTTTATATTGCTATAACACTATATCCAGCAGTACTGTTCCGTGATATCCAGGTTCAGCTTCATGTCTCATTCACTCACATTCCTAGTTTAGCAAACTACTTCAGAGCTAATGTTAACAGATATCATCAGAGAGAGTTTAATCATGAATTTGAAGGAAAATAAGCGAACACTAATTCAAAGTCCTATTCAGCTGCTTTTATGGCACATTCTTCTCAAGTCAAAAGGCAATGTTTGTTGTCATTTTCCACCTTTAATGTCATGGCAATATTCTTAATCACATATATAACTGATATATAGCAAAATATTGCCAATAGTCCTGAGTATTCAGATCAATGAAACAGAGATGTTTCACATGTTCCAAAGACCTTACAGTATAAGGAAGATGATGCACAAGCACTAACTCTGAGTGTATGGGAAAGTTTGTTTCTGGATATATTTATTATGTCTTAAGAAATTTATCTTAAGTTATCTAGTTATCTAGTGAAAGCAGAGAAATAATAACATAAAACCTGCAAAACCAGTCACAGGACTGAGAATAATTTCTACTACTCAATTTATAGACAAATGACAAGCTCACACTTCTTCAAAAAAAAAAAAAAGTTAAAAAAATGATAAAATTATGGATAATTTCAACTAGGAAAATGCTAAATAGGACAGCATATTACCTCCTAGAAATGGTTTGCCTGGCTCTCATATAAATATTTGGTGTTGTAAAGGTGGGTCACTGTGTTTGTGTCACAGTTGCTACTACTGAATCAGCATGTCCAGGCAAACCTTAGTGCAGTTTTTCTTATGAAGTGACAAAGATAATTTCTCACTTACACCAAGTGTGTAAATAAAGAAAGAAGAAAATATTTCTGTAAAATATTTCATAAATTGATGAACTCTTTTCATTTCAAAGATCTACCTTTCACACAACATCTGATTAACTGATGATCACTTCTCATTTCCAGGCTCATGTTTCTTTCAAGCCAACAATGGCTCAACAACGAAAATGCCCCACGTGCTCATCCACAGCAGTGGATGGAAATTTTGTGGTGCAGTATGATGTGAACAGAGAAAAAACAGGTGGAGAGTTAGAAGTAAGTATTGTTTAACCAGGATGGGAGATGGGTGAATAAAAAAATTGCTGTCATTAAACAAACTGTGCTAAACATCATCACTGTATTCCTTCTGCAGTTCAGTAGGCAGAAATGAAGCTGTGCTGGTGTGTTCAGGGAGAACAAGCATGAGAGAGAGCTCTGTATCCAATTGAAAGAACAGAGAGATTTTAAGTGAGCAGAATGGATTTACTTAATTTATGACTAAGGCATGGACCTACATATAGTCAGGAGCAGATTTCTGTCTTGTCCACAAGCCAATGTCTTTCATAACTAGATGTTGAATCAGAGGACAGTCATTGGAAGTTGTACTAATATATTATAAGGAGACAGACAGAACATCACTATTTTTATGTTATGAAGAAAAGTTATGTGGTAGAATTATTACAGAGAGAACAGCCTTTTAAAAAACATTTTCATTCATCCCCATGCCAGTGCATCAGTGCATGGTAGTTGTCCAAGAACTGGACTCTGCTTTTCTTGATTAACAGTAAAGACTATGGAGGATAGATGGTGTAAGGCTACAAGTACAAATATGTGCAGAGCTTGAAGTTAGATTTGGCCCATAAAGATGAATATAATTTTCTGTTCTGTTGTTGTGTTGAGTTTCCTGGCATCTTTAATATAGCTCACTTGACAGTGAAGCTTTTTATTTTATTTTGCAGATTTTTAATGGCTATTTTATTCACTTTTTTGCTCCGGAAAATCTTGATCCTCTGCCCAAAAACATTTTGTTTGTTATAGACGTCAGTGGCTCAATGTGGGGACTGAAAATGAAACAAGTAAGTGTTTGACTAAAAGAACCTCCTGCCAACTTTTCCCATGTGCTTTACCGCACAACTCTGTGGCAGACTGCCACTCAGAATTACCAGGCTGATTCTTTACTCTGTCAAAAGTCTCAGTGAATTTGGTGAACATTTGGTGAATCAAGGTCTTCATTATTTTATTCATTATTTGTAACTCTCCTTTCATGTTGTAAGGAAGAGATATTGCCATCAGAATACCGATTTTAGCTCCACAGTAAAAATTTATATGACACATCACAAAACATTTTACAAGGACTCTGAACCCCCTTTTTTCAAACTTCCATTAGTAAATCCTGAGAAAGTCTCAGTGGAGGTACTACATCTCTGCTTTCAAAAAGTTGTGGCCAAATTGTTGATTGCCCACTGAACAGCAGTAACATAACCCATGGGTAAAAAAATAAATAAAAATAAAAATTAAAAAAAAAAAAAGATGGTTTAGTCTGCAAAATAAAAGACCTAGAGAGACGTAATGGGCATTCAAGTATGCAAGCTGTTGTTCCAAAAGAAAAACCCAGCAACTGACATTCATGTCCACCAAAGGGGGTAGAATAAGATGGAATCAGATGGATTTACAGCAGGAAAGATTTATATTAAATATTAAAAAACAAAACAAAACAAAAAAAAACTTTATAGTGCTGAGAGGGGAGTTTGAGAGGTTGTAGATCGTTTGTCACTGAAGGTTTTTAAAAACTGGATAGACAAACACTTGTCTGGAATGATCTAGGTATATTTGAATTTGTTTCAGAGTGTAATACTAAGGCTTGGCAGATTGCTTCCTTTGGGAAATCAATGCTGCAAAACTGGGATATAGGCTAATTGTTACTTCTTGAAATCACATATCTTCAAACAGATGTTACCCAGCCTAAAATGACAGCATTGCGGGCAGAGCTAAATCTCCTGAGCTAGTAATTCCTTTCACCTGGACAACAATGTCCCACAGACTGCTTCTCTCTCTTACCTCAGCCTTTGTTAACAGGTGTTAAGCAAGAATAGGTTGAGACACATGGGTTTGTTCTTGCTAATTGCATTTTTCCTGTGTTTCATTAGAGAAAAGTTCTACTTTGCGTGAGAAGTATAAACTAGAAGAGATTTGGGAGCAGATGTTATTTTGGATTTCAGTACTCACATTCTTATTCATCAGAGGCATCTGCTTGTAGCCACGCTAAGAAGATGTTCTCAGTAACAGGACCTTAAACTTGTCATCTTTTGAATTTCCTCTTTTCAGACCATTGAGGCCATGAAGGCAATATTGAGTGAGCTCCGTGCTGCCGATCAATTTTCTCTTATTGACTTCAACCACAATGTCCGATGCTGGAGAGATAATTTAGTCTCAGCTACCCCAGCACAGGTTGAAGATGCTAAGAAGTACATCCAGACAATCCATCCCAACGGGGGTATGAGGTTTTGATTGCAAGGTGCTCTTGGAAGTATCACAGAAATGGGTATCTAATACAACCTTCAGATTGGTGGAGTATTCTTAAAAAGAAGTCTGATTCCTAAGATGTTCTCCCGTGCCCTGAGGCTAAAGGGGAGCAAGGCTTCCATTTTATTGTGTTACGGGATGGGGTGGCATCTCCTTCCCCTGAATAAACTATGACAGATGTGAGCCTAGGGAGGAAGTAGAAGAGCTGTAGATCCTTCTTCTGCCCTGTTAGCACCACCACAATACCATGCCCCAGAAATGAGGTATGTTTGTGGCTGGTGTGTCACCTCTGCTTTACTATACCATAGTACAGCTATCTTTACTCTATAGGGCTTATCTGCAGCCTTATAGACCCCAAATATACATGAAAGACCGTGGCCATCTCATGGCTTTGTGAAGCAAGGTCTCTCTTAACCCAAAGGCTGTAAATTGTAGACTACACCGTGATCTAGTAAGTGCCACCCTGTGCAAGCTGTTCATCCTTTTTGTGTCTTATTTCCTTGTCTGGTAAAGAGGGACAGTTGCCTTTTTCAGCCTTTGGAGGCTTCATTCTGGTCCTACTGGAATTGCTGGCAGTGGTGGGGTGGCCCAGCTGTGGACAACAGCCTGGGGTGAAAAAGGGTATCAACATCTGGTCTCTTCATGGAACTTAGTGCGAAATGTGTATGTGTGTGTATATACAAGTGTGTATACATTCGTATAAGTATTCATATATTTCAATATCTTGGTATGAAAAAAGTAACACGCTGGTGAACAAACTCAAGAGCAGATGAATTACAGCAGGTGAATTAATTTTCTATTTCTAAGCAATGTAAAACCTGGCTGATTCTGTCAATTTCCATACATGGTATAATTATGAATTAGAAAAATGGAGGTCTATTTAACACAATGACCCACATGCAACACCTTTCAGCTTCTGTTTCCTCAGGGAACCAGAGTGCTAGCAGATGTACCATAAGCATCACAGAGGAGGGGGTTTGCTGCCTTGATCTCAGGTCTTTGTCCATGCTAATTAATTCCATTAGAAACTCAGAACTGATCTGGATTTGACAAGAGACTCAACAATTATCAAACCTGTTTTCTTCATTATGTCTTTGACAGGCACCAATATCAATGAAGCTCTTCTCCGAGCCACATTCATCCTCAACGAAGCTCAAAACTTAGGCATGTTGGACCCTAACTCAGTCTCCATGATTGTACTGGTCTCTGACGGAGACCCAACAGTAGGTAAGGATCCTGCTTTAAGTGAGAAGAAAGGCCAGTGGGATTAACCTGACAAATGCATGCAGCACATAGACACTTTGACAGTACGTTTAAAAAAAAATGTTCCCCTTTCTTCCAATGGGTTGCTGTTCTTTTGCCAAGTGCTAGAGATGCCATGGGGCTTTGTACAGAAATTTTCAATAGATGAGCAGGTTATGTTATGCAGGTTATTCTTGCAACTATGTGTGAGTCCTATAAGAGAGGTAAGCACAACAACCTTAAAGAAAATTTCCTCTTCCAGTGGTCTCAGTCCACACAGATCTATGCAGTCCCCAGTGAAACACTGAAATCAGAAAAATAAGGCAGAAAGCAAATTAATTTGGGTTGAATTTGACACAGGTCAGAATCAATCCATCAGTGCAAGATGCCAGCCCATTAGACAAACTGCCATTCAAAATAAGTTTAAAAAAAATAATAATAATTTTTTGTTTGTTTTGTTTTAGTAAGTTGTTTTTGGTTTTGTTTTTAACTGTGCCAATGGTAGCATAAGACATAGTAAATGTTACAAACCAAACCAAACCAAACCTATATGAAGATGTCTTAGTCTTCAGTGAGCTTAAAGCAGGAGTTATGGGAGAAGTCTGGATGCTTTGCAATGGCAGACTCCCTGGGAAATTAGTAAAAGCCCTGAATAGACAAAGAATATATCATCATATACCAAAAAGTTTGTTCAAAGGAATTGTCTTCAGTGGAAATGATTTGTTAATCTCCATCTGGGAGAAGCCCAAATGTCACTCTAGACAGGGTTTATCTGACCTTATTTTATAGAAGTTTGTCATCTGAGGTAGCTGTCTAGACTCTCCTTATAATTAAGAGAGAACCAGAGACACTGCATGGGAGACTCTCACTTCCACCATTGCTCATATGGATGTCATTTTTTTGTGTATCTCAAAGGTGAGCTCAAGCTGACTACAATTCAGAAGAATGTGAAGCAGAGCATAAAGGATGAATTCTCTCTCTTCTGCCTTGGGATTGGATTTGATGTAGATTACGATTTCCTGCAGAGAATTGCAACTGACAACCGTGGCATGGCCCAGAGGATTTTTGGAAATCAGGAGACCTCTGCCCAAATGAAGGTGCATTTCTTGCCCATTGCCTCTGAAACTGAGGACCCAGTTTTTCTAACAGCTCAGTGCTCCTAATTACAATTTTTATAGCATCTATAATGCATATTTACTGTACTGCTCAGTGTAGGATTTATATACTGTAAAACGGTCCTAACCAAAAAATAGATCATCTGAATTAAAATTAAGTCCTGGATTTTACCTCAGGCCACTTCAGTGTTAGAAAATGCCCAAACATAAATATTAAATGTTAGTCCAAAATTTACCAGTATAAGAAAGTGCACAGTTCTAGGAGGCTCTAGCTCCAAGTCTGTGAACAGCAACAAACTCTTGTTTCCTTATGCTGTTTATACCCTTATTCCATTTCAATTCACTTGTTTCATCAGGACAGGTGTGACAGGACACACTGCACAAAGTTTTCAGCTCTGGCAGCCCTGGGAGTGCAGCCCCTTAGTAGGAGATGGCTGCCACCCGTGGCATTGTATGGGTAACTGCTTTCCCTCTCTGGTCCCATATGCTAACCCCAGCTGTGTACAAGTCCTAGTTCACATCAGCCAAGTACAACAGGATCAGCAATGGGTAGACAGTCCACAGTTCAGAAGTGAACACAAGTGACACAGAGACTTAATTTTGGGCAAGAATTAGGTGGGAAGCAGCTATTTGTCTTACATAATAGCCAAGAGCTGACCAACCTGGTAATCAGTGCAGGCTCATATAGACCTGTGGTCAAGTTGTAGGCAGAAAACAAGTTCTGTAATAATAGTCCGTGTGGTTATGACCATCCTTTGACTTCCACAGAACGTGGGCCAGACCTCCATGCCATACCCACATACAGATGTGCAAAGGCTTAACTATAAAGGACTCTGCATCCAATGGGACAGGGAAAGATCGCCTTGCCCACCAATGCTCCCAGTTTCATCACCTGCTCTCCTTTCAGTAGGAATGGCACACTTAGGAGGGTTACTTTGGGTACAACAGACTCACTTCTCTGTCTCCTCCCATGTCAGAAATTCTACAACCAGGTCTCCACCCCTCTCTTGAAGAAGATTCAGTTCAACTACCCGCAGGAGTCAGTGTCAGACGTCACCCAGAGCAGCTTCCACAACTACTTTGGTGGCTCAGAGATTGTGGTGGCTGGGAAGGTGGACACGGAGAACCTGCAGCACTTGGAAAGCATCGTCACAGCAACAGCAGTGAGTGAGGCTCTCTAGGATACCTGCTCCTGGGGCTTGAGCTGGTTTATTCACTCATGCATATGGTCTCCTTTTGCAAACTGGAATTTTGCTCTAAGACTATGGAGTCCTCCTTCGCGCCTTGTGGAGGGGCAGGGGGAGATTCCCTAAGGTAGCTCTGTGTATGGCTGAACCTCCCACTGTTGGGGAGTTCAAGCTGGTGGCTCTACGGGGTGATGTCCTAGTGCTGGCCTTTTATGCTCTGCCTTATGGTATGTGCAATGAGACTTTCCCCATGTTTCAGGGCTGTTTTTCCTCATGGAGCAGAATGGGGTTGGGAGGAAATACTACATCCAGCCCCTTCTTTCTGAGGAGACTCAAAATATCCACACTATTACAGGGCTAGGGAGTCATCATTTGTTATTTGTTGCAAAAATCAAGCATGTTCAATCTCCTTCCCAACCAAAACATAGTGCTGCTCAAGGACCTGTGGGAGAAAGGAGAATTTGGCTTCTGTTGCTCAGGAGGAATTATACATGACAAAGCCTGAGAAGAGGATAGAGAAGCTTTGTTAAGAGCAGAGGAAAAGCTGCTTCTTATTTTGGTATGCAGTAGCACCTTCTTTGGCTACTGCTAACAGCAGCTTTACCTATTTTAATCCACTGTCACTAAAAGTGTCTTTAACAGAAGACCATCTTGCCATATCTCCTCTCCCCATGGCCATCAGGCCAACATTGCTGGGATTTTCTGATCTAGACGTAACCATGGACAAAGCCATAGTAGGTTCTTAATGCCATCCATGCCAAGAGGTGACAAGGAGGGGACCTCAGAGCCACCCCATTCATCTGGCTCACCCTCCATCATCTTAATTTCTCATTTATTCCATAGGCAAATGCAGAGCTTGTCATGGAAACCCTGCGAGATGTTGAAGAGCTGGATGGTTTCATGAAGAAAGACAAATATGCAGATCCTGAATTCACTAAGAAGCTGTGGGCCTATCTGACTGTCAACCAGATGCTGGCAGAGAGGTGAGGAGAAACATGATCTGTGGTGGGAGGGAAGGGAAACTGGAGAGCAATCTGGTCCTCTCTGAGACCACAGGGAGATGGGCTTCACATGGGTAAGATAAACAAATCAAAATAAAGGTAGGTGATACCTCCAGACCCTTACACTCCTATTGTTAGCACTCACAGATATCAGGCAATAGGGTTTGAGAGCAATTAATTAGAGGAATAAGACTTAGATGCAGCTGTGGGGCTGGGTGAATGAAATTCATTTGCCTTTTAGAGCCTGAGTAAGAGCTACAGTTTCAGGATGAAGCCCGTTGACCTTAGGAAGTCTGATGAATCCCACCTAAAGCAGAATGAGGTCTTCTGTTGAGATCAGAAGATGGGACTGGGCATCTCTGAGTCCAGCCCAAAGGCCACAGAAGCCAAGAATAGTCTTCTCATATAGACTGTGTTCATATGAGCCCTCAGCTTTGCCTTCTTGCAACCTCTGGATCCTATCAGCTTGGTTCTGTGATTGCTCTGTGGAGGCATAATCACAGCAGTTTGCATGCAGAGCTACTAACTATGACTTATGTTTTATTTCCCACCCAGAAACACAGCCCCCACTGCAGCTTTGAAGAGAAACATCACCAAATCCATCCTGCAGATGTCCCTTGACCATCATATTGTCACCCCCTTCACAGCCATGCTGATAGAGAACTCTGAGAAAGACGAGATAATGCTGGCAGACCAGCCCAAAGACCCCAGAAGGGGCTGCTGCTCAGGTCAGTGTCTCAGTCTGTCCATTACTCTACCTCTCATTTTAGATTTGTTCTCCTCGTATCTCTAAAAATAACTGTGTTGATTGTTCAGTCACAGTACTTGTACTTTTAGGACAGCCCCTATTTTCAGGAAAGGCTGACCAAATCTTCAGCCACTCTGAGAGCATCCTGTTGCACAAGTGCTCTTTGGAGCCATCGGATTCAGTGAGGGCTGAATGTGCTGACATTGCACTGATGAACTTCATGATAAACCAGTTTTGTAACAGATTGAATGTCTTGTTACTGGGGCAGATAAGTCTAGTTCCCCACACTGAATCAAGCTGTAGAATTGGCCAAACTGTGTCTTATCACCACTTTCATATCTTGGAAGTTTCCCAAGGTTGTTAGCAATCAGCCACAAGCATATGTGGAATCTGAGTTGTCCTAACAATATAGAATCCCTTATTAATTAAACTTCTGGATTACTCCTTTAAATCTATCACTCCAACACATGTTCCTCCTTACTGCTATCCTAGGACTAGCCAAACAAGGTGGGTTTGGGTTGTTCTGGCATTAGATGATGGAGCCAGTCGCAAAGCAATGGCTGTTGTCACCTGTGGGTCATCCCTGTCCATCCACGTGTTCCCTGCAGAACCTAACAGCAGCTATTTTGTGCCCTCATCAGCCAGTGACTTGAAAAAGCACAACTCTTGCTGTTAGGAAAACACTGCCAGTAAAAAAGTAGAAGAAAAAAAAAAGTAAAGAAAATAAAAGATCAACTCCTTGGGCATCTAAGTCTGGTGATTTACAATTTATTAATAAGTGGGAGAGTTTAAAATTGGCTGTGAAGGAAAGAAACAACCTACATAAGGGCAACAGGCAGCATCATCCATCTGGCATTTCACACTCAAAGTGATTGTGACTTTTTGGAAACTCCAGGCACATCCAGCATGCTCAGTCCTCACACTCCTGGTTGCCTATAAAGATGTCCTGATGCTGACTTGGTGAAATGAGGTTTTTATGTCTGCCAGTTGTTAATTTCTAGTTCATTTATGTGTCTTTTCAATTCTAATGTGTGCAGCTGAGACCCAAAGAGAAATGAAATGTTTGTTACTGGGTGCTACAGCTCATGACTATCAAACAGTTCAGCAGAGACCTGGCATGTATTACAGTGAGAATTCATTACAGATGGCACCAGCTGACATTCAGATCATGTTTATTTTGATTTACAAGATGCAAAGGACTTAAGTGATTTTATCATTAGGTCCTTGTGTCTTTAAGCGTGTGACAGAATAGTCAAAACTTAACAGCACCGAAATTAGTGTCAAAACATCTGCACTCCTGAACCGTAGCAGAGGACAGAACTTATCAAAGTTGTATCAGAGTAAATCTGTGTTTCTGATTGTGCAAAACATGCAGGCTCTACCAAAAGGTTTATGTATACAAGCATATGTATAATCCGAAGCAGACTTTTCTGTTTGTCCCTATACAATTCTCATTAGGGCTGCACTGTCTGCATAGACAGACTCAGTGGCTTCCACCAAAATAACTCACTTTTCAAAGGATTAGTTAACTGTTCTTTTATCAGAATGGTCTTATTGCAAAACTGAGCTGTGCATAGGATAGTTTCTTCATGCCTAACAGTCTGTAGGGTTAATATGGCTTGGAAACTCCTGCGGTTATGACCAATTTTTAGTTCCATTATTACTTGCACTGGCTTCACACATAACTGTCCTAATAGAAATAACACTGGCTGAGTAAAAATAACCCAGCATCTGCATTAGGGGTTCAAGAGAGAGGATGTTGAGATATTTGGAAGATATAGCCATGAAGGTTTAAGATGTGACTGTCCTGCTGTCCTCTAATTCATTTCCCCCCTGCACCCTTCATAGCATGGCTCGCTGATGTGCCCTGCTCTGGCTCTTGCCCAGAATATTAAAACTTTATGAATTGAAAGCTTTATGAATTGAGTGGGAGAGAGGTGACACGTTACTTTCTCTTCTCTATGGCAAAGGAAGAGAAACTTCTAGCAGAATGGGAAACGTAGGGGATGATGTTTTAAATGTTTGCATTTATTTGCAGTTGCACATGGGCCATTCTAGGGCATGCAGAAACAGACATACCTATTTTCAGGCACCCCAGACTCAGGACCAAAGTCAGCACAGCTTTTTACTGCATGCTAGATTTTAAACATGCAGTTGTTTATATGGCAGAACACTAAAGGCATTGCTTTGAGGGCCTTGCTGAAGTGGGGCCTATTCAGTAAGGGTTAAAATGTCAGGCTGCATTTTTCACCAATAGCTTACATGTAGCTTTATTGCACCGGTAAGCAGGTCATGTTTCTCTGGCAGTGATGCTGGAGCAAACCCATCCTAATTGTACATAAATCTGCCTGTAGTAATAGTGTTGTGCCTGCTTTACATTGGTATAGGAACATCAGGCTCTGATCCACTGCATTACTTTTAAAATTATGCTGTTAAAATGTCTGTTCTAACAAAAGTCTAATTATGGCTGTCGTTTAACAGGCACTTTGGGATTAACTCCAAATGCACCTAATAATAATAAAGGTATCCCAGCCTGGGCCAATGTCACAGCTGTACCAGTCAGCTTCATGCCTGAGCAAAGGAGTCCTCCGGTGTCTGCTGTGAGCATAAACAGAGGTAAAAGCTACAGCATTTCCCTGCAGGGAAGTACCAGACAGCAACATTCATTACCCAAAAAACAAATAAAGGAAATCATCATAGTTGTTGGGCACTTTGGGAATTCCAGCTTTGGTGACATGATGCTGAGCATCCATGAATGATTTAAACCAGCTCTTAAACTGCAGCTGGGACAACTGGAATAAAGTAAAATGAAACACGGCAATTTAGCAAAGGTCCTGCCTCCACTGATGATGGAGGTGCCTATTGGTTGTCCTATTTTTCCCTGTTGAGTTTTCTGTACTGTATACAAGCTGTATCTTCATTTAAGGGCTAGTGCACAAAAGAATAAATCAACTGCTGTGACTAGCTGATGAAGCTACTCCACAACAGTTGCAGAGGACATCAGTGTGAAAGGCACTCGATACAGCCCTTGCTGAAGGTCTGTGCATGGCACAACCATGGGTGTCCCAGATCACAGCCACCTCCATCAAATTCTTGCAAATCCATGTAACGCCTGAGGTTTAAGCTTTTCTTTCTAAAATATTGAGTCATTTTGACTTGGAATAAATGACTCTGTAAAAACATGCCCTACATTACAAGAGGGAGAGTAATTTAGACCCTAATAGGATCCCAGTGATCCCTTCTGCTGCTGCCTGCTTCCCCAAGGCTAAGGCTTTCACTGAGCTTGCAAGCAGCCTCACTGCAGCAGCAAAGCCAACGTAAAGTTACTGCCATTGTAAATGACAGCACAAATGCTCTGTGGTAGATAAAAATCTCTGAATGTTCTGGTGACGGATGGATCCTGTTAACACTTGGGCCTGTGCCACAGTTCAGTGCCTTCTTACACAAACCATCTGGGAAAACCACTGCCTATAAAAGTGGTATTACTACAGTAACTCTGTGACTATGCCTGTATGCAAATGGGTGTATTTACAAAGCTATCAAACAAAAAGCTATCAAACCCCTCCCCAGCATAGATCAAGGGTTAATTTAAGACTTAGAGATAGTCAAGAAATTGCTTGGAAAAGAAGGGGACTGAGGCAAAGTTACCTGCCCATCTTACACAAGTATTTTGCACTGGAAATTTTGTGTTCTGGGAAATGCTGATCAGAATGGGCCCTGGCATCAAGCTGAAGAAGACAAAGGAGCTGGTAAGAATAATGAAAAAAGATTGACTCTGATCAAGAGTTTCAGTATATTCAAAAGATTTAATACGTTCAAAAGAGTCAATATATTCAAAAGCTCCTTCACCCCCTGAAAGTTACCTGTTACCACTTTCTGTGAAGAGAATCCTGGCCAAGGGGCTAGGATTTGCTGAGCATACAGGAAGAGCTAAATGATTCCAAAACGTGAGGAACACCAGTAAATGAATGGAAGCTGGCCAGAATATCCCTGTAGGCAATGAGCAGAGGGGTGGATATCTCTGAATGTTGACAGGGAGATGGTCAGATGCCAGCCACCACCAAACCACCAAGAGTTGAGCAGTGCTTGTGTCCTCCAGGACAGGTACCAGCCTGCTTATCACACTCCTTTCTTTTCTTTCTGTTTCAGTGGACAACGACCCACATTTCATCATATACCTGCCCAAGAGCCAGAGGAACATCTGCTTTAATATCAACTCGGAGCCTGGAGATATCCTCAACTTGGTTTCTGATCGTGGTACTGGTAAGGGTATAAAAAGTGCAGTTTAAGTTATGGCACAGTTTTCTTCCCTCGGGTCTGTAAAGTATTGAAAGGGTGCAGGGAAAATGTATACAAGGAGGATGCACGGTGACAAGAGCATGGCTATCAGATTGAGGGAAGTGATTATGTCCCTCCATATCTGGATTACTGTGTCCAATTTGAGGGTTGCCAGTACAAAAAATGACCAAAGTCGGTGGTGGCCACAGAGATATTTTGGGGCTGGAACACAGGATGTACAGGCAGGGGCTGACAGAGCTGTGGCCAATCAATATATTTATTTATTTATTTATTTTAAAAATACTCAAAGTCTCAGGATGAATCTTGTTGCTGTCTACAAACACCTAATCAGAAGGCAAAGATGTAGCCAGATGGTTCTCAGAGATGCATAGCAAAAGCAAAAGAGGCAACAGAAGCCAGTTGAAACATATCAAATTCACACTAGAGGATACTAGGAAAAGCGCACCATAAGGACAGTCAAATACTGTAAAGGGGGGCAGGATACATGAGGAAATCCCCATCATTAAAGATATTATGCACTAAGCTGAAAAAGGCCCTGAGCAACCCAGTCTAGATAAGCCTGCTTTGAATGGAGGATTGGACTAGAGAGCTCCAGAAATCCATCCAGAACATAAATTGCTCCATGATTTTTTCCTTGTTGCCTGCCCCCATTAAACACTAACGACTTGCATACAATTAAGGTCACTCCTGACCCACATTAAAGCAGAGGCACAAGTTTCCAGGGTACTTCCACCACAGGCAGAGGGTAGAACCTGGCTCCTGGCATCCACTTTTCTGCCTGCTTTCTCCAAATGGTGGTGGCTTAAAACACTGTAGGCTGAATCTTCTTGTCTTCATGTGCTCGCCTTCCCAACAATCAGGGTTTGCCTATTAAAGCGTGGCAGTGTTTGCTTTTGTCCAGAAGGGTGAAAATGCTTGGGAAATCCCTCCACTGCCCATCCCTCTCACCTGTCACACAAGGGACTGAATGGCTTATGAATCGACTCATAATACCAGCAAGACCTAGCATGGATTCCCACCAAATTAATATGCCAAGGGGTGAATAGTACCATCAGGAGGTGATCTGATAAATTCCTTGCTTGTTAGGAGGAGGGGTCAGAGGGGGGTCCCACTTCGGCTGATCCCATGGCACTCCCTGCTGAGAGCAGAATCCCAAAACTCTAGGTTGTACTCCAACACTCAGGCAACATTTCTTTCTCTGCTCTTCACAGGAGTTGTTGTCAACGGGCAGCTAATCGGGGCCAAGAAGGCAGAGAATAAGAAACTCAACACCTACTTTGGCAAAATTGGGTTTTATTTCAAAACCAAAGGCCTGAAAGTGGAGATCAATACAGAGACAATAACGCTGAAGGATGGATCTTACAGCATCGCGCTGACCTGGTCTGACACGGGACACATCATTCGGAAACAGTAAGTTGCTGAGCATTTGTTGGTTGCCCCATGGAGACCGTTTGCAACACAGCATTGGGTTTATCTACCCGTGGGTGGGATCCAGGCTGCAGGGTGCCTACATTTGGGTGTGTGCATCTTAGCTACCCATATGAGGTCTCAATATGAAGATTACGAATTTAATGAAGATTAGGCAGCAGAGCCAAAAGGGTGATTAAATTCATCAAGAGCAAATACAAAGAGCTGAATTTCTCTCCCTGCTGCTAACTGTATTAACAAAGACCAAGATTCAGTTGCCTGAACATAAGCACGCCGTATTATTTGAGGTACCCAAGGGGCTCCTGATATACACCAATAGATGGGAGATGACTCACAACATCCCAGAGACCTTCACCTGCAGATTAGCAGCTGGCAGCAAAACTGGACATCCTCCAGCACTGGACACCCACATAGGCAGTGGGTCCAGTTCTTAATTCTCATTATTTGTCACAAGAGCTTGGATTTGTAGGGCAGGATTCGGTTGCCTGAACACGGGCATGAAGTATCCTATTAGACAATGTCCTGCCAAACCTCTGGGACCACTCCAGGGCTATGGGTTTCTCCTGGGGCCTGTCCTATCTCCTAGCCTCATGCAGTAGCTTTGGATGTCCCAAAGCATCTCAAGGGGCCTGAGAGCTGCCCCATGGGCAGCTGAACTGAGCCGTATTTTTGTTTTGTCCCTGCTAGACTTCTCATATCGGTGAAGAAGGAAAGCAATGTTACTATCACTGTGGGTGAGGAAATGTCCTTCATGGTTCTGCTGCACCGTGTGTGGAAGAATCACCCAGTTAACGTTGACTTCCTGGGAATCTACATCCCCCCTGAAAACCAGTTATCTCCTGAAGCACATGGGCTGATAGGTAAGGGCTGGGTGCTGGGACAAGGGGGGTGCTAGGAAGGGTTTTTGCTAGATCTTTGAGTGAATCAGCCATCTCTGAGTCCTGATGGAGAAGGCATGAAAAGCATTCAAGTAGGAAATCGGGGAGATTTCTGTAATGTCCTGGAAGCTCCAAGGACACTGTGGGACATCAGGGGCCAGGAGATAATTCCTTATCCCAGCTGTGGAGGGTGTTTTCATAGAAGGCCTGCTAGCCTTGGTCATGTTGTCACGGGGCTTTCCCAGCCTGGCTAATCTGTTGTGAGTTGAAAACAAGCCTGAATCAAACGCCTCAAACCTTCTTTCTTCTTTCTGAAATGTCTGTGAAAAAGTTTGTAATTCAGCTCTCCCTTTTCTGGCAAGAGTATAAAACAAAAGCCAAGGGCTCAATCCACAGGGAAAAAGAGCCCTCCAAGCCCTGGACCCACCCAGGGCTCCTTTTAAGATGTGGGAACCCAGTGCAGCAGAGGTGGTTTTCCCTTCACAGCTCCAGTCTGCTTAAGTAAAGGTTCACTGGCTCAGAAGCAGAGCTTTTTAACCGCCCTGTGCGGGTGATCCTATAGAGCTGGAGACACGATGCTGTGATCCATGCAGAGTGGTTTGCCTCCAGCAGCCAGTTTGGATTTTCAGAAGTGCCCAGCAGCAGCTTACATCACAGCCACAAAAGTTAGTACATGCGAAGAGCTTTGAATCTCTCTTTGATCAGGTCAGTTCGCAGCTGAACCAGAAGTGTATATCCACCACCAAAGACCTGGGCAAATTCCAGAAAAACCACAAGCCACCATGGAAGTGAAAGGAAACAAGCTCACCGTTACCAGGTAGACATAATGTGCTTTATTGCTCTTTCTAAATCTTTCTTCTCTTTTTAATGACATCACTGACTGCAGGCTTAATAATTTTTAAGGATCTTGAGGGGAAAATAATCCCTGTTTTCCCTCTGCTAACAAATAATCTGGCTTTAGCTTTTGGCAAGACACTCAGGGCAGTAATGCAAGTTGGGTTCTTTTGTATTTGTACCTGGGCATGAGCAGTCCTGGCCCTGTAGCTGCCCATCATCTCATCTTGGACAGACCGTATAAAAGTGCCTGGGATGCCCACAAAAGGCCCACGCAGTCACAGAAACATGAAATTCACTGCATTTGTGGTCATTTCCACTCTGCCAGTGAAGGCGCCACTTCGCAGTGCCAGAAGCAAGCAGGATTAATGATGTCTTCTCATCTACTTGTCATGCCCTGACCTTCATTTTGGGTGGCCTCTTCCTCACAGGGGACTGCAGAAGGACTACAGGACAGACCGTGTGTTTGGGACTAACGTGCAGTGCTGGTTTGTGCACAACAGTGGGAAAGGCTTCATTGACGGCCATTACAAAGATTACCTCGTCCCTCACCTGTACAGCTTTTTGAAGAAACCCTGAATGCTCAAGCACTAGACAGATTTATTACAAAAAATTCTTCTCTGCTCCTTCACACCCCAAACAGTAGTTGTCAGCCTACCAAGCTGGATTGACCAAAGGTGACTTCATCCATTCTTTTATAAGTGATCAGTGTTTCAAAGTGTTTCAAATGTAACTCCCTTTTCCATTAAAAATAAATAAATCTGTAATAAGGTGACATGCTGGAGTGGAGTCAGTATCTTGTACTTACCCTGTGTGATTTGGTGTATATTAAACCACATTAAAAATATTAACTACTTTGTAATATACATCTCATAGTAGACATGTCACAGCATTGTGACTTCTGTAGCGTGGGCAACACCCACAGACAGATGTAGAATTTAAGCTTTTGCCTTGTCTAGGCAAAAAGGCACTAGGAAAATGCAAGTTCAAGGACTGCTGGATTAAGAGAAAAGGAACGTGGGGTCTGGAATGGGTATCCTAAGGAGTCTCCAGTCTTTAAGCATGAGTTAACTAGTGGTCAGAAATGTCCTTGAAATGGCTGATAGTGCCATATTGCAGGGAAATAAATTGGATGAGCCCAAAATATCTTCCAGACTTTGCTTGTTTTTGGGAAAAATTTCAATGTCACAGTGAAGTTCATACCCAGATATAAAACTGGTAAAATCAGATAAAGAGCCTAGAATTCAGACTATACAGAAATCACCAACAGGACTAAAAGCTTCTCCTCCAGGGGGATTAGTTCTACCATTTCATGGCCCGTATGTGAAAAGCAGTGAATAATCATTCTCTGTTCATCTCCACACAACTCAACTTTTCTATTATATTCACTCTAACGTTTCAGGCTCTAGAATGTCAGGTGTAATTGTTTTCAGTGAGAGAAAAGCTGTTCAGTTTTTTCATTTATTCTCATTAGTCTCTTACATGCCTCTTCTTAATCAGAACCTGTCCTTTGAGAAAAGGTAGAGCTCTTTACACAATCCAGGTTGCTCAAACAGCCTAAATTGACAGCCAATCTTCTGTCTTCAGATCCCTTCTGCATTTTTTTTTTTAGGTACTGCATTACTGCTAGACTTGCATTTATGTCTGGGATCCCTGGAAAGCCATTTGGTTCTCCTGTATGAGGTCATTCCAGACAGCAGCTTGTTTCACTAAGCCTCTGCAGTCTTCCAGCCTTCCTGCAGGGGTCCCCTGGAAACCACAAAATCATGGTTCTCTGAGGCAAAGAAAGGTACAATAGTGACTTCGCTGCTACTGACCCTGAACTGTAGATTGCAGTGCAACTGATGTCACGTCACTGAATGTGACATCACAACAGCATCCTGTCCTATGCGACCCTCAGCCCACTAAAGAAGGTGCTGAGTACCTCTTCTAAGAAAAAAAAAAATCAAGTCTCATGAAAGGATTTTTGCTCAAACACAGAAAATTGTTGTGTTAGCATGGCAAAAAAGTTCTACTATTCCCAGATGAGCAGACCAGATGGTCTTCTCACCTTCCCCAGCTTCCTACATCTCAGCTTCCCCCAAAAGCCACACAGCATCAAACACAGCAGCTTCCCACAGCTAAGATCTGCTCTGAAAGGTACAGGGGTATCAGATTTCTTGCCATCAGGTTCCAGATCCACACAGTGTAATCAGAGGCAGACTGAACCATAAGGCGATGGTTTGTAGTTTGCCTGGGTTGTAGTTTGCCTGTAAAAGAAAAACTTGCACCTTTCTATTCCACAAGTAAGGCAGTTACAACAGTTGGACACTTTACTGTGCTCTTCAGTAGATATAAACCTACAGAGTGCCACCCAGTGTGTTTAAAAGGCTGAAAAGGAATACACTCACCTAAGAAAGGTTTACATTTATTCCTGAAAAGCCTTAAAAATATTGTACAAAATGTGTCAAAAAATAAAAAAATAATGTTAATCATTTAGCATCCACAGCAAAGTATGGAAACAATGGAAATATGAACAAAGGAAAAGGCTCTGGAAAACCCAAACAGCAATCACCAACTCATATCTGCACGCACTCAGGTTGGCATCCTAGAAAGCCCACAAGTAACATTTATCTTGGCAGTCCACATGCAGATAAATTGCATATTGGTATTATTAGAAGCCCTGAAAACAAGGTGATGGAGAAAGTTGATTATGTGGATTCTACTACAGACGATAAGTTAACTAAAAATAAGTTGGTAACAACACTTAATAAACCAGACCATTCTTTAGAAAAAATCCAGAATAATCCCTTGCAGCACTGCTATCTTCTTGCTATTCTGTTAATCCTTTCCCTTGTTCCTCCAGCCAGAATTTAATTTTGGCTGCAGGCTGAAAAGTGTGCAGTTTAAACTCCATTGGCCCTAACACTCTCCGCCCACCTCAAGCAGTTATTGTAGGTAATTCTCTACCCTACGGAACTTGTAATGCACCTCAGTAAATAGAATACTCCAGCTTGCAGCTATCTGCTGTGTTTTACAACTGGAAATTGAATCAAGTATCATAAAATAACTCTGAAACAGAATCAGACAGAGTACTTCCACTGATAAGATTTCCACAAACATTTTATGTAACAAATTTATAGTGATTTTTAAATAAAACCAGTTTGCTCGTGGTTGATTTCTATATACATTATAAATACATATACACAGAAAACAAAAACCCTGACATGGTAGAGTCTTGTATCTGCCTGGAAGAAGCCAGAAAGATGTTTTCGGGAACCAAAATCATCTCTTGATCCACAGTTAGCGCCTCAGGCAAGTTTGGAAATGTCTTCATACTGGATACCTTCAACTCGGCGTCCTTTTAAAGGTCCCTGGAAAATAACACAGTGTAAGAAATAAGATCAGAGCATAAACTCGTTTGTTGAATTTCCCACCAGAGAACTTAAAGTAACGTAGCTAAATAGGCCGTATCAAATCTTGCTGCATTCAGTCGTTTTTTAAGAAGCACAACTGAAATGAACAGTACTGGAAACCCCAGGCATTAGCATTTTTATCCGGTGCTGTGCACAGTAAAAGCACAACAGCTACTTTTCTGTTTAAGAGCTCTGCGCAAAAGCCACATATAAATACACAACGGCTGTTGTACAGGTGATACATAGTGGAATGCATTAAAAAAAAAGAACTGCAGGTTTGGGATTTTTTCACAACACAGCATTTTCTGTTTCATTGCCTGCAATCTGACTGCAGAACATGAAAAGGCTCCAATATTGTCCCAGAAATCTTTTCACGTTCAGGACACTTTGTGTTAATTCAAGTTCCTCAAATTTTGGGGCAAATATAAGCAGCTGTTTTGAGTTGATTCACTGTAAGCTTCTAAGGAATAACAGATTTGATTTTGAATACAGACATGTTATATATAAAACTCCTGGTAACCTTACAATCATTAAGAAAATTCTCACAGACTTTAGTGGTTTTCAGAGGTAGTTTCACCCTTTTTTAATGTACAGACTTACAGTTCACACAGAAGGAGGTAATCTTTACATCTACATATACAAGAACATGAGAAAAAGTAGCCTCCTTTCCCAAGACCAATGTTTCACAATCCTCATCTCCAGCCAAAGCTGTGGTTAGGACACCTGCACAGTCTGTCCTCAAGCAAATTCTCCAGAATTCCACATGGGCTGAGTTTCTGCAGCCCTTCTTTAAACAGGATACTAACAGGGTCTATCTCCTGCCATATCCACGAGTTTAGAGATGGTGTGGCAGAGGAGAGCAAAGAAATAGCCACAAACACAGAGGTGATCACGTGGCTTAACTTTAGCCCGGAGAAAGGTGGGATGTAAAAAAACAAACCTCAAATGTAGTTGTTAACTATAAACAAAACAACAGAGAAGCATATAAAGCCCCGTATTCAGACTAGTGGAAGGGAAGAGAAAAAGGGAGGAGAAAAATCACCTCCCTGCATATTTCACTTTTTTTTTTTTTTTTTTTTTACCTTCCCACAAAACAGTGCAACAACAGCCACATTCAAAACAAACATACAAAATATTTTGCAAGTCTCTTTCAAGTTAAAAACTTGCCAAATTCAGCATCTTGGCATCTTCTTAAAAGCAAATAGCAGAACCTTAATCTGCAATGAAGAACAAGCAGCTGTTTTCCTACTGGTTGGGAATAGAGGGGTGAGCACAGCATTTTGTACACCATAAATCCCACCTATAAGACGGGATTAATGACACTTTTTTTTTTTGTGAAAGCTCTCCAGCATACAGATGAAAAAGCACTCTACACAAACTAACCTTACAGCATTTTATACTTACAGAGTCGATGATTATTGTTGCTGAAAATTTCTTTTCATTGATAGATTCCAAGATGCCTTCGTTTCCCCTGTAGCCACCATTTAATACCATAACTTTCTTGCCTGAAGTGAGAAATAGGAAAACGGTTACAAAGAGGGCTCCCAACTTCTTTTCATGGAGCTGGGTTCAACTTCACCACCCACCACAGAACAGAAGGTTTCTCCTCGAGGCTCCAGCAAGCTGCCTTTCAGCCTGCCCGTTCACAAAGTGTTTTCAAGTGGATGATTTGTGGTTTAAAAGAACTGAAATTTAAGTTTTGCTGTGACTGCTAAGTTGGAAAACAAGCAGAACAAACAGCCATACCTGGTGCTGGTATTACTGTCTCCAGATGTGTCTGATCAAGCTTCAGTTTGTCTCCAGAATCAATCATCTTCACAACTGCTGTGTATTTGTCAATCACTTCCTGTTGTGAAAGACAGAGGCCTAACAGTGACTATGACATCCAAAAATTCTCTAAGTTTACATTTTCAAAATTAACAAATTCAGGACCGTGAGTCTGCATTTGTACATTTTCAAATGCAATGATGACTTCTGAGCTGTCCTAAAGGCATCCAGTTTCTGTAAGCCACCAGCTGGCCTCACTCTGAAGTTAAGGATACCCTCAAAGGGCTTCTCTTAAACATCAATGACTTCAATCTACCTTGTAAATGAAGACCAAAAATTTTGGTCAGCTTTGTCTGAAGGTTTTGTCAACCTTCAGATAAAGCTACCTTAGCTATCCTCTCAAAGATGGGGAGTAAATTCTTTCTCTCTTGGTGGGCTAAACTGGCGTTACTGCCTCTCAATGAGGAAAAATGTTACTGACCATCTTTACACCTAGCATAAACCACATTCAACCTCCCTTGTTCAGAGCTCAGTGGAAGACAGCCACCATGACACATGACCTTCTCAGATGCTTACCAAAAAAAAGCTGTGATTCTGAGCTCTCTATGCCTCTGTCAACCATTCAAAACACACTTGGGTGTTGTTCTTCGGTGCTCCTGCCAGAGACTGTTTGGCCTCAGACTACCTAGTACAGCATTATTTCACTGGCAGTGGCTAAAAGAAACCACTTCTGAACAGAGCAAGGCTTACAGACTGAAGATTTTGTACACAAAAGATATCTTGCTCAAAGGCAGCATGTGGTGTAAATATTTGTGCAAAACTGACTCGTCTCAGATTAAAATGCAATTGCACTGCTCTTGGTCTTCTCATACTGAAAAAGTGACCGTTCCCCACAAGGGATGTGTTCATAGGGATAAGCTGGGCAGGACAAAAACAGCTAAAGGATCACTGAGTAAATGCAGCTAAATCAATTCAGAGATTTGCTCAGCCCAGAGTAAGTCCCAGTGAAGTTAAGGTGAATTACAGCCCCATCAAGTGTTCACTCGAGGCTGAACAGCTTACACAGTGAAACAGAAAACTTCAGAAGTCATCTGATACCAGAACAACTTAACCAAAGCGATATGCTTCCATTTGCACACTTTACCTTAACGACTCCTTTCTTTTTGTGATACTTCTCCCCCAGCTTTTTTGTGACAATTTTTACAACGATTTCCTGGAAGATTTGAAAGGAAGGAAAAAAAAAACACATTACAATGACAAAATATACAAACAATTACACAATCTAATTACACATTCAAGTCACTCTAACCCCAGCCACAGTGACACTATGGACACACTGAAGGAAGCAGCAATAGCTGCTCTGCTCTCAGCATTCAGCACCTTGTATTTATCCTTGAATTGTTGGTTCCAAGTATAATCTCTCAGGACTTCTTTTGTTTTACATATTCAGTTACATTTTAATGTAGGATATAAAATGACAGCCCTCAACGGTTAAAGGGCAGTTCTTGATCTAAAAAACAGTCTAAAATGAGGTCTCGCAGCTCAAAGGCTGATGCTGAACTCTGCATCTCTGTGAGTCAACTACTAGCATAGGAAGAAGAGGGCTGTAAGTCACACCACAATTTAAACATCATCTGCAGAGACTGATGGCACCAACTCCCTAATTAAAGAATTCCACCCCATCTGAGATCTGGTATATGATGTTTCTAGTTGAGCATGACCTGCAGTCTGAGAGGGCAATTCCTCACAGATACTTTAATTTCTCACATTTGGCAGCTTGGGAAATGAGTGAATTTAAGTTGGAATCTGCTTTTGGATCTTTACATGCTTCAAATCACTAGCAGCTTCATTGTTTTGACAATAATTTTTAAGACACTTACAGGCTGCAACCAGTAGTCTGTTCGAGATATTCTTTTCTTCTCTTCTTCAAGCTACAGAACAACGAGAAATAATCACCATTTATTTTCTCCTTTTACCGCAGCTTCCCCATGCTTTCAAACAGCTGAACCAATTCTCCAGACCCACATCAAGCAGAGAAAAGTACAAGGGTATGCCATCATGTGTTTGCTGCACAAAAATGAATCTGATGAGATCTAGCAGTCCATGATAAAATGATGGAGATTTACATTTATTTCTGTCAAGATATTTTCTTCTCTTGCAAAAGCTGTATTCCTTTACTTCCAACATCTGGATTGTGTGGGGAGCACAGATGAGCAGCAGCAAACAGTTTTAAATGGGAAGTGAAATAGTTTTGCCTGATAGGACATGAAAGTCTGAATTCCACAGGAACTGAAGGTCTGAGGTAACTGAGGCCCTGGTAGAGTGGACTCATTGGGGTTATAAAGACAGAGATCCTTGCACAACTGTTACCTCCATAATCTCATCCAGTGCAGATTTCTTCTTTTTCTCTTTGGACTGACCAGAGCTATGAGACGATTCTTTTCTTTTAACTGCCCCTTCCGCTGTCTTCAATGCACTTGGTCCAAGGACGCTGCTGGAAGAACAAGATGGAGTTTTCACAGCAGACCTCAACTTGTCTCCTCTACCAAGCTGCATTTGAAGAACTGTTTGCACAAAAAGGCCTGCTGATCTTTCTGACTTCTGTTGCGCAACGTCACCTTCCAGACCACTCATGCCTCCTCTAGGACTGCGCTTTGCAGCGAGAGCTGATCTCAAGGTGTGAGTTCCATGTTCCCTGATGCTCACTGCAAGCAGTCCAGTTAATGAAAACCACCTAGTGGGCAGTTCACCAGTGCAAAAGCTAAGAGTTGTCTGGGGGCTCGAGTTAAATGGTAAAGGCAAAAACAAGTCTGCAAATAAGAGTTTTACATTTGCTTGGAATATTTCCTTCAAATACTTGAATAAAAATGGCAAGCTTGTGGCTGTAGAGAAGCCACCTGGACTGAGCAACTCTCCAACACGGGTAGAGGCCTGGAAATCCTTCCAGACAGAGATAATCAATCAATCAGGCAGAGGGAGGGAAACAAGGGGAAATTGTAGAAAAGGGCTCTACACCCAGCAAATAAACACCACCTCCAGGGTCATATGTAAAAATAGGCAAACAGCCTATGATTTATGAAAGAAAAGAGCAATCAGCACAGATATTTTTATCTTAGGGATCAGGGAACACCTAGGTAAAGTGAGAACTGCTTAAAGGCAGCCTGTGTTTGCACATTTTTATAGAAAAACATTTGGATGCAGTAAAAATTAGGGTGTTTTCTCATCCAGAAAGGTGAAGAAGGTCACCTCTTACTGTGAGGTGGACAGTAAGATAATCTTACAGCCTTACAACAAACTTCATGTTTTGCCTGGGTTCTCTAGTGAGGATGTTGGAGGTACTAGCAAAGGGAAGATTCATAATGGGAACGAGATACAGAAATGGCAATAGAAACAAAATTGAGAGAAAAATCAAACATGTCTCAAAGGAAGACTGGAAAACCTCCATAGTAGAGTTCTAGAAAAAACAGCGCATTAAACCACAAATCCAACAGCAAATACTTAAAATAAGTATCTTATATAGGGCAAAATACAATTAAAACAACAACTGGAATGCCTACATTTAAGAAAGAAAATGAATATGCTGTGAGGTCACTAAGGGATTCCTGGGTGCCAGGACTAAAACAAGTCTTATTTAAGGTATTCATCAAGGACCCTGGAACAAAGAGTGAGAGACCACCAACACTATTCAGGTGTGCCATCAGCATGGATGACACAAAAAAGAACTGGATGCAAGAAAGGACTGTTTTACCTTGAAACCTGTTTTACATGAGACAAAATTAACCAGCACGTTAGGCAAGCTCACATGCTTTGGAACAGTTTACTCTGAGTAGCTTCTGTCTGCTGGAAGCTCAGTGTTTAAGAACAACAGAAGCAGAGGAGGGTCTAGCTATAAGCGTGGATGACAACTACCAACGCAGACCAACCATGAGGGTCAAACGCAACCCTAGGAGGCATCAAGCCAGACAAGTATTAGTGTCTTGCATAAGCCACGGTGAGGTTTCCTTTGCAGCATGCACAAATTGGATCAGCTCTCCTGTTCCAAGGAAGTTTAGCTGACTCTAGAACAAGAGCAAGGAAGGGATCAAGAAAACAAGGCCAGCACAGTAAAAGCTAGCACAGTATAAGCCTGCTCATGCAGTACAGGAAAGGTTGAAAGGCTAAAACTGTTCTCTATATATATTTAGTGCCTGAGGAGAAAGAATCACTGGGGAGAAAAACAACCATTTACATTAAACACCCGCACCAACACAAGACCAACTGGTATAAACTGGCCATGACTACATTTAGACAGAAAACTGCGGACAAATTCCTAAACATTAGGGTAAACAGGTTCTGAAGGAACTCCCCGTGGGATTGTAGGGCTGGGGAGCCCCTGACTGCAGACAGCAGAGGCTGATAACTGTGTGGGCAGGACTGTGCACGGGTACATTTGCAGTAGGGTGACCTTGGCCATAGCTCCTACCTATTCCTTAATTAGAAGTAATTCTAATCTTGTCCACTAGAGCAGCCCCGTTAAGCAGGGATTTGAGGATGTAAGTTCTCAAAGAAAAAAATAAACCCAGGGCCCTTGGTTTACTTAAAGGTGAGCATACAGAAAGCATCAGAAGCCGTTCCTGCAGCAGCGATTCCCAGCTCTGTGTCAGGTACATGGAAACACAACAGAGGGCACACCTCCCCTCTCACCCCCCTTCTCAGCAAGTCTCCAACTACATCTCTGTACCCTAAAACCAGGAGCCCCATGCCCTCCAAAATCCACCATCCACAGCCTATGGCCTCTTGGCCCTATTTCTGTCCCCATTCAGGAAATGCAAGCACTAATCCTTGGCAGGATTCTGCAGCGTGTGGTATCAGGTTGAACCAAAATGATCCTCAGCAGCAGCCAACACATCTCACAGCTGCAGAACACACCTTTAGGCTGACACAGGGAGGCAGGATTCACTTCAGTCATACACGGAAACTATATCCCCAGTGACAGATAAACCACAGTCACCTTACTGCGAAGGAGATATCCAAATTTTGTTTCAACACTACCTTTACAAAGCTTACAGACAAGTACCTATCTTATACTTTGAAAAAAAATAGATCTCCTGGTACATGATTTCACATTCAGCCAAATTTTAGCAAGCACCCTAAAAGCAAACCTGAGTTTTCTTCACTCAAACTATTCAGGTGAGTGTCTGCATTAAGTTTCAAACTCACCTTAAGCACAACTCAACACTTAGGGATAATTTACAAGTACTCCTCAAAGCCTGCATCTGTATCTCTTATTGCAAAGAACTACTTTACTGTCTCATTTTCTGCCTGGCATATCACCCATCAGATACCTTATCTGGAAGCTAAGCTTATGATGAGAAGAAAGCTTTCGTTTTACCTGCAATACATTTAATTACAATATTGCCTCACAAGAAAAGATGTGCTGCTCATCACACAGTTCCCCAGACTGCTGTGAGTACAGATCGTTTGCATTATTGATCTCTTCTGTCCATGTTGCTTGTGGTTATATGATGACAATTAAATTTGTGAGCTTTAGAAAGATTTATGTCAGGTAGGTTCAGCTCCTTTAAAGATGATCAGGGAAAGTGTTACCTCCAATTAGACAAAGCAGTCAAAGGTTTTAGGAATTGAAATGAACAAGTCATGAATACCCATTCACAGAAGGCAGCTGGGACTAGATGGGATTCACTTTAAATAGTTTGATTAGATCCCTTATCCACTATCTCACATAATAATCTCTTCCTAGAGGAACCTACTACTGCTTATTACTTTATTGGCACCTACCACGGACCTTAGTGAATTCAAGAAGGCTCCTCACAGCATGCGTTTAAGATCTAACCATTCAACCACTTAAAATACAAAAGGAACCATGAAGCTGCCTAGTATCCCCTCCTGAATAAATGGCAGGATGAGACAGCAGACTCCAGATACTCCAGGACAACATACATCTTCCAATACAAATACCATTGACATGTAAGTAATTTGTAAAAGTCAAGGTTGTCCTTAAATTCTTTTCTCACCTGGTTTTAGAAGATGCTGCTACTGAAGTACTTGCTCCTTTGTTTAAATTAAATGCAACTGAAAAACAAAAACAAAAAAAAAAAGAATTACTTTATGTCTATCTTTATATGTAAGTACATTGAAAGGTGTTACAATTTTAACAATCCACAAATGGGAAAGATCGTAAGATTTAAAACAAAAATTAGTAAGTATTTTCACTTTTAAAATAAACTAGTTCAAAAAATTACACTAGTTCAAAAAAAGTACACAAAAATTCTCTGTTTCCACATTTCCATTGCTCTTTTTAACTTATCTCAAAGTACTTTATGAAGCACTGAGCAAGACTTAGTTCTCATCACATTTTAGTCCCAAGATCAGCTTCTGTAAGTTCTAAAAAACGGCATGTTTCAAGAATCAGTTACCTTTTTCTTCTTCATTTTCTCTGTTCAGTTCAGTATAGACTGGTGCCTCCTGCCAAGAGAATACAAAATAGATTTCAGAAAGCTGAGCCAAAATATCATTTTTTTGTGATCACTGATTAGCTCAGTTTTACAGACTACTGTGAGGTTATCTAGTAACTGTAATAATCTGCCTGGCTTGATTCATACAATCATAAATTGAAAACATTATCTCATCACAGGCTGCTGTGCAAACTTAACTACTCAACACTCTCTCCAGAGATGCTGTCTAAACTTGCTTGATTCTAGCATGAAAGGAAAGGGGGCTTACCTTAAATTTTCTCATTTTGAACCAGCATGATTAGACTGGTTTTTGGACAGACTGATAACCTAAAGAAGAAAAATACTGGAATCTTTCCAGATTTTTAGTACTAAAGGCTCAGACCATTTAAATTTCAATTAGTTTTAAATTAAGTAAAAGATAATTGCTTACAACTGCATTTAAATGTACCTATCAACATCCAGGATCAAATGAGAGGTCTCAATCCCAGGCAACAACACATAGGGAAGTCATGGAACGATGCCAAAGGAACAGCTCCCAAACTGCATGCTGGGACTATCAAAAAAAAACTTTTCACTTTGTGGATTTGATTATTTCAGCCTCCCGGGTTACCTTAGCCTTCCTACTGTACTTGTTATTTGCAGCCCTAAAAGTTTTTAAAACCTCATAAATGTAGACATCATCCTGGACATTGTTCACTCTCCTATTTTAAAATCAGGATTTTTAAATTGCTTATGACTTGAAGAGAACTATTACTCACTTAGTGGTAAAGCAAGCCAGGTACAAAGCAATTCCAAGCGTTCCTCCAGAGCAGGCTATAATCTTAGATAAATGTTTAACAGAAGTTTCAGGACGTAAGTGCAATAATGTGATGATTTAAGTATGGGAAAAGACAACATAAATCAAACCTGACATGGCTAGGATCAGACAGTAAGATGGGGAAATAATTTTTCTCTTGGTTTAGAGAAGAACATTGCTGTAAATGCAGCCACAATTGCCCACTGCTCCCCAGTTTGAACTGGTGACCAGCTTGCAACCTGGTGCCTGAAGATTAGTCATCACCTTTTAACTGACTGCAAAGGAAGTGCCAGTGGGAGGATCCTAGCAGCATTAACTGAACTGAAAGGAATTATAATGCAATTTTCCTCACCAGTTCCTTCCCCTCCAAGCCTCTCCTAACTTGCTGTTCAATGAATTTCGCAGTTTTTTCTTCATCGTCAAGGTCTTGCTTCTTCTTCCTCTCTTGTTCCTGTTGCCTGCGAATAGTCTCTGGGTCCCTATCGATGTACTGAATGTACCAGCCTTTTGGAGTCTCATCCACCTTGCAAAGACCTAAAAACCCACAAGAAAAAATTAAATTAATACTAACAACCAACAAGGGAGGAACAAAGAATATATCAAGATCATTTTCATAGCTCATGTTTGCTATAACGACACAAATACTTTTTTTTGTATATTTCATAGGGAGACAACTTACCCCTTACAGGCCTAGTAAAATTGACTTTGAATTATCTTTAGTGATTGTTTCCTTCCTTCGGCTAGCCAGTTCTATTTGGAAATAGGCCAGAAGATGTAGTAAAGCAGACAGAATGCTTTCCTTATTGAAGAAAAGGCTTCCTTCACACTGTTTTAACAAGGAAGTAAACAGAAATCTAACCTCTATAAACACTATAGCATCACACTGTAGGAAACTTCATTATGCTCCCTTATTGTTACTGACACTCAGAGTGCCTTTTCAAACATTAAATGACTCACGAATGTATCCTGTAGTACACAAACAATTAAGCCAATGTAAAATTTGTGGTACCACAGTATAACACTCTGTTCCCCCCACTGAACCCAAAATTGCTCAAGTTTAAACCCTTTCATTAGGTCAGGAATGAAAACAATTGTGTGCTTCTTGTCACCTTAAATCCTGAAGGATTCTGTATTTGTAAGAGATGTCCTGCCACAGTTTTTACTTTTTAAATGACAACTCTTGGAAGTTGACTTAGGATTTAGCAATACCTCCAGTAACTACAGGAAAGATTCACAATTGATGCACTTATCCCAGAGCACTGGCACTTTCCATAAGCAAATTCCTAACGGTTAGCACAGAAATGTGTTTGAACATCTGCTACACACATACAGGAGGGAAGGGAAAGAAACAGGAGAACTAACACAAATACTTATTGATTACTTATCAGCAATACCATTATCTAATAATTTTAAAATTTCCTGACCCTGACCAACCCTATTCACCTTCTCTCCCCAGCCATTTCGTGAAATCAGTCAGCGTCTCCCACTGCGTGGCGTTCATGTGGATGTGCTCGCGGTGACTGATGTATTCGTTGTACACGATGTTATTGTGGACTCTCTTGGTTCCTGAAACAGAATTAATATTAAACGTAAGTATTGGACCTAGGAGAAACCAACCAAAATGGAAACAAGAGACAACATTAAAAACAAGCAAACAGTATTTACCAAATCGTCTTCTGAGCAGCTCTAGGAAATCATTTCGGAATTCCCTTAGGGGATAAAAATAAAGTATTTTAGGAAAATGTAAAGAATTACAGAGAGATTTTCTACTGTCATTAGCATTTATGTCACAGCAACATAAACAGGAGCACTCTTTGAGCTGAGCGTGATGAAATTCAGCTGCTCATTTCCCTCTTTTCAGTGAGGTGGCACTAAGCGCAGCGTGTACACATACAAGTTAAATCCTCCGAAGGCATTAATACCCTTTCAAAGGGATAAAAAAGAAAGAATGAAGCCTAAACACTTCCCGCTAATTGCTGGTATTTCATTACCAGCTATCTTCCAGGCTTGACTAACGGCTGACACAAAACACGAGGCAGGACAAAGGGCAGCAGCAGGCTGGAGAGATTGATCACTCATCTCGCTGCTAATTCAATGGCAGGAGGATAAAGCCTCCCTTCAGCCTCCTGCTGCAGCCAGCTGCACTGTCAGGCAGGTCAGCTGGACAAAGGAATGAGGGAAACAGCGAGACCCGGGGCAGATCACCAGCTTCTTATCTCCCTGCAATGGTTTTCAGCTCTTTGTAACTCTGTGAGCGTGACAGCCGCTGAGCTGGGGCACAACAGGGACGTAATTTGTAAGGGAGAGCAACTCAGAACAGGGCTCAGACATGGGATAAAGCTGTCATATTTGGGATAAAAATCTGGGAGAAAAAGTTGCTGCATTTGGAGGTGAAAAAAAATCAAATGGGATAAGATTGTCAGATTTTAAACATCGTGGCTCCCTGAAATCTCTTATGTGCTTTCAAGAGGAAACTTTTCAAAGAGCCATTAAAAATATAGCTGGCACTAAGGTGTATCAGAATAAAGTGTCTTCAGTGGGTCATAACTGGCCTTAAGAGGTCTGGCTGTGCAGATCTGACATAGGAATGCAAAGCTGGGTAAGAAGATGTAGCAAACTTACTCAGAGAAGTAATTCAGGAATTGCTGGGGATTCTCAGAAGCCAGCAGCAATTGCCTCTGGTGGGACTCGGACATGCAGTGACATTTGAAGCCATTCTATAAAACAAAAATAACTATTTTAGCTTTGTCTCAATTAGTTTGCTGCTCCTCCTGGTGAGGCAAGCCAGAAACAAAACCCTCCTGAGTTGAGGAAACCAGGAGGAAGAGGACACTCGCATTCCATGGGCATCTGGTCCCAGGTGAACACAACCAAAAAGAGGGGGAAGGGTCAGAGAGAAAAGATCTTTTTCTAACAGGAGAAGCAGGGAAGATCATGAGACAGAATGACAAGGGTGGAAAAGTGACCTTACTGCACTCCAGATATGCAGCATCCCCTCAAGCACGTCACAGTACTCGTCCTGAACCCAAGGGAAACCACGACCTCCCTGAACTCCTAAGGCTGATGAGAGCCACCTCGTACTTATCCCCACTGCCCTGTTAAGGTTGTGGGGAGTGAATTACCCCACCAGGGTGGTTTGGAACCACCGCACTCTCCCTCTCACCCAGGGCTGATCAATCGCTGTGTTGGGGATCGATTGTGCCCAAAGAAGGCTTGGGGCCACTGTACTTTCACTGAAGTGGCTCAGGACTTCTCCCGGGGGGGGGGGACTGGGGATCCTAGTGGGATAAATCCCTAATCCAATTGATCAGGAACCCTTCAGGTCCCACCCAGCTCCTCCCAAGGAGATTTTGATCCACACAGGAGGGGCTGCAAAGCCCCAGAACCTGAAGATCCTCCCCAGAAGAGATCCATACAGATCCTCTCCCAATCAGAGATCCCTGGCTCCCACTGAACGAGGTCCAGCCTCTCCCTGACAGACTCAAACCCCAACGGGAAGGATAAGAACACACAAAAGGCGACTGCAGAACGGCTGCCAGCCCTGCAACTCCTCCTGGGGACCCCACAAGAAGGTCAGGAGCCCAATACACAGCCCCTGAGGGGTCAGGGCCCTTCAGGAGGCCCCCCACAGCACCCCTAAGGGGGTCGAGGCCCTTTAGACGTCCTCACGCAGCCCCTAGAGGGGTCGGGGCCCTTCAGGCGCCCCTCCCACAGCCCGAGGCCCCCCCCCAGGGTTAGGATTGGTGCACCCAGGCGGGGCTCACCTCATCGCGGCACTGCTTCTGGCACATCTGGCAGTACCAGCGGAGCTTCTGCAGCCCCTTAGACTTGATGCGGTTGGCGATGGCCTTGGGGCTGAGGAAATCCGACTTCCCCATGGCGCCGGCGGGCCGCCTCCTTCCCCCGGCACCCTCCCGGAAGTCACCGCCGGAAGTCGCCGAGGGGCATACCGGAAGTCACCGAGGTGCTGCCGGAAGTCGCCTTCCTTGAGCCCTGCGCGCGTGCGCGGTGCGGCGGCGCTGACCTTCAGCGGGGCTCGGGGGGGAGCCGCCGCCATCTTGGCCCCGGGCGCTGCTGCCGCCGCCGCTGTCACCGCCACCGCCGCCATGTTGTGCCGGGGCGCTGCCGTCGGGCTTTACCAGCCGGCATGGTAACGGGAAGGGCTGGGGAGGAGCTGTGAGGGGGAGATGGGGTCGGGGGGAGAGCTGTGAGGGGTCTGGGGGGAGCTCTGAGGGGTCGGGGGGGAGCTCTGAGGGGAGCTCTGAGGGGAGCCGTGAGGGGGCGATGGGGCTGAGGGGAGCTCTGAGGGAGCGAAGGTAGCAGGGGGAGCTGTGAGGGGAACGATGGGGCAAGGAAGGGGTCTCAGGGCTCTGCTCTTTACGGGCAGGCGGCTGGTGGTGCAGGGTGAGGGGATGGACAGGGCCAGGAGGGTGTTTGTCACGGTGTTACCCTCTCTGCTTCCTGGGTTTAAGTATTTAAGAAGAAAAACGTGAGGTGTTTTGGAGGTTGTGCCCTTCTGGTGTCCTGCGCTGCGGGCCTTGTTTGCCTTATGCTGTTAGCCAAGGTAGAGGATAATCTATTAAGTGATATATCTAAAGAAAGAAATGTGGAAGAAATGTGGAAGGTTTGCAGAGATGTGTCCCTGCTGAGGGGTGTTTTTTGAAAAATAACTGTTCTTAAATTTCAGCCTCTCATAAACGGACCTGTCTTTGACAGGTGTTGTAATGAACTGCCCTAATTTCTCCCACTTTCATTTTCAGGGGCCAAGTCAGGAATATGGCAACTCTGAAAGACAGTAAGTGCTGCTTTGGCCTGCTTTTCAGAGGGAAAAATGTTGCAGGAAGGCCCTTTGTTAGATGATAATTTCAGTTGGTATCTGTTGGATAAAGTCATTGTGGTAGACCACAACAATGATATGCGAGCCTCATTGAACTTACATGAACCATGTGTCCTTCAGGAAAGTCACCGCTTAAAACATTGCTAGAACTAATTCAGGTGCTGTATAAGCAAACCAGCATAGTCTTATTCAAACACGTCTTAAAAATAACTTTGTCAAATCTTTTAAAACAGGCTTTTGTTCATCTTTAAGTGAACAGAGCTTATTTTGTTATGTTTATTGTCCCACATTGGGGAATAAAAGGTTGTCTGAACGTTTCTGCTTTGATAATGCTTCTTTAAGCTATTACAGGTTTTTATACAGGGGCTTGGTCTTGGACTTGTTCTTGGACACCTGTTTTGTTTCCTTTTCACATCAATATCTTTATGAATCTCATTGCCACAATCTAAACAGAGCAGGGAAGCTATTCTGTCTCTTTATAGTATTAGGTCTGTATTTGTTCCCTGTCATCCCGGAAAAGCTGGCAATATTCCTCAAATTATGTGTTTGAGAAACAGGTAGAAATGGAAGGAAAGAGTAGTAAATAAATCTTATGCTGGGGTAAATACTAAATTTATGTCTAGGGTGCAAAACTAACTGCTGTAAAAATGCATTTGTATTAGGTGGTTTGCTGTGTATGCTGTCTTGGTACAAATACACAGGGCATACCTTTTGTGAGGTTTATTTGGGTGTAGTTTATTTTTTTTCTTCTTTGAGGAACGCAGGGAATGACTTCTGAATAGCTCTTAATAGCATTTTATTGCTTGTTATCAATGTCATTGTGCCCCGTTTTAACTAGTTTTGACCTTCATCCATTAACCTTCTAGTTACCCGGCGTTTGAAGTCCATCAAGAACATTCAGAAAATCACAAAGTCCATGAAGATGGTTTCTGCAGCAAAATACGCAAGAGCTGAGAGGGAGCTGAAGCCTGCTAGAATATATGGAACAGGAGCACTGGGTGAGAGAAGGCTCTTGCATTCCAATTTGGGAATAGAAGAGGGAAGCTTTTAGGATGTTGATTAAATGCCTACACTTTTAAATGCCTAGACTTTTAACCTTTTTGAAGATTTTTTTCCAAAAGAATTTGTATCCCTAAGCCACTGTTACCTGGAGTATTCCTTTATAAGTAATTTATGGAAAGATATGTTTAAGAGTTGTACTGTGAAATTCATTCTGATAACTGAATTATTTTTTAACTTTGTGTGGTTGTATAATTTACTTTATTAGTCATAAAAGCAACATCACTCAGATTTTTTGGCCTCCTTCTTCCTGTTAATGAAATAGTGTTGTACCTCCGGTAGCATCAGGTCTAATACTTAAAGGTACTGCCAAACCTTACTGGAAACTCTTGAACTGCACGTGCTTCTTGGACACTGGACTTGCAATCGGTGTCATTATTTAGTTGAAATTCACTGATGCAGAGGTGCAGGTGGCTTTGAATTGCTTCTTTGTCACCTGATCAGATCATGTGCAAACTTGGAATGATTGTAAGGGAGGTAGAATTCACCTCGCTGTGATGTGGAATTCCTTTACAAGTGATTTTAACTGAAATTAGTCAAAGATTTTTTGATGGAACCTATTTGCTTCCTGGCACTTTTGAATAACTTACTTATTTCCTTTTTTTTGTTTTCAGCTCTGTATGAGAAAGCAGAAATTAAGGCACCCGAGGACAAGAAGAAGCACCTGCTTATTGGTGTGTCCTCTGACAGAGGTCTGTGTGGTGCTATCCATACATCTATTGCTAAAACCTTGAAGAATCAGATTACCAACCTCTCAAATGCGGGGAAAGAAGTTATGGTGGTTGGTGTAGGCGACAAGATTAGAGGCCTACTTCAGAGGTAAAAAAAAATAAAAAATAAAAAAAATAAAAAAAAAATAAAGGAGAGGGGTTGGAGTTGTTTTTCTTTTTCCTGTTGTAGAAATTTTAAAATTGCAAAACTGCTCAAAGCTGTGTGGCATTCACAGCTAATTGCATTTTATTTAACTGTGCTAAATACAAGTTCCTTTAGATAAAAGAAAATTGCTGATGGGCTAAAATGGGTTTTGATCACTTGGATTTGACCACTGTCTTACAAAACTGATGCATGACATTTCAGATTTGTTCCAAAAATGCAAGGTAGCAGCATGAACCCTGTTGCAAGTGTCTGCTCATCATGAAGCTCTAGTTAAATTATAATCATAATTTAACTGGGGGAGGGAAGCAAAATTTCTCCCAGACCCTAATTCAGTAGGATGCTTGGTTCCTAACACTAGTAAGTTAGTGTCATTCCTTGCCTCTTGGTGCTAGGTAGTTGTTTGCTAGAGCACCAGCTTGGTTCTGACACAGATTTTTGTTACTGCAGGACACACAGCAATTACTTCCTGATGACATTCAAAGAAGTGGGCCGGAGACCTCCTAGCTTTGGAGATGCTTCAATCATTGCTTCAGAGTTGCTAAACTCTGGGTACGAATTTGATGAAGGCTCTGTCATCTTCAATCGGTTCAGGTAAGGTTAAACTGAAGCTGCACTGGAAAGATCTTGGGTGAAAGACTTCCAAATAGGGTGTTGGTCCAGTGAAATAAAATGTGAAAACTGTGAATTGGCATGTTCAGTTTAGAAGGTACAGTGCGGTTTGTTATTGTGTGTGAAGAGCTGATCTTGTGGTTTGGTCGTTCCTTTTTTTTAATAGCTATGGTTGGAGTTCTCTTTTTACTTGTATAGCGCGTGCTGTTCTATTTCCAGTTAGTGCATCGTTATATTTTTCAGGTATTTGATATCTCTTCATCAGGAGTATCACAAAAATTTGAGGAATTAGGACAGAAGTTGTCTGTTAGAAGTTGATATTAAATGCTCAGTTTAGGCTCTTCAGCCAAAGCCTGTTATGCTTTTTTTATATAGATCTGTCATCTCCTACAAAACTGATGAAAAACCAATCTTCTCATTTGAAACAGTTGCTGGTGCTGGTAAGTAACAAACTGGAAACCACCAGGTATGTCAAGGGATAGAAAGTATTTTTGCAGAGAAAGTATTCCGCGTATGGAAATAAGATGTTAAGTCATCGTATTATGGTGCCTGTATCATAAGTTTAAAATTTTGTTTTCTCTTGGCATTCCAAGGCTGACAAATCCAATGGCTGTGGGGAGGGAGGTGAAGAAGAAATGTTGTACTAATTTTGGTTTGAGACTTTTCTCTCAAGCAAGAATTGCATATGCAAAACCCTTGGTTCCAGTGTTTTTGGCATTGAGTGGTTTTGCGCTATTCAGTAGAAACACCCCAAAATGTTTGTGCAGCATTGTGCGGGAAGATTAAACATAATACACCACTGATACTTTGGCCCTTGTTAGAATCTGGCTTGCCAGTGATTAAACTTAATTAAAAACACCAAATATGTAATCTTGCTCATTAATTTATGTTATGAAAGTAGACATAGTACAAGGAGAAAATCCCTCCACGTTGCCTTAAGTGGAAACAAGCTTTCGTACAACATGTTTTCCACATGATATTGTGGTGTTTTGTTAAAAGTAGTACAGCTTGGGTTTCTCTGAATCCACTCTTCCATATTTTACAGAAAGCCTAAGTATCTATGATGACATCGATGCTGATGTGCTGAGAAACTACCAGGAATTTACACTTGCAAATATTCTGTACTACTCCCTGAAGGAGTCCACCACCAGTGAGCAGAGTGCTAGGATGACCGCCATGGACAACGCAAGCAAAAACGCATGTGAGTCTGCTGCCTGGGTTATCCAGGACTTCAACTGCTGACCTCCCTTTTTGCCATTTTTTGCTTCCAAAATGATCAGAAGTGAACCAGCTTTTCTCTTAATTACAATTTGAGTCATTTTTTGTGAGCTAATTCTATTGTTGCTTTTTTTGGAACATGTGAACCTCATTTTGTCCCTGGAAAGAAGAATTGCTGTCAATTTTCTAGAAAACAAGACTAGGTGACTGAAAGCAAACTTAATGTTTTTTTAAATAAGAACATGAAATATTCAACTAACCTGGTGGCAGGCCTGAGGATTTCCATATTTATTTTATAAACCTGTATCTATTTGTAGGACTGATGTAACTAGTAATGCATCAATTTAAAGGTGGGGAAACTGAAACAGGTTAAATATTTTACCACCTGTCATGCAGAAAGTTGAGAATATGCAAGTATTCCTTGGGTGATGTCCAAGTTGAGTGCACTGCAGTGAGTTGCAGTTGGTGTTAGTGGGAGAGTGCCAATAACATTTAACGGGGCATGGTGATAAGACTTCAGTCTCAAGAAAGTAGTGTTGCATAAAGCTTACTGGAAGCTGAATGAAGCTGATGTGATATGCAGTAGGACTACCTGGAACTGTAAGTATAGGTCTCTGCTGACCTCTTTATCTTGAAAGTGGTGGTACAGTCTCCATTAAAAGGAAAAAAGAATTTAAAAAATCAGGCTCCATTTGCCATAACAGCAGTAACTTAGAAGGAAATATTGCTGGTATTTACAGGGAAATCTAACTTAAGCATACACTATTTGGTTTTATGTTAAAATAAGTGATAATGGTACTGTGGTATTTATTAGTCTGTCACCTGTTCTTTAGGTGTTTAGTTCAGTTGCCTCGAGCCAAATTATCTAGTTTCTAGATTGGCTCTGAGTTGTATTACCTGTAGGGGAAACTGAAAAGTGCAGTGAGACTCTTGATCATCCCCGTGGATTTACAAGAATATTTGGTATTGTGTTCATTCAACTTTTCCTGTATTTGAATACTTACATGCTTAAATTCCCACCTTAATTTATTCTAGCTGAGATGATTGACAAATTGACCTTGACATTCAACCGTACCCGTCAAGCCGTCATTACCAAGGAGCTTATTGAGATCATCTCTGGTGCTGCTGCTCTGTGAGTACCCGTATAAACATGAAAGAGGAGTTTTTCCAAAGTCATGTCGTGCTTGCATCCTGCTTCAGTCAGGTTAACGGGGAAGGTCAAGGCGTGTAACTTCCAGAACCAAAGGGAAAACAGCCCATGGCATGACTCCCAAGTTTTTTCAGCTTGTGGCAGTTCTACTAACAAATGTGAAGCTTGACAGTCTTTTATGGCTAGATACGCTTCAAAAGCTGGTAAAATAGATTTTTAGCTTCAACACACATCCTTGCCTGAGCAGAGGATGTTTCCTCATTTTGGGTTTTGAATTGGTTTCCCCGCTGCCCCTGCTACATGTTTTTTTTCGTACTGTCTGCCTCAAGCAGCCCAGCGCATTGCTATAGTACAGCAGAGGAACTCAGGTGACTGAAATACCTTTGCATAAACCAGCCTTGTGTGTTCAGAAGTTTGGGGGAGGGGTTGGAAAGAAGAGGGAATTTCTAGAGTCTGTTGATGCCAACTGTGTATCATAAATGTTAAAGTTGAGTATATTGCTTGTTTCCCTGAGAATGAAGTTCTGCAACTGTGTGTACAGCAGGTTACAAAATGTGTGGGCTTAGACCACACTTTGTAACTGCATGTAGCCAATGTGTATTACAGCTAACAGTTGAAAAACTTGTGGTGTACTCAAAGATGCAAATACATGTGATAATACCCTGTATGGTTACAGTGTCTGGAATACATCCCCTATTGCAATTACGTGCTGTATTGTGCTCCTCACAATACATTTGCAGTTATGAATACTTGCATAGTTTTGCCTTAATTTGCATGAGTTGCTTGCTAACCTGCTTGTTCTGTTTTTTTCTCATAATACCATAACCAGGGATTAATCGACAAAAGAGGTTCAGCCAAATCCAAGAGGTAAAGTTATGGAATAGATTGCATTTAAAATGGAGGGTTTCTAAACACAGTCTTAAACAAGGAAGTCAGAGTTCAGTGATGCTGTTCAGACAAATTTCTACTCTCAGACAGCTGAGAAACTGCCCATTGCTAGTTTGAATCTAAGAGGTTAAGCACCAATTATTTTAAACAAACTATGCCCATAATAGCATACATCAATATTTGACAGTTTTCTATGTTTCTTTTTAATTTATGGGTTATTGGATTCATTTGAAATTACAGTTTATTTTTTTCTATAGTGCCTTGTAATGCTGTGTTATGACTTAAAAATGTCTGTAACACATTGTACCTGAGGAGGGTTCCTTAGCAAAATAAGCACATTCAAAGCTTCAAGGAAAAACAGAATTGATATAGAGAATTTGAGGGGAGCGGGGAGTAAGGGAGATGAATGAGTTGATAAAGCATTTAGATTGGAGGAGATGAGTTTAAAAAAGAATTAATTGAAGGATTTTAATTTGATTCACTTTGTCTTACAGGTGAAGAAGAGTTCTTCTGAGCAGATGGTTTAACTTACCGGTGTCTGTGTTAATGAGACTGCTTTGCTATTTTGTGAAGAAGTGGTAAAGCCCCAGAAACATATGTAAATTCTTACAATAAACCACCTACATGAAACACGTGTTCTTGTTTGTCTATGGAGCAAATGCTTTCAGTTGTCTAAACATCTGGCTTTGACTTGATTGCTCTTTTAAATATAATTTTTAAAGGCTATGAACCTTACTCTTTTAATTTCTGGCATGGAAAGCATATAAGTGGGAACTTCTTTTGAAGAGTAAAAGAGATTCCGTGTTCAGTGTGCTAACACCTTGTGTTTCAAAATGTTGTTTGTTTTTTTTTTTTGTATGTGTTGTATTGTGCCCTGAAGGAAGGGAATGGAGGAACAACCTCTCTGGATCATGCAGTTGGAACACTGACCTCTATCTCATTTGAACACAATACTAGTACTGTTTCCAGAAGTTTGCATTCTAAAAGAAACTGAGCTGATGATATGAATCATTCCAGTGTTTACTTGAAATGCACACTGTTTATATATATTTGAATGCTGTAAAATACAATAATGCTCCCATTTCCAGCATTCACTGGGCATGACAGATATGGGAAAGGAAAAATGTGAATAAAAGGATATAGCAGAAGTGTAGGAAAAAAATAGTGGTATGGTATGACCATAAAAGTTGAAAGCTCCCACCCCTAAGTTCTGCAGACAAATCAAGAGCTCTGAAGGACTTGGCATCATACAGGACAGAAACGGGAAGAGGATCTACAGAAGAGATCTGAAGAAAATGGATGTGGCATTAAGCATCAAACCCATCTGAGTTTGACAGCAGGGACGGGCATAAGCAGCCACATGCCATTTGCTCAAGCTGCTCTTGGATTGAGTTAGCCCTAAGTCAGCTGGTCTAAAAACCATAAGTGCTGTTTGATCAATTCAATTTCTAGCTGACAGCTACGAGCCTGTAATTCTTGAAGCATAATTTTATTTTTATGTAGAACACTTAAATCAAGAAATCAAGCTTTGTCATGTTTCCTTTTCTACTTAAATGTGGGAAACTGTTTTAAACTTGGAAGCCTGGAACAGCAGTGGATTGTAATTTACTCTGTTGGGAGTTTGCCCTATACTTAATCTCATTTTTTGAGGTAATCTTGATGATTTACATTCTACTTCTAATGTTGCACACCTATAGGGCCAAAGCTTCCCAGCGGTGCCTGATTTCCACAGCTGCTGTTGTGGTGGAGCATTATTGATTCCTGTTGTCAGCACCTTGCATGCTCTGCTGATGCTGTGTAAAAATCCCACCTGGCTTCGCCCAGCCTGCCTACAGCTGGGAATGCAGAGTGGGTAGGAGGCTCATGGGGTTGAGCAGGGATCCATTTCTCACGTCCCAGATGAGAGGGATGGTGTGCAGGTGTAACACTGAGCATGAAAATGTTGGTCTCTTTGAAACTTGTTGGCAAATTGGGATCTGCTGAAGAGGCCTGAGGCAGGAGGAACTCCGTGGTACAGCAGCGTCTTGTCTGATCATTCCCTTCTTTGTCCTCCCTACCCCTTCCAAGACATAAGGAAGTGGTTAGCACACAGCCTGGGTCAAACCTGTGTTCCCACTGCAGGCCCTGGGGTATCCTCGTCTTTTTGTGCTGCCCTCTTGCCCAGCAGGCTGCATTTTTGCCAGGGCTGCTGGACCTGCCACGGTGTAGCACATTCTGCCTTGTGCTTTGGCCCAGCGTTTTCAGGACTGTTTCTTGAATCCATTCTCTGTTGTTAAGATGATAGGTAAAGGTTCTAATCTTTTGAGTAACAGCATCTGATTTTACAGCAGTTCAGACACTTCAGCCCTAACATCCTCTGACTTTGCAATCATTGCAATGACTACAAGAGCTCTGCATAAAATTTCTGACCTAGTATGATGCATTATATGCTCCTAGGTACCACAGAAGTAGCATGTCCACAGAAGGACATTCTTTCCAACTCTTTGAATCCCATGTTAATTCCCTTAAGAATACTTGTGAAATTTTGAACAGGTGAGCTGTGCATTTGCAGTTGCTTAAAACGCTCAAAAAATTTTTAGAAGATTGGAAGTGTCAGTTCAAAACTCCCCAAAGCTGCTTGGATTGAAGAGAGTGAGCAAAGAACATGCCGTGTCCTGAAAAATGATGAACTGACAGACTTTGTCATCAGTCTCGCTCCCCTCTCCCTAGATTGCAGGCTTGAGAGGTGGCTGACCTGAGAGACTAGACTGTTTATTGACTAATTAGCACACTACTAATTATCTAATAAATCAATGAGTAATTCACAAACTAATTAACTTCTGGTAATACAACGCTGTTATTTACAATTCTGTGTTTCACACTCAGATTAGTTACACACAATGAGTTACAGTTTGGCTTTTGTGTTAGTGCCTACCCAAGCAGTATCATATAACACTTCCATTGCTCCTCACTCCACCCCTCGCACTACTAAATAACTATTATTTTTGTTTCTGGATCCTCCTTCCCACCACCACCATTTCATCCTTTCCCTGCCCTCTTTTTTTCCCAAATAAACAACTCCCCCATAAACACTTTCCTCATTGTTCCCAGTTTTGCTACATCTGTTGCCAAAATCTGTTGTTCTACTCCCCAAAAGATCCCCCAAACTCAATTATTTGGCTTATGTTGGGTGCATAGGGTTTTACACACTTTCTACTTCAGACCTGTTTCCCTCAAGAAATTCAAGCACTTCTTTGTCTTACATTCAAGAATCCACATACTGCAGCAAGGCTGCATACTTTTCCACACTCATTGTGCTCATCCTGCTCTCCGTTGTTTGATTAAAAGTCATTGGCTTTAATTTTGTGTGTGTGGTTTTGTTTTGTTTGTTTTGTCTTTTTTTTTTGATAGTGTTATAGTTCCCTGGCTATGCCCTGTCTTGTTATCAGGGATGGCACTGGAGTGGGACCTCTTACCTGCACATAAGTGCACACAAACGTGCTTTTACAGATGTTTGTCTGCTTGTTTTTGTGGTTCCACCCTGTGCAACAACCTGCAGTTCCAGAAGAGATTCACAAACACATTTTCAATTACTGAAATTAGAAAGGGGAGGAGTGTAACAAGTCAGCCTTTCTTTTTTTTTTTTTTCCTTTTTTTTTTTTTTTAATTTTTTTTATTTTTTTTCTCTGCAAGGAAGAAATAATCCCCTACAAGTCTCCTGGCTTCAAAATCAATTTTGTTTTAAAGTGTCTTAAATCAGGCTCCTTCCTGTGTCCTAGAGAAGGACACAGTGTCCTGTGTCCATCACTGTCAAAGGATTCTCTCTGTTACACTAAAATTTCCCCTCCCATTTCTCAGATTCATATTCCTTGCAGCACAGGAACCCTGAAACTTCCACAGGAGCACAGGAGGTTGCTCCAAAACCAACCAGATGCCAGGTTGGCAACATATGTGATCTGTGTGGTGACAGATGTGGTGAGACTGTGTGGGAGTGACGAGGTGGGACATGGTAGCCCTAAGCCACAGCCTCCAAGAGGTTGTGGCTTAGGCCACATTAGAGTCCTGTTACCTGTCAGGAGAGGCCAACCCCCAGCTTCCCACACTTCCTTTTCAGGTAGTTGCAGAGAGCAATGAGGTCTCCCCTGAGCCTCCTCTTCTCCAGACTAAACAAACCCAATTCCCTCAGCCACTCCTCACAGGACTTGTGCTCCAGACCCTTCACCAGCTTCGTAGCATTTCTCTGGACATGTTCCAGGGCCTCGATGCCCTTGTACTGAGAGGACCAAAACTGAACACAATTCAGTTATATATATCTGGGGGGACTGGGGGGAGGTAGTGGTGGCTCCAGAATGAGACCTGGCTCAGTCACAGAATCCCAGAACAGCTGAGGTTGGAAGGAACCTCTGAAGCTCATCCAGTCCAACCCCCCTGCCAAGCAGGATCACCTAGAGCACATTGCACAGAATGACATCCAGGCAGGTTTTGAATATCTCAAGGGATGGGGCATCCACAACCTCTCTGGGCAACCTGTTCCAATGCTTTGTCATCCTCACAGCAAAGAAATGCCCTCTCATATTCAGATTGAACCTCATAATCATATTCAGCTAGAACCTCATATTTAGCTTCTTGTATGCAGCTAGGACCTTATACTCAGCCTCTTATATTCAGCTTTGTCCTCCTATTTAGCCTCCCATATTCTGCTTCCACCTTATATTCAGCTGGGACCTCATATTCAGCCTCTCGTATTCAGCTGGGACCCTCATATTTGGCCTCCCGTATCCAGCTGGAACCCTTGTATTTAGCTTGTCGTATTCAGCCTCCACCTCATTGTCAGCTCTCATATCCAGCCTCTCATATCCACCTCGGACCTCACACTCAGCCTCTCATACTCAATGCCTACTCCCACATTCAGCCTCTCATATTCAATTCAGCCTCTTATATGCAGACAGGACCTCATATTCAGCTGAGGCCCTCATATTTAGCCTCTCATATTCAGCCTCCACCTCTTCTTCCGCCTCTCACATCCACCTGGGACCTCATATTCAGCCTCTTGTACCCAATGCTTCCTCTCACATTCAGCCTCTCATATTCAATTCAGCCTCAACCTCGCATTCAGTCTCTCACACTCAGCCTCCTGTACCCAGCTGAGACCTCATATTTAGCCTCTCATCTTCAGCCTCCACCTCATCTTCAGCCCCTCACATGCAGCCAGGACCTCATATTCAGTTGGGACCCTCACATTTAGCCTCCCACATTCAGCCTCCACCTCACCCTCAGCCTCTCACACCCACCTGGAACCTCACACTCACCTCTCCCACCCAATACACTCAACCTCTTACACTCAATTCAACTTCTCCCACTCAGCCTAGACCTCACACCCCCCTTCCCCTCCTCAACACCCCCTCCCCACACACCTCCCTTCACCCCTTTCCCCCTTTTTTTTCCCCAAAATTTGGAGGAAGCATGTTCGGCTCTGGTGAGGCCGCACCTCGAGTACTGTGTTCAGTTTTGGGCCCCTCGCTACAAGAAGGACATCGAGGTGCTTGAGCGGGTGCAGAGAAGGGCGACGAAGCTGGTGAGGGGCCTAGAGAACAAGTCCTATGAGGAGCAGCTGAGGGAGCTGGGCTTGTTCAGCCTGGAGAAGAGGAGGCTCAGGGGCGACCTTATCGCTCTCTATAGGTACCTCAAGGGAGGCTGTAGCGAGGTGGGGGTTGGTCTGTTCTCCCACGTGCCTGGTGACAGGACGAGGGGGAATGGGCTTAAGTTGAGCCAGGGGAGTTTTAGGTTAGATGTTAGGAAGAACTTCTTCACTGAAAGGGTTGTGAGGCACTGGAACAGGCTGCCCAGGGAAGTGGTGGAGTCACCATCCCTGGAAGTCTTCAAAAGACGTTTAGATGTAGAGCTTAGGGATATGGTTTAGTGGGGACTGTTAGTGTTAGATCAGAGGTTGGACTCGATGATCTTGAGGTCTCTTCCAACCTAGAAATTCTGTGATTCTGTGAAAAATTCCCCCCCCAGCCTAACTAATCGAGCCCCCCCCACACCCCTTCCCGCTCGATGCGCTCGGCGCTGGAGCGGCGGCGCCTGGCGCGGGGCGGGCGGCGGGGAGAGGCGGCAGCGCCAAGATGGCGGCGGCGGAGGCGGCGGCGGGCCCGGCGTGAGGCGGCCGCGGCCCTCCCGGCCCGGGGAGCCGGGGAGGCAGGCAGGGAGGGCGGCATGTGCGAGACCTACTCGCGGTGGCTGCTCCGGGTGTCGGTGGCGCAGATCTGCCAGGCCCTGGGCTGGGATTCGGTGCAGGTCTCGGCCTGCGACCTCCTCACCGACGTGCTGCAGCGGTACCTGCAGGGGCTGGGCCGGGGCTGCCACCGCTACTGCGAGCTGTGTGAGTGAGGGGACGGCTCGGGGAAAAAGGGGGGAGGGGATTAGGGGGGTGGCGGGGAGGTTTTGGGGGTGATGGGGGGGCTTGGGGAGGTGGAGGTGGGTTTTGGGGCGCTTAGGGGTGGTGATGGGGGGTTTTTGGGGGAGGTGAGGGGGTTTTGGGGGAGATGAGAGGGTTTGGGGGGGAGGTGAGGGGGTTTGGGGGGTGATGAGGGGGTTTTGGGAGGAGGTGAGGGGGTTTTTGGGGGAGGTGAGGGGGTTTGTGGGGTGATGAGGGGGTTTTGGGGGAGGTGAGGGGGTTTGGAGGGTGATGAGGGGATTTGTGGGGGAGGTGAGGGGGCTTGGGGGGTGGCGAGGGAACTTTTGGGGAGATGAGATGATTTGGGGGGCTAGGGGTGGTGATTGGAGGATCTGAGGGGGTGATGGGGAGGCTTTGGGTAGAGATGAGGGGCTTGGAGTGGTGATTGAGGGGTTTAGGGGGGTAATGAGGGGTTTGGGGGGTTTATGGGAGCAGTGAGAGACTTACATGCTTAATGTAAGGTCTTGGGGGTCTTGAGATAGCAATGGAGGTGTTTGGGGGGCTTGGCGGGGTGATGGGGGGCTTGAGGTAGAGATGGGTGTCTTGAAGTGGTTATGGGGAGATTTGTGAGGCTTGGGGCTGTGATGGGGTGGTGAGAGAGGGGCTCAGGGAGTGATGGAGGGGTGTGGGGGTGTTGGAGTGGTAATGGGGGGTTTGGGGGTGGTGCTGGAGGCAGGAGGCTGGGGAACACCGTGGGGAGAGGGGCTGCGGGAAGGGACAAGGTCAGTGCCGCTCGGATGTGGGCTGGGGGAGCAGGGTCAGGCAAGGTGAGCTCCAGAGGTCCCTGCCCACCTCAGCTACTCTGTGGTTCCCTGCAGGGAGGTGTTGGGCCGGGACTGGGGGCTGTGTGGAGGAAGGCAGGAGAGTCATAGAGGCATTAGGGTTGGAAAAGACCTCCCAGATCATTTGGTCCAACCAACCCCTACCACCAATGCCACCACCAAACCATGTCCCCAAGCACCACGTCCAACCTCTCCTTGAACACCTCCAGGGACGGTGACTCCACCACCTCCCTGGGCAACCCGTCCCAGTGCCTGACTGCTCTTTCTGAGCAGAAATGGCTCCTCATTGCCAACCTGAACCTCCCCTGGCACAACTTGAGGCCATTCCCTCTGATCCTATCAATGGTTACCTGTGAGAAGAGGCTGATCCCCAGCCCCCTAGCTCCCCACATCTTCCTTTCAGGTAGTTGCAGAGAGCAATGAGATCTCCCGAGCCTCCTCTTCTCCAGACTAAACACCCCCAGTGCCCTCAGTAGGGCAGCCCTGGGGACAGTGGAGGTAGGAGCAATCTTTTGGGGTCACAGGAAAGGTGGCTGTGGGGAGTGTTGGTTATGGGGCTAAGAGCAATATGGGGAGCTGTGCTTGTGGGGCCGTGGACATATCTCTATAGAGTGTCATCGAGCTGTGGTGCCTGAGGTGAGGGGTTAATATGTATCAGGGTGGCATGGGGCTGGGGGTGTGTATGTATGGGGTAAGCAGTGGTGCTGAGGGGCCAGGAATGTGTCAGGGGCTATGGGGCCACTGTGTGTGAGCGCAGGGATGCGCCTGAGTGTTTTCTGGGGGGTTGATGGAGTTGTAGGGGAGATGTGGGATGTGCGTTCAGGGGAAGCAATAGTGCTGCACGTGTAAGGGGTGGGGGTACGTGTATTGGGGGAGGGAGGGGTGTAATTTTGGTGCCCGTGGTATGGGGTGAGAGCCACCCCATGTGGATGCAGTGGAAGGGGTTTGGCTGCGGAGACTGGCACCAACACTGCTGCTGAGCTGCCATCAGCAGGAGCTGGAGTGAAGGAGCGGGACGGGGTGCCCAGGGCCTTGCTGGATTTGGGGTGAGGCTGTGCAGGGGGGGAATGGGGCCACCAGCCCCATTGCTGGGGCCTGGAAGGGGGAGTCTACGCCAAGAGGGACAAGAGAAAGAAGTGGGGTCTGTGTGAGCACGTGGCAGCGGGGACGGATGGGGGATAGGGCAACAAACAGTGCTGCTGGGTCTGGCAGTGGAACAGGGGGTGACATTGTGAGGCCCTAAGGGTTGTGTGGGACCCCACAGGATAGGATTTGAGGGAGGCAGGTGGCCCTATAGCAAGTGGGGGTGCTGACGGGTCTGTATCACATGTGGCAGAGGAGAGTGAGGAGATGCCTGCGGTACAGGAACGTGAGGAAGGGGGTGCCAGGATCCTGCTGGGTCCGGGAGAGCATGGGGAGGTGGCTGGGGGTGAGGATGAAACCTTGCTGCCCTATTTGTAGGGCGTAACGTGAGGGGCGGGGGGCTGCCAGTGCTGCTGTTGGGTCTGTGAGGGTTGGAGCGGGGATAAAGCTGGGGGTGCAGGGGCGTTGTTGGCTGCTTGTTCAGAGTGAATTCGGCGCAGAGACCCGCAGGAGAGGAGCAGCCTGGGTCTGGAGGTGCTGCTGCCTGTTCTGAAAATTTGGATGCGAAGCTGTGTGCAGTGCCTGAGCCCAAACAGGAGCTGCCTGTGAGGACGTTACAGGAGACAGCGCACAGAGCTCAGAGCAGCGGGGCTACGGGGTAAAAAAGGAGCCAGCCTGGCCTCGGTCAGAGCTCCCCCTTGCCCTGGGGTCGGTGTAAATTCCAGGCTGATGCTCTGTTGGTGGATCAGTGCTGGTGGAAGAGGTGAACTGGGGAGCAGCGTTGCCTCCCAGGCACGGCTGACTCTGCCGCAGGTACTGCAGCTCTTGTAAGCCCGGGAGGAAAGGGTGCAGAGGTGAGGAAAATCCAGCTTTGGCCTTTTGTTGCTTGAGGAATTGGAAATACTCAGTGGGAGACAGTGGAAATAAAACGTCCCCTCTAGCTCTGGGTACCCCAAAAAGTGGGGAAGGAAATCTTTTTCCCCCTTGGTGCGTGGAGAAGGAAGATGTATCACGTGTATACATAATTTAATGAGAAGGGGAACGTGTTGTTTTCACACCAGTGATACAGTATTTCTTAAACTCTCTTAAAATAATTCCTGTATTTCTTTCTTTAAAAGCTTTGTGACAAGACTTCTTAACGCTCAGCTGATGTCTCACCGCTTCTTCAGCCTCATTTCCTTTTGCTCCTAAAATAAGTCACCGTACAAACCCAGCTTGGGATGAATGAGCAGGATTTTGCCACGGTTTGGCAGAAGGGGAATTAATTAAATCCCAATTGTAGCATCTTCATTGTCATCGCGTTATCTCGGAGTCAGACCGGTTGGGCTCGAGTTAGCAGGGTTGTCAGCTGGGGGGACGTAATCTTTGTATTCAAACTGGGATGGATTTACCCCGACGTAGCTGCGACCGTGTGGTATTGCTCTGAGAAGCATGGCATCGCTGCTCACGCAGTTTCTCAGCTGCAGAAGAAAGTGACGGCTTTCCCAGCTGTGTTAGATCTTTGTTCCAGCTGTTACATCCCATTAGGAGAGCCGCATCCAGGATTTTCAGTGCTTTTCTGCTGTTGTTTCTTTGCATTTGCAGTGGCTGCGGTTGACGGGAGCTTCTGGGGCTGTTAATAGAAGGGAAAAGGATTTGCAAAGTGGCCTCGAGGGGTTTGATGCTGCGAAATGCCTCAGAATATCTGTGCTGGGGGCGGAGAGGGTGAACTTACAGGGGAGATAGTAAGGGTTGCCTTTGCATGATGCTGTTTATTTTTGTTGAAAGCTTATAAGAGGAAATTATTCACTATGCTGTGTGCTTCCCATGCATGTCTATACACTCAAACATTTGGAACACGGTGCTGGAATGTGTAATTAAGGCATTGGGCTACCAAACAAGCTGGCATTGTGTGGTTTCTGAGAGCCAGGATGCCCATTTTTGCCCTCGTTTGTTTTAGGGAGAGGTTCCCTGCCGTGTGCTGCTGCTTTTTGCACTCACGGTCCACGGGGGCTTGCCAAAAGCGGCAGCACAGCTGGGGCTTTGACTTAACCCCTGTGATTTCCTTTCAAACATTGTACTGGGGACACCATCCCATGAAGACAGCCTCGTTTGCTGTGGGTTTAGGAGTTTAGCTAACAGCTTGGCAGCGGGGCAGTTGGTCGTGGACGTCCAGTCCAAGAGTCCACTTGCCACCGTGTTTGTGTGAGCGATGTTATTGATCGGAGGGATGGGGACAGGAGGCATGATCTCTGCCCCCAAAAGTCTGATTTTCTTCTCTTACGTTGCTTTAAAGAGCAACCAGATTGCTTAGCTTCAGTCACTGAGGACACTGGGGCATGTTGCAGCAGAGGTGTAAAGCTGTATGATATAACAGAACACATTTACCCCTGGTTTTATAAACAGGACAGATTTAGATCGCACTTCTAGTTTTAGGAGCAGATGATAAACTACCTTGGAGGTGTTCTGGATGGAGAAGTGAGTTTTTCACCAGTCTTTCCCTGGGTTTCCCATGCTGAACAAATCCTTGGATATCCTCTCACTTCTTTCTGCTGAAATTTGCAGGAAGCAAAGATTTTGGTTTCATATCACGTGAATATATATTTTTAAAAGACTATTTTTATATGAGCATGAAAGAATTTATAAATAAAATCCCCCTCTATTTTAATACATTAAAATTTTATATTAATAATACAAACGCGTTCATGAAGGCAGGGTGTGATCTGATGAGCACAACCTTGTCTTAGAAGGCAAAATGACAGATCTTGCAAAATGTTTTGCCAGCATAGAGCTGGCTCAAAAACTGCTCTAGTTTTCTGTGAGCTGTCTCCTGCAAAGGAAAACTGAACTTCATTATGGCAAATCTCTGCTTTGGAGAATGCCAAAAGCAGGCTCATATTTCCACTGGAATTAACACAGCGGAGAGGATTGACCTGGCATCAATCAAATTTACCTTGTAGATTTTTTCATTTTTAAAAAAATTATTTCAACCTTCTAAGTATGTAATAACCTAAATCAAATAATAGTAACCTCCACCAAAGCATTAGGTCTTGGTGCTCGATTTCAGTGAGCAGATTCCCTGCTCTGATGTTGAATGTTGTAACCAATATCTGTCCAGGGCCAGTAACGCTTCTTATAAGTGTACCTCTTTATGTCCTGATAACCTTAAATTTTGATGTTCTCAAGCTAATTAACTTGCTGGCTACAAATGAAGGACAACTTCATTTTTTTTTTGCTTGACATTTATTACCAGGAAAAGGAGCAGACTCCAAGCAGCCATAACAAGAAGATTCTTTTGCCTGCTTGGTAAAATTACATAAATAAGGCTCTTTTTCTCCAGTTAAGTGCACTCAAACAAGGCATGTATACTTACTAAATAATCTGCTGTGTGCTTCTGGCTGTTCCTGTGGATGCAGGATTGAAGTGGTGAGTTGTCTGCCTGAGTTACCCAACCATCGGTGCAGGTACAGCAGGGTTTAATGCGTGGCAGGGCCGTGCGACTTGCTGCAGCACAAGGAGTCCGTGAGGGAGCTGAGGAGCTGTACCTAAATAATCCCCTGCTTAAAAATGAAATAATCTCTCTTTGATACCAGCCATGAGGGTGAACGCTGAGCTATTTATAAGAGGCTGCACGTGTTGCATGGGTAGTGACTCAGGAGTTCTTCTCAATGTATTTATTATAGAGCTGCAGTTTCTCCCTGCTTAAAAAAAAGGCACGAAACCAAAAGCTCTCTGTCCTGCCCTTACTCACTTGTTAATTTTTCACTGACTGGCGTGATCTTTGGGCCTCGAAGGGGGAGGTGATGGGGAGGTGGAGGCAGGACAGAAGTAATCCATCCATCAGCCCTTCCCGAGGCTGAACTGGAGGAAAGCACAGGAGTTTTTCCCCGTGCCAGCCTCAGCTCCAGCAGTTTCTTTGGACACCGTGGATATCTGTTGGCTGGTTTGCAGTGGAGCCGAATTAACTGCGGATTAATTGAATTAACTGCAGGTGACACAGAGCTGTAGGGCTGAGGACTGGAAAACTGCCCGCCTGCCTTGGTTCTGCTGCTTCCCCGCAGTTCCAGTGCTGGTTTGGGATCCACTTCTGCGTGCAGATCCCTCCACACCTGTTGTTCACTTGTGCATAATTGAGGCTGAGGGTAAGGTGACTGCGTGGCCCTTCCTGCAGCTTCCTGACGTGCTGGTTTGGGGCTGGTTGTTGCAGCTGGATCAGTTTCAGTGTGCAGTTGCCACTTAGGAGGACTGTACAGCCTAAAAGCTTGTGAGAACAATGCTCTCCTAGTTCTCTGTCCTTTGGGTAAGGAGAAGAGTTGTGTCTTGCTGCCTGAAGTATTCCCACCTGCTTGCTTCTCTTTCCAGTCCTAGAGAATGGATATTATTCGAAGCATTGTGATATAGGGAGCAGCATGAGGCTGGCACTGGAAGGCTTCAGCATCTGAATTTTTAAACAAGTATCTGAAGAATATCAAGAGAAGTTCACTATGCTCAGAATTAATTTTTTTTTGGCATCATTAGCTCACGAAAAAATCCCTAAGACTAAATAAAAGACCAGGAGAGTTACGTGTTTGTCAGCATTCTCTTTCATGTGTCTGGCTTCTGCTATTTCAGTCACTTTTTTTTTTTATTGAACCAGACAGTAAAGAGAAATGTTAGACCGTTCATAAGTATAAAGGCACAAGTTTGGTTGTTTTTTTTTTTTTTTCATGTTTGATGAATCACCTGAAGTTACATTTAATACATTTGTGTGCTGTGTGTATTTCCAGCTGATAAGTGTTTTGAAACCGAAACTTGTTTCTGTTCGCCTTTCTCACTCAGGGTAGTCTCTCTTGAAAAGAAGAGGTGAAATGATCAGCGCTTTCATTCCCGTGACAGTTTTCAGGAAGTTTTGAGCTTTTAATCAGTTTTACAACTTGTCATGACTTCTTTGGGTGGAGATACATAAAAATGAAACTTCTCTATTTGCTTTTTTTTCTTCATTTAAAAAAGAAGGCATTTTTAATCTGTTACCCTCATCTTTTGAGCCTGCTTTTTAATGATACAGTTGTTTAAATATTTTCATGCCTTAAACACTCGTGATAGTTGCTTCTCTGCCCCGTGTTCTTAATAACCACTTGTACGAAGAAATCCTTTTTAGCATTTATCACTTGCTACTCATGTCAATTTGTTTTTGGAGGTTGAAAAGATCACAAGCAGAACTGGAAAAGGACCTTCTCGTATCACAGCCATAAACTGGACTAACCCTTCACCCTAAGCACGTGGCAGTGCTGGTGGCAAGAGGCCCTTGCTGAACAGAGCTCCCGAAATGCTGTCGTGGAGCCAGTGCCATGGGGCAGGTGTTTTGCCTTGTAGTACTTGCTGCATCCTGCCTTGAATGTGCCCCTAACATCTGGCTGGGGAGCTTATTTAGGAATTTTCCCTGCTTGTGGGCTTGATTTTTCTTCCAAGACAGGGCAGACACAAGCACAGGGTGCACCCATGTCTGTTGGTACACTCTCCAGGTCTAGGTGATACCCACCTGGGTGAGTGCTGAGGCTCGCTGTGGACCATCCCTGTCCTCCTAATCACACAGCCAGGCACTTCAAGAGCATCCAGGGAATAAACATGCTCTAATTCTGAGCTTGTTGAAAAGTTTCCCTAGGGATTTCGTTTTAACTGGCTGTCCAGCTTGTACCCATTAGGTCTCGATGCTTTAGCAAGTGATTCAGGAAGTTTACAGGTATCTGCGTTGTCTGAAGATCACTAAAAGTGACAACACAAATTTTCTTATCCACGTCAACTGAGTTTATTTTTTTTAATAAATAAAAAACTCACCTGTCAAGTGCCCAGTGGCTACAGGGATCTCCAAACTGCCCTAAATTGGCAACAGCAGTAATTACATTTGTGTGAGATTCCAGATTTCTGTCCCTGAAGTCTGCAGGGGAAATCAGTATTGCACTCGTACTAGATATCATAAAAACACAAAATACGAGATGATTCTTGTTGTGCAGAGTTCCCGTTCTGAATACAGACAAAAGAGGTGCTAACTTAACTCTGATCTCCATTTTAGCCGTGGAGAGAATTAAAACACCAGCGACTTGCCCAGAGTCACACAAGAGGCCTGTGTTGTAGAGCTGACAATCAAAGCCATAATCTGAGTATTACCCTTATCTTCACCGCGAGACTAAGAAGAGAAATTCTAGAATAAAATTCTTATTTTCTGAATGTACCTGCAGGCATAAGTTGGCTGGGAGCTTGAATTCATCCAGTGAAGTGAGAACCAGCCCTGCATTGGCTTCCAGATAAATCAAGAGGAGATTAGGTTCAAGGAAGAACAAAAGAGCAGATCACAGATCCCCCCGACCCAGTTCTCCAAGGCTGGGGCTTCAGATCCTGCATTCACAGCAGTTGTTATGTTCCTGCAGTAAGCACGGGCTGCTTTTCCATAGTGACTCAGAAAACTAAATCCCAGCTTATTATCCTGTAGGAATACAATATCTTTGTAAACCAACTGTATATAACTTCAATAATTCAGAATAATTTTATAAATTTTTTTAAAAAATCATGTTTGAGATCCAAGGCATCTTTATTATTGTGATTACAAGAAGTTAGGATGAAGCTCAAAGAGGTGCCTTAGGTACTGAGGCCAGGTGCCCAGTTCTCCCTCTGGAGGCCTTTGGAGGAATTGCCCTTTGCTCAGAGAAACTGAGGCACTTGGAGGACTTCTGGGCTGTGTAATTTAAATCTTTGACCCTAATTACATGCGTGGAAAAACCTGCTTCCTCTATTGGACTGTTTTGGAGATTGTGTAAAAGAACAGTGTAAGAATTCATTGTGTTTTTCATACGGAAAATATTTTTGCTCTAGAGTCTAATTTAAAATGCACCACAGGAAATCAGTCCCTGAAAGTTAGAATAGGATGTTCTCTTCTCATCAGACCACTGCGTGGTATTGCTGTGTTTCATCTGGGAGGTATATCTAACTGGTAGGTAAAGTGACTCATAGTTTATGAAGCTGGTAGATTTCATCTGATGGAAAGATGCTATGCAAAGTATTTTTGTTATCGAGAGATAAATGAGATACCTTCTACTTTGCTACCTATGAACTACATTAGTGCAGCAAAATGGAATTGTTAATTTTCCAGATTGGAAAAAAATAATCTTTGTTCTGTTACATGCTGGTAAAGGGGCGCTTTTTGCATATTGAGGGTTTATTTTGTTCGTTTCAACGTACATTATGAAATAGAAAACTATTTTGAGTGGTGTTACATGGTGTTAATTGTCTGTTGCCAGGAAAATCTGCCTCTTGCTGCTTCTTCAGTTTACTTGCTGTGTTTGTTGGCGTACAGTTGTTTAAAATGGTAGGGGTTGAAATAAAACACTTTTAAATGGGAGTACAGTCTTAACCCAAAACTTTTTTATAGCCCAATAAACAGTAAACCTGGCAAAACTGAGGGTCGGTAACCTCTGTTACTGGTGGTGAGCAGTGGCAGGTTGTAATCTCTGAGCACAGATCTTCAGGTTAATATTTTTTAACTGGATTTTTGCAAAAACATTCTCTTTTTTTTTTTTTTTTTTTTGTTACAGATGGCCGCACAGATCCAATTTTGGATGATGTAGGGGATGCCTTCAAACTTATGGGGGTTAACCTGCATGAGCTAGAAGATTACATACACAATATTGAACCTGTGACTTTCGCACACCAAATCCCTTCGTTTCCCGTCAGCAAGAACAATGTCCTACAGTTTCCCCAGCCTGGGAGTAAAGATGCAGAAGAAAGAAAAGAATACATCCCTGACTATATGCCGCCTATTGTCTCCTCTCAAGAAGGTGCGGAATTAATCATTTGCTTTTTAAATTTTATTTCCTGCGTGTTTGCAGATTTGTTTGCATCGTTGAGCTGTTCAAGCTGTGCTGCCGGCTGTAGTCACTAGGAATTACATAGGCAGAGATGACGTTAAAACGTGGTTAAAAAGAGGAAATAGTGCTGTGGCAAAAGCTTGTTTTCCACTGTTAATTTACGTGCCACAGAGATTAACTGGTGTCAAAGTACGCCATGCTAATACACGTTCCTATAATGCATTTAAGTTCTCGGATGGCCATAGAAATTAATGCTTTATAGTAATTCAAATATGTCTCTTACACATACTGTGAGAACTTGCATAATTAGGTAAAGGCAGAAAAGGGAAGGTTGGCAAGACCTGCACAGGGTTCCCAGGTCCTGACAGCTGGTTTTGCTTCTGTTGAATAAATTCAGCAAAAGCCCAACCTTCCAGTTAAAATGAAGTCAGATTTAAAATAAATAAGAGTCGTTTAGAGGCGCAGTGCTTGCTTTTAATTCTCTTTGCCGATGTTGACTGGTATTTTATCATTACTATTTCAAGTGTTCTCTTTTCCTTTCTTGTATTAAAAGTCCTGCACAGAGGCTAAGGATCACTGTAACAGTGAAACCAACTATAGAAATGTGACAAGCTGCAGTTAACCTAAGAATTTTATCAGCAGCAGTGGAAAAAGCGAAATCTTTTTTTTTTCCTGTTTTTTTTTTTTTTTTTTTAACTACGTGAAACTTGATTGCTAACTATTAAGATAAATGTTTAAGAGCTTTGACCTAGTCCAACTTTCTCTTTGAATAGTGAACATCCTGCATGTGTGCTTTCTGAGGAAATGCATGTAAGTTTGTGGCTCGAGTACAAAAATGCCAGGCAGAAGAACATTCTTTCCTGAAAGAGTATGTAATAAACTGGCACAATTCTCAAAATGTTTATTTCGTTTAAAGTTTACGTGGGGACAGAATGGATATCGTGCTCTGTTTTGCCTGTTGTTCTTTTTGAAGAGCTTAGGTCTCAAATTTTGAATGCTGAAATACGTGCAAATTTCTGCCCAGTGTAAAGATGAAAACAAATGACATCGCCTTGTTGGTAAGATGCAATGTGTGCCCTGCCACTACAAATGTTGCGTGGGGCAGTTTTTCCATGATTACTAAGCAGTATCTTCAATCTTGCATACGTCACGTTCAGATAGCATTACTAGGTGCTTCAGTTAGTCTAAATGAAATTATTGTTGGGAAACAGCTATCATAAGTGTAAACGAATGTCAGATAGGGTGGTTTCAGTGTGTGCAGTTGTTCGGAAAAAATGCTCCATTTCCAGTAACAATCGGAGGACTTAATTATGCTGATGAGTGTTTCCGAAGCTCTATGCCTGACTTTCCTGTTTTCTCTCTGTATTCTATGCAATTATTTTATAGATCAATAGCATTTTAATGGCTCTTGCCTCCATACAATGCAGGAAGTAAAAATTCTGTTCAAAGCAGAACTATTTTCTTGAATTGATAAGAAGATACTAAAATCTCCCTGTTGTGGAGTTTGCTAAAAGGATTGTTTTTAAAACCTAACAAAATCTCTTAAACTAGGAAGAGACAGGCACAATGTAAATATATATGTAGAGAGCATTAATAAGGGAAAAGTATAGAAGATGACTTTGAAAAGTGACTAAGGATTTTAGCTGTACCGTTCTAGCTACTTCTTGATACACGTTAGTCTGATTTTTCAGGAGGTAAACACACACCATTCTGTCACAGCAATCCAGCTTCTCTGAAGTGTAAGAAGTTACCCAGAAGTACTGCATTTTTTTTTTTAATATTTTATTTTATTTGGAAAATTGTACTTCTAAAAGTATGCGAGAAAGATCAAATCCAAAAAAGCTCAAAGCAGTTGTAGACAAGTATCTGGACACAGGGAGAGAGAGATGAGAGGGAGCATTACAGATTCAGTCTGGCTATACATGACATAAAAAGCAAGAGTAAAAATTGAAATGGGGACAGTTGTGCTTTTTTTTTTTGTATGTAACTTTTTATACTCTCTCTCTTGCAAGTTAGATCCAGGAGTTAGATTTTAGCACTCCTTATAAATAATGTATGAATCCTTTTAACACCCGAAGCAAGAAGATATCATTTCCAAAGTTGGATGAGAACCAGGAAAACTTCTAATGCCTAAGGCTAGTGTGTCAGAGGACCTATAGACACAACTTCAGGGAAAAGAATACAATTTTTTTTTTTTAATAGAAATTTAAAGCAAGCATTAAATATAATTGCTGAATGCAGGTTTGTTACTGTTGATGTAAAATACTTACAGTTGAGAACACTTTAATTCTGAATTAAGTGCTTTCTGAGGGTGCTATTTGTAATTTTGTGCCTCATATATTTCTTTTTGGAAAGGGTGAGGTGTATCAAGAAACTGTCTTATATGCTTTGTTGTATTTTACTCTGAGTAAAATCTGGAAGAAAAGCATACTTTTGCAGGTTAGAGGAATGCTTTGCTTGAACACTGAAGAACTGCAGTAACTGGCTGAATAGTTCACAGATCTTTACAGAAGTAACAAAACCCTATTATTACTAAGATTATGCAATACATAATATTTGTGTTGCTTTGAGTATGCAATAAAGATAATGAGCCCATAACGAGGGCTTCGATCACGTTATGATGTGTAACGTAAATCTTTCAGTCAGTTAAAGCATCTATCAGGAAAATGGCCCATTTGATATGGAAGCCTAGAGCTCAGCTCGTGTTATGAATATTTATTTACTGATATGATGCAGGTATCACTGGTGCTGATATATTTTAGTAATAATGTAGCCACGATGGCCTAAGGGTAGGACCAAAAAAAAAGGTTTATTTGGAGAGGTAATATCATTTAGTTTTATCAGTTGATCCAATTAAAAGTATTATCTCAGTGACAAAGTGACTTCATAGGTAATTCTAGCTAGGTGCTTTAGTAATATAAAGAGTTTTTTAATTGTTTGTTTAAATAAAACCCAGTGTTCAGTATGCACCATGACCAGTAGGTGCTGCTAATCCTCTTCTCAAAAGTCCTCCTGTTCTCTGTGTGTAACTAACTTCTTATTTCCACCTACTCTAGAACTGGCGGTTTTGTGTTCAGCGCATGCAGTCTACCCAGCAGTTTGTGTGATGTCTTAGTTATCATTGCCAAAGACTTGATAAGAGCAAAAAGCCCTGTCCAGCCTGAGCAAAGCCGTTTCCTTCGTGTCTGCTCAATAGTAAGAAATGCTGAAACAGCTCTCTGACTGATTTCTGAACTTGTGGGGGAAGGTGATGACGGCAAATAGGTTTTCGCCATCTCTAATTTGTATCTCTTGGAAGTTTAGTTGTGGCAGAAGTTTTGTTCCAAGAAAGCAGAAAACGTTTTCTTGCTTCAAACTACAAGTGCCTCATTTCAGTAACTTACACTAACTAGATGAACTGGTGCGTGATCCAAATGCTTGCACTGCAAGGATCTGCATATGAAATGACATATTTTAGAAAACAATCTGATCCAGTATTGCCATGGCAAATGTTGTTTTTTAGCAGTATTTCTTACAAAGGACACTGAAGGGATAATTTTATGCCAATGTATCATGATGTTCGCTGTCTGCCGATTTTTAATTAGTCTCCTTTTTGTTTTTTCAGAGTTATTTTAGCACTGTTGTCACTAAAATGTCATGGTAAACTTGTAAGACAGATTATAGAAGGAGAAAAAAATAAATTAGTTGCAAAACATGATGGTCATGCTTTATTTCTCGTGCTTTAATGTGAAGAACATAAGTTTTGCAATAATACATCAACTTCATAGAATTTGTTGATTCCATTTGAAGCAAAACAGTGCTGAGTTAAAACTAGGCCAGCTGAGAAAGCCCAGATACTTTACCACAGCTAATAATAATCAGTATTACATTTATTCTGTGATAGTGTTTAGAGCCCTGGATCCCCGTGCTTTAAGAACATGTATCGTTCTCCATAGCTGAAAAGGAAAGTGTGAATCCTACATGTGCTGTGGTAACCTTGATTTTTAGCTTTGTAGGATCAATTTCTATTTGTGCTTGCTGCATTACCACATTTTTAATAATAATAAGATATTTATTTATTTATTTATTTTAAATAACAATTTTGTCCTCTGCTTTCATTTTGGTTTTTTGGCTTTGTGAAGTGACTGGTAGTCTTTCCCCGTGTCTCTCGTTGGGAGACTGAAGAAAACGTTGTTTCTGTGCATGTAATATTAATCATAGTCTATCATATTTGCATTAGACCCTAATTCTTCTCTTGCACTAAATCATGTTGAGGTACATCAGAATGATATGAGGGAAAAGTTATGAGAGTCTCTTCTCATTATGAGAGTTTTTAGGGAGTCAGACAGTCACTCCCACCTTGTAGAAGTTCAGCTTCTTTCCCTTAGAGATCATCTGGAAACAAATGCAATTTGCACTGGGTATTAAGTTTTGTGGTCTTCCATTCTTGATAATGTGTGTTCAAGCACTTGGCGTTGTATTTCTGATCGTTGAGTCAGGACTGGTTCTTGGCATGCTGTACAAATTTTGGATTTATTTATAGCCTTTTCTGTCAGAGCATTTTATTTCCCTGGCAGATCAAAGCGTACAATTGTTGATCTCCTTACAGTCCTGCTTTACACCCCCTCCCCCTTTGCCTTCGATGCGATATTGGAACCCGTTACCTGCCAAAGCCTGATGCTTGCAGCCACCTGGAAGCCTGGAAACCCAGCTGTCAAATTGCAGATCTTCTTAGAACATCTCTAGCTTTTCATACGGTGTTGGCTGCTAAAAATCACACTTGAATTGATGACAATGAGTGGGATGAAGTGAGGTTGGTGATCAAAACAACATTTTAGCTTCTTATACCTAGGACCTAGTGGTGCTGGAACTGTAATTGTGTAAAGCATTAAGCATCAGACATAAAGCATTAGTGTCTAGCTCCAGTGGCTGGATATATCAGATTTTAAAACTGTCACTGGCCCCTCAGTCTAGCAGTGCTTTTTTTGGCCGTGGTCCAGAACTGAATGTAGCAAGGAGCTCAGACCAGCCTAATTTCAATCTCTGGTTTCCTCAAGGGTTAAACAAAGCCAATGCCTCTCTAAATTATCATGCAGTGGGCTTAAAAAAGAATAGTGGGATATTGACTTTGCCATTTTGATAACTCCGGTCTCGCCGTCACTGTTTTTAAGCCTTTCTGCCTATCCCAAGATCGAGTTGAATCCCACGGACTAACTCTTCTCTATTTTAACAGCTGCACTGGTGGTTTAAAAGCAGCAATGATCTTTTCAGCAGAGCTTTCCTAGCATACTTGGCTAAGGAAGCCACCACCCATCAGCAAACAGGTATTGTGTAGTCAACTGGTTTGAAGAGTTAACCCCCCTGCTAGCTTGTGAATGCTTTGCTCCTGGCTGCTAACCATGCCCGGTTGCTGAGTGTTTGCAAGCTCCCTTTAGCTGTCTTTGCAGCGAGCGAAGTGTTAGGTGCTGATTGCTTTTGTGTGAGTGAGTCTTCCTCCGTGCATCAGCCTAGCAAGGAAGAAGCAACAGGAGAAACAGACAAAATGAGAAAGGCAGCCAAGCTTGAGATGCAGACAGAAGAAAAGCGTTGGGAAAGAGCCAATAGGAGAGGCAGGTTTCAAAGAAAAAGGAAAATATGAGACAGGAACAAAAAGTATACAGAAAATGTGCCCGGCTTAAATCTTGCCATTAGACAGAAAAATAACTCTTACAGAGAACGCGTGGTGATAAAGCTGTAATTGGGAAGACAGCTGTATCTTTACCTTTTCTTAAGCACTAGTATCATAATCTAAAGCATAATTTCCACTGAAATGCTGCAAGAAAGGATTTAACGAGGAAAATTTAAAGAAAAAAAAAGCTTACAGTGTCAAGCTAAATAGGCTTTCACTGAAGAGCTTCAGTTAATTTGCAGCATTTGGGAAAAAAAAAATCAATGTAATAAGCACCATAGTAAAACTTTAACCATGGCAGAAAACCAATCACATAGCTGGAATTTGTAGAATACATAGACAGAGGCAGACACTATTTTATATTCTGTGGGGGGTTAGTACCTAACTTTCCTTAATCATTCATGTCTTGGAAAAAAAAATCTCTTTTTTTGCAGGAAGGATAATGGCTGCTGGAAGCGGGGAAGGGAGGAAATGAATTAAGTGTTTGCATTGTTTTTTAAAGAGGAGGGAAATCTTCATCTTAGCTTGTGATGATTTTTCATGGTTTTGCTTTTTTTTTTATACATACACGTTCTGTCCTTGAAAAAAAAATAAAATAAACCGTCCTGAAACCTGGCTATAGCTGTGTAGCAAAATCAGAAAAAATATTTTATTAAGATGCTGACTCCATTTTTTTTTAGAAGGAGTAGCAAGAAGTTAGTAATACTAGCAATAAAAATTCAGCATTGGGAAAATTCATTTTATTTAGTTTCTTCAGCTATCAGAGTTTTACTTGCTGCATATGGCAAATGAAAAGTCATGTTCACTGCTTTTCTTCAAGGGGATATCATCCCTTTAAGGCAGTCTCACAAAGATTGTTCTGTTTTGTTTTTTTTTGTTGTTGTTGTTGTTTTTTTTCCAGACCTGTTTAGATAACTTACAAGTTGTTAGTGATTCGTAGGGATTCAAAATAAAAACTGCACAATGCAGAAGTTGCTTCTTAAAAGCTAGCTTTTTGCAGTAAGTGATTTACATTGAATTGGAATAAAAGTCATGGGTTCTTTCAGTGCATTGTGATGTGCAAATTGCAGTTTGGGCTGTAAGAAAACTGAAGGAGAAAACAGAACTTTATGATAAAAGGATTCTGTTGTCTTATGTGTTTTGAACAGAATCACTGTCTTGATTTTCATTTCCCAGCGATCTTTTTGCAGCAAAACTTCTGTCACTTGCCTTGACTTGTCACGTCAGATCAGTTTTTTCCCTTTTCTGACAATGTGTGACTGTGTTTGGAGCCTGCGTGGCTTCCTGCACTGTCTACTGCCACTATGCTTGAGGATTTTGTTTCATCTGGATCATCGGACACCTTTGTGCCTTTGAAAGCATGTTTCAAATTAGGTTATCGCCTGATAGCTGCGGTACTGTTCTCGAGCCTTTCAGGCTTTCCCTTACTGTACTGAGTGTTTTCGGTGGCTCTAGGGAAGGGGGTGGGAAATGGAAAGTCTAGCGGCTGCTTAGAGCAGGATAGAAGAGCAACAGGCCGGTTTGAAGGTCTGACCTTGTAACTTTAATATCTTTGGTGCTTCTTCTTCATACAGGAACATTTCCTACTTTTCCTCTCATCGGTGTTATTTCTCTTTCACTTTTGTCACTGAGCATGTGTTATCTTAATGAAAATGTTAGCCAGTAATTACCAACATGTGCCCTTTAAAAAAGCAAATAAAAATTATTTTAGCTACTGGGATCAAACCTTTAAATTTGATTGTTCCCCCTTGCCCAGGTATTTGTGCCCAGCTTTCTGAGAGACTGCTCATAACCCAAGCAAGCCTTAATTTTGTACTGTATGAGAGAATCGTTTGGGAAGGACATAGAAAATGTTTTTATATGGTAAGATCTTGCACATCTCTCTGATTTTGAAAAATGTGACCTGAAGTTTTTCCAGCAATGCCAGTTTCCTCATGGTGCTGATTAACATTTGCATGGACGTGGGGAAGGATCCATCCACATGTTGGGTTCAGAAGTCATCTTTCCCAGAAGTTGTTGGAATAACTCTACTCTCCAGACCACTTGCTTGCAGTGTTACTTGTTTCAGGTAGTTTAAAACACTTCTGAAGTGTCTGAAACATCTCTTGTGAAAATACCCATGCTTGGAGCTATTCAGGAATAGACAGCACACATTGTTTAGATGCACGTTTTCAAGTCTAGCTGAGCCTAACCTTGATCTTAGCATCAGAACAAGCCGGTGTCTAGACAAAGATCACTCCTGGATTACGGGCCCCGTATCTCTCCCGCATTAATCAGGTGAATGACTCATTAGGAGCTCCTGCAGACAAGTATGTGGCAGAGTCCAGGGTAAGACCAAGGAACCCTGCCTTCTAATTTTTAAAATTGCGATTAAGAAAGCTCATCTGAATTATTTGTCTTTTGCCACACACAGATAAGCACTATAACTTTACTGTACAGCTCTTCAGTGCCTTCAAGTCTTCACCTTTGAGCGTGTGTTCCTGTTTGCTGCATCTCTCCGCTAAAGGGAATATTAGGGAGTGGGTAAGTCGTTAGGGAGGGATAACTCATTTTGGTGTGTAGGCAGCTCCACTTCATTCTGCAAGAGTTTGAAGTTGGATGGCTAACAGCGAGACTTCAAAATAGTTGGAGACGTGACCCTGGTTCATGTAGCGAGGCACTTGGATAATTAAAATTCATGTGTAGCGTGGTGGTTTTTTGGATTCTTTCATTTTGTAATTGCGCTTGTTAGATACTTTAATGACTTACTGATGACTTGACAAGTCAAAATAATTTTTTTTTAGTTTGGATTTTATTCCTTTGAACAGTTGTGTATTGTGTGACTAGGTAAAGTGTGATTCTGTTTGCATGTTGTGTATAAATATATATTGTTCGGACCAGCTAAGTAACAGCTACCATAGCATAGTTGTGTTTTTGAGAAACAATGTCAAACTTGAGCGGGGCTGGATCCAGCTTGCATTTAGCCCAAGGCTGGAAAACAAAGGGTCTTCAGGTGGTAACACAGTAAGTCACAAACTTCTCAGCCTTGGTTGGAGATGAACATTTCAATCATGTTTATAAGTGATGACACCACGCTGCCAGAGGTGGTGTTTTATATGGAGAGATAAACTGAAGCTCAACTCTGTGTGCGAGTGTGTTTAAAAACAGTCCAATAACAACTTAAATGGCCTTTATTCTGGCCACTTCACTCTCTGCAGCATTTGGCTTAATTTATTTTCTTGGGTGAACTTGTTTGCCCTCCTGCATTCGTGCTGTTGATGTCTGCAGCTTTCCCGTTCCAAAGGGCTGTGTTAAAGGAAGGCTGAGCGTTTCATGTGTATTCGTACGGTTGGGATGGAGCATACTTTTCTTCAAACGTTATGAGCTCTCTTCCCTGAGGGGAGGAGGATGGTACTGATTCTGTGCGTCTGAGAGGTACGGCTTAACAGATTGGCCAAATAATCCATTCTGAATTGGAGAGTGAACAATTTTAATACCCCTTATCTTGCATAGATTTTTGTGGATACTCATCTCAGCAAATGAACTTTGCATTTCTAAATGTTTCGAGCAGCATGTTGGTTCAGGTAGAGCATACTTGAATCTTAATATTCTCCAAGTTTCTCCACGTTTCTCCAAGTTTCTGTGCGTGTGGAACTTTTGTTCCTTGGCGTATTCAAACAAATGGCTCGCGCTTATGTGCGGACAACGTTAATGATGTCTGACAGTCACAATTGGGAATAGCATGGAGGAAATAATAGTTCTTGACCAATCGCTAAAACACAGGAAGTCCCGGTGCCATAGGAAGGGAGAGAAACTCACTTTTCATTTCCTTTCGAGTCCACTGTGCTCAGATTAACTTTCAAGGGAACTGAGATGTAGCTTAGAGGATTTGGTCTTCAATCGTGTTACCTATGCGTGGAGCCCATCTCAGCAGGCAGCAAGGCACCAGCCAGAAAAGCTCTCATAGCTCAGCTGCTGGGTATCCTATTGCAAATTAAATATGAAACAAGGATACATTTGGTTTTGCATGGGAAACTTTAACACATGCATTAGGGAGGCTTTCTTTCTGTTCTGAATATTTTAAATCACAATATTGCTGAAGGTGATAGCTCATCTGTAATCTGTCAGGGATATCTGGTTTCTTTTGCTGTTTTAAAGAGAATTGATGGATTTTTTTTCCCCATTCCTATGTGCAACAGTTTTAATTTTGTATAACACAAGTTTTACAAGTTCAGATCAGCAAGAATAAATTGCAAGGCATGTTGGAATTAAGTTACCTTTTTTCATTGTGTGTGTGTAAAATATTCTATAAAGAAATGTTTGCAATGTGATTACAACATTTTTGTGTCTTTTAAAGATTAAAGCTGCAGTTAAACTCAGTTATCCTTGTCCAGAGAGGTTGATTTTGGAATTTTAAAGAAGCTGCGGAATTGGGAATGAAAATCCATGGAAGTTTTGGTGAGATTTAGCCACTAATTTATCATACTTCAGCATCAAACCTTGACTTTTTTCAGTAATGGGGAGAAAAAAGTCCTTAAAAACATGACATAAAACCGCATTGATCTTGATGAGCTAAAAAATGAAGGTGGAATTTTATTGCTGTGGTGTTGCCAGGTAGATCTTAACCTGCTCGGTTACACCTAGAAACTGCAGCATATGAAGGGTGTATCACAACTCAGGCTGATTGTGGCTATTGAGACAATTAACTAATTTTTAGGACGCTTACAGAAAGTAAAATTTATGTGAATTACAAAGTGATAAGTATCTTAATGCTTATGCTGCCTTCTCGTAGATGAGCTGATTTTCACGGAGCATGGTTTATGCAGAAACTCTCTTTTAAACTCAAGGTGATTCAGGCTGAAACACTGAATTTCTTCAAAACCTCGGTTTTATAACCGGTCCAGCTTTAAGGGGATTTCCCTTCGCACAGACATCCCCTCTCATGTCAGCTCACCAAGCGGCGCTCCTTGCACACACTTCTTCCCATCCCTGCTGTCTGGAGGCAGGGAGCTGGGTGAGTGAGCTCTCAGTACCTCTTCCAGACCTCTCTGCTGTAATTGCACACGGCCAGAATGCCAACGTAAAGCCATCTTAAAAACCCAGTGTTGCCTGGTCAAATCCAAAATGCTTCCAGAAATGTGCAGAGTGAAGAATGTTGGTAGAAATTTAATGTGAGCTGGTGGTTGAGCTTGAATTTTGCAGCATTTTTAGGGGTGGAATTGGATTTTGCACACCTGGTCTCTGTACCTGGTGCACAGGACACGTCCTGTGCTGTGCCATAGCAGTTATGATTTTCCTATGACTTTCCTACAATTTCCGAGGCTAAGCCAAGCAGGGTTGCTGCGGTCTGTACAGGAATCACCCAAGGAAACACACTGAAGCAGGAAACGGTGTCAATTAGCAGACGGCCTTTTATAAGCAGCTCGCCCTGCCGCGGAGGCCGGCATATTTCAAATGAGATGAAAAATTAAGTCCCGGCCACTTGCGGTGATTAAAGCCTCGGCGGCTCACTTTTCAGGAGTGGCACGTTAACCCTCCTGGCGCTGCTCCAGTCGGGTTACAGCCTGCTGCCAACCCGGCTGCCCTGAGCAGTTTCAAATTCGTAGGGTAAAAACCGCTTGGTGCTCTTCTCTGCTGCCGCGTGGCCACCGCATCCTCCCTGAGCTCACTGCTTTTCAGCCCTAATTGGAGCAGTTCAGAGCTGAGGCCAACTCCTATTGACTGAGGACACACAGAAAGCATTTTTTTCCCCTTTTTTAATGGCAGATCCAGCCGTGCACATGCGTTTTCTAGGGTAGTGTTAGACCTGAACGTGTGATGATGATGGTAAATAAATCTAAGGCTGTTAGGCTCTTTCTGGTGCTTACGTGTGATGATGATAAATAAATTTGAGGCTGTTGGGCTCTTTCTGGAGCCTAGGGCAGGGCAGGGAGGGGATCCCATCCTGGTGTCACAGCGGTGTTTGCAGACAACCACCCGTGTGTGATCTGCAGGGGCTGCTGTTGAGGCCAATAAAAAAACCTTGATGCCTTTTCCCCAAATAGTTTTTTTCCTTTCGCGTGCCTCGTAGGACCGCTTTTGTGCGTAATACAGATAATAACTTCCAGACGATGTTTTTGATCGTAGAGAAAAGGTGTGTGGGCTTTTGGAGCAATTAGATGCAAATAGATGAGTCGGAGGGACAAATGGTTATAGTCTGCTGGGATGGAAATGTGTGTGATGTGGGGAGGTGATGCTGGCAGTGCTGTACGCACCACCAGAAGAATGCATGTCGGGGTTAAATAACTTATAGCAGGTATTTTTTTTTATTTTTTTTTTTTTTTGGCAAATGGGATAATTCTTATCAGCCCCTAGGAGAACGGTGAGCACTCGTGCTTCCAGCC